>NW_004955405.1:42967334-43020759 GCF_000276665.1 Chinchilla lanigera
ATTTAGCTCACAATTTGTGGGGGTTTCAGTCCATACTTGGCTGGTTCCAAGGCAGAGTGGCACATGGCAGAAAGCAACAGTACATGGTGGTGGAAAACACAAAAGCAACAAGAGCCAAAGGGAGGAGTGGCAGCTGGAAGAGCAAGTCTCTTTCCCTCCTTTACATTGTATGCAAACTGCCCACCCCAGGGCAAGTGTAACACTCACACCCGTAATTCCAACATTGGATAATTATACCTCTAGAAACCTGCCCCATGACTGCATGAGGATGTGGGGGACATCCAGATACAAACCATAACAGATACCTGTGGGACTATCTGTGAGAATACCTGCGAGAATGCCCACAGGAATACGTGTGAAATTATCTATGGGATACCTGTGAGAACGTCCAGGAGAATGTCTGTGGGAAAACTTAAACAATATTTAGTGGGAATGCCTGTGGAAATACCTCTGTGAGAATATCTGTGGTGATGCTCCTGAGAATAGCTGTGGAAATGTCTGTGAAAACACTTGTGAAATGTCTGTGGTAATTCCATTGGGAGTGTGTGAGGGTACCTGTGAGAACCTGGGGGATACCTGTGGCTCCCCTCCCACACTAAGAAACACAGTGGTAGCTCATCAGGCTGAGCCCTCATAATTCTAGCTTAAATGCTTTTCAAAGTACATCTTACTGTCCCCCCAGATGACTCAGAAACATCCTGATGCTGCACCCATGAGGTACCTAGCCCTGCACCAATGCCTCCTGCTGAGTCCTCTGGACGCTAAGTAGGAAAATGTAGCCCTAAGTGACTAAACGCACAGACGCAATTCACAGTAGTTGAATAAAAGCTAACTCTATATTGGAAGACATCCACCAGCAGTGACAGTCGGGGGACAGAGTGGGTCAACCCAAGCCATGTTTTCACAGTAATGAGGCCCTTCCCAGTTGAGGACAATGAAACCATATCGTCTGCTTAGAAGACCTCCAGCTCTGTCCCATGGCAGAGCGCCACTCCTAGGTCAGGGCCCTGATCTCACCCCTGTGCTGTGCCCACAGTCTGGTTCCTCCAGACTCTTGCCCCTGCCCAGCCTCATGCTGAGACGTGGCTCTGGGTCAGCGCCTGTAGCAGGTGGGGATTAACATCTGCTCCTGGGGCCCAGCAGTAATTGGTTTCTCTCCACGGAAGCAAAGGCCAGCATCAGCCCAGCTACTGTGATTCTGAGGCTGTCCCTGACAAATGCTGCACAAGTGGTGCTGGAAAGGTCACCAGCCTTGGGTGAAGGTGCTGAACACCCAGGCTCCTCCCACAAAACAGCAGCCTGAGGGGAAAGGAGGGCCAGAGAGGGTTGCATTGAACCGTCAGGAACACCAGCGGGTCAGCCCTGAGCAGAAGTGGAGCTGTGCCGTTTACACAGCAGGTCACACAAGGTCACCAGTGAGAGGCGAGAGCGACCCCACTGCTGGATGTCCAGACACCGCGAGCACAAGCTGAGAAGCACTGAGCGTGAACTGCACGCCATGCTCCAAACTTGGTGCAAGAGCATGGAAACGCTGCCTGTATAAGTTCACACTGACTGCGTGTGGAAACGTGCTAGTGGATGTTTCATGTAAATGGAGTATTTTGTTCAACATCTTAGTCCACTCTGTGTTGCTATAACAAAACACTAGAAACTGTATACTTTATAAAGAAAAGGTTCACTTGACTCCGTCTCAGATGTGAAACATCATGGTGGGTGGCATCACAGGGCGAGAGGCCGTGTGTGGGATGAGGGGAGAGGGAGAGGAATCACCAGGCAAGCGGGAAGTGGAGAGCCAGCAGCCTGCTCTGCTGGGGCTGGGACTGGGGCTGCCTGAGAAATGGGCGCCAATCTCTCCAAGGCTGGGCAGTGCCCCCACCCTGATCCGCTGCCCCTGGCCACCTGTCAGGGGCTGTGTTTCTCACAACACCCTTGCGTCAGAGTGCAGGCCTCCTGTGTGTGGCTCTTCTGGGAGAAACTGCCTCCAGACCTCAGCACCTGTAGTGGACTGATAACTGGTGGTCAATTTATAACCCCCAGCTGAACCGAGCAAGCGGGCTGCTGTGTGCGGGAGGCCCACCAGGGGACTGTTGCCAGCAGCATAAGAGGCTGTCTTGGTTACTTTTCTCTCGTTGCTGAGACAAAATACCCAACGCCCAAAATGAAGGAAGGAAAGGTTTATTTGGCTCACAGTTTGTGGAAGTTTCAGTCCATACTTGGCTGGCTCCAAGGCAGAAGGCAGCAAAGCAACAAGAGCAAAGGGGGAAATGGCAGCCGAACAGCAAACAGCCAGAGCAAACCGGAGGAATAGCGGCAAGCAGCTTCTTTCCCTGCCTTACTTGGTAAACAGGCTACCCCCACCTAAAGGGGCATGTAGCTCTCACATAATCTCCATGCCCTCCTCTTCCACAGGCTCAGGATGTATACAAAGTAAGCACCCTGGCTTCCTGCTGAGTCACTTAGCCAAACCTCTAGACTCCCCAAGTTGACACAATGTATCAACCATAACAGAGGCAGACCTGGAGAAGAAGGCTTTTGGGAACTAAAGAGGCTGTTGGGAGCTGGTAGAAGCTGTAAGGAACTGTTTGTTGTTTTGGAGGAGCTCGTCATGCTGGCTTTCCTGATGAACTTGGCTGTTTTCATCCTCTGAGGAGCTCGGGACCTCGCTTTTGCTGAGAATGGCTTTGATTCACTTTGGAGGAGCTCTGGTCCTCACTTTGAGCATTGCTTCCTCACTCCGGAGGGGAAGATGGTGCACTGCAGATCTGGAGAAGCTTGCTGCACTGGTTTCCCTGATGGGAACTCGGCCATCTTGATCATCAGAGGAGCTCGGGACCTCACTGTTGCTGAGGGTGGCTGTTGTACTCCGAGGGAACTCTGGTTGTTCTGAGCATCGCTTCCTGGCTCCAGTGCAGATCCCTCAGCCTGCTAGCACAGATCCTTCATCCTGCTGGCACAGACTTTCTAGCTTCTACAACTGACCTTTAGGCCTTCCCAACGCAGATCCATGAAACAGGGCTGCATGAGGCATTGTGTTGGGCTCTGGGCCTCCAGTTGGATTCATGGGAGGCATTGTTATGAGCTCTAGGTCTTCAGCTGGACTCATACAGGACATTTCCATGGGATCCAGGCCCTCAGCTGGATTCCTTGGTCTTAGTATGTGGACAGATTTCCTGTACTCTTTTGTATATCATTCTTTGGGTGACTATATAAATAATCTTACAAAACGTGTGTCCTGTGTTATATTGTTCTCCTTTGCAAAATATCCCCCAAACCAAAACAGCACCCAAGCTGATGGTGCAGGGTCTTCCTTATTGGAAGGCGACCTGAGGGTCCGGAATAGCCCGCATGTGCAGTGGGGAGCCGCCCCCCATGGCAGGCACAGCCTGTGTGTCCTCTCTCCCTGCACCAGCGTCAGCAAGTGTGACCAGCAGCACACATCAGAAGTGGTCTGGAAGCCGTGGCTAATGCAAGTCGACTGGACTGACTAGGCTGCCAACGGCCACTTAGTTCTGGGCCTGTGGGAGGCACGTCTGGGAGAGAGGAATGCTGGGGTCCACAGGCTGAGGAAGGAAGATCTCCCATCCCAGGGTGGCCAGCAGCATATCATCTGGCCTCCAGGGCCCAGAGACGCAGGCGGGCTCTCCCTGCCTCTCCCTCCCTCTGCCCCTCTCTCTCCCCTCCCTTTCTCCCTCCGGGAGCCGGAGCCCCAGCCCCATTTTCTCTGCCTTTGGATGTGGCTCGTGGCCTCTGGCTCCTGCGGCATGGACTCCCACACAAGCCCAACTAGCCACCCTCAGACACTGCCTGGCTCCCAGGTGGGACTGCTGGCTGTGCTGGGGCCCCGCTTGCCTGCCGAGGGAAGAGTGTGGGAGCTTCCAGCCTGCACACTCATGGGGGCCACATCCCTAAATCACCCGACAGTCTGCTGTCATCTCTGGAGGACTCCCCCCACCCAGGGAGGCTCCGGGACCTGTTTGTGAAGGATGCACATGTGTGTATTCCGGGGAAGCCAAGAGCTGGTTGGAGCCACCACAGAGAGGCCCCTCAGCACGGGAGGCCAAGCCTGAGCCTTCCTGGCACCGACCCGCTGCCTGCACCTAACCTCGAGACGTCAGTGGCGGGACACCAGTGCCTGCCTCTGGCCCCCTGACCAGGCACTGTGAAAAATAATAATCACGGAGCAGCACGGAGCCACAGAGGACCAGCGCCTAGGTGCTAGATGTCTGTGGAGTGCAGCACCGAGCTGCAGCAGACAGGAGGTGGCTCCTCCAGAGGACTCGGCGCCCTCCAGAGGGGGCATCGGTGTCCTGGAGACAGCGGCACCCTGTGTCCTCGGCAGCCCTGGTCACAAGAGTCGGAAACGGGAGCCACCTGAGCCCCCATCAGCTGAGGAGGGTTGGAGAACCCTCCATGTCCCAGCAACCCGGAAAGCCCTTCAGCCTCAGCCCAGGGCAGCACAGCTGGGGGCGATGCCACCATGGCACCCACGCAGCTGGGGCAGAGGTCGCGGGTTGCATGGACGTGCACAGCGGGCAGTGCTGTGGGAGGGGCTCGCTGCCTCCTCACAGGTGAAGGCAGGACGAGGGTGACCAGAGGCTGGCTCGGGGCGGCAGGGACAGGCGAGCCGGTCAGCGCACCCACGGCCGCAGATGGGAGCAGGTGTGGGGTGCTGCTGCACGGCACCGTGGCTGTAGATAGCAACTGTGCGCTGCGTCGCCCAAAAAGGGCCCCAGAGGGATTCTGGATGCCGTCACCACAAAAAAGACTTGAGACATCTGTGCCCGGCCTGACTCAACGCTGCAGGTGAACACGCGTCAGAGCGTCTCGTGGTGCCCACTGATGTGAACGGTTGCTACCTTCTTATGTGTCCCTTAAATTAGTTTAAAAATTAAACATGACTGGCCCCACCACAGCGGTGGGGTCAGGGCTGGGCAGAGCTGGCGGCAGGGGCTGCAAGTTTGTTGGTGATGCGGAGGGCAGTGCGGAGGGGCCTGGTCAGAGAGTTGCCCCTCCTGACCCAGTGCTGACCCCTCGTGTAGCCCCAGCTCTGCCGCTCAGAGTGGGCCGTGAGTCACGGGCTGCAGCCGGGGGACAGGGTCAGAGCCGCTTCTCCTGAGCCCCTCCTGCAGGCGCTGCACAGGGAGCCTGGACCCAAGCAGAGTGGCCGCTGTCGCATGGACCGCAGTGGAAGCAGTGGTCAGGCTGGCAGTTGGTGTGAGCCCATCCTGGGAGCCTGAGAGTCGGGGGGACCCCCAGGAAGGATCCCCAGGTGTCCTCCCAGGACTCAAGGAGATGCCACCAGCCGGGTCAGCCCTTGCTATATAACACCAACCGGGTCAGAGAGGGACCTCGACCCACAGCCAATGGCCACTGCCTGCAGAGACAGCACTGTCCCCACTCCAGGAAGGCCATCTTCCGGGGCAGCCCACACCCAGGCCATATGCACACCCTGGGCTGCCCTGAGGGGTCCTGCCAACAACAGAGACGGCAGAACCGGAGCCTCCACGCTAACCCATCCCGACGCCACCTCAGCGCAGTAAGACCACACCCTGCCACGACCACTGTGCCACCGGCTCCTCGGCACACAGCTCCACTGCCCCGCCACGGCCACCTCATCCGTGACACTGCCCTGGCCACACGCTGTGCCAGGCACCCGTTGCTGCCCGGCCTCACGCGTCATCTCACACGGTGATGGTGCCAGGACGGCGGTATTTGGCGTGCTTTTGTTTTAATTTTCAGTCACTCTCCGTCCTCTCCACTGGGGCCCTGGAGATGGAGCCCAGGACCTTCGCACTAAGCTGCATCCCCAGCCCTCTTTATTTTTTATCTTTACTCAGGGTCTTCTAAGTTTCCAGCATGCTGTCAAACTCCTCCTCCTGCCTCAGCCTCCCACAGTGTGGGTCACAGGGACGCACCACCGCAGTCAGCTCAGACATTCTTTAGCAACCCGAGAGTGACGGTGACAAAATCTGCATTAACTCAGATGGAAATGCCTACCGGAGCCAGGCTCATGTGCCATAACCCTGGCGGGTGGGGCAGGAAGCAAGGAGCCTCAGGTCGTCCCCGGGATGCTCAGACCAGTGAGTTCCACTGACTGGAAAGCCTTCTGCGCCCCACCCTGTGAGAGACAAGCAGGACTTCCAGTGGCCACGCCCGTGTCAGGGTGGGGGCGGCGAAGACACCTCCCTGACCACAGAGTGAGCAGGAGGGGCTCGGTGCGCTCGGTCACAGCCCCTCCTCCTGCCCTGCCCGCTTCCGGTTTCACCTCATCTGCGTGTGGTTGGCCTCTGGGGACCAGCGACCACGCCAGGGCAGGCACCTTGCCGGTCTCGCTCCGTAGTGTGGACACAGAGTGGCCCCGCTGAGGGCTCACTGGGTGCAGGCTGCAAAGAAAGCTGCCCAGCCCCAGGCCTCACGCTGCCCAGGGCGTCGTGACTGAGGGCACGCACGGCTTTGCATCCAGCCCGAGAGGCTTTGCCTAGGTTCTGTCCCACATCCATGGTGTGGCCTCTCCTCGGGAGCAAGGCTGAGCTGGGGCTGTGACTCTGCCTGTGGCCGGCCCCTCATGGACCCCTGCTGTGACAGGGACGGGCCTCCCTGGGACCGAGCACCACGCAGCAGTCCCCTCTCCCACCCTCAGGATAGGCCTCACCCTCCTCCTCGGCTGCCTTCCTCTCAAAGCAGAGGCTGCACTGTCTGCTACACATCCCGATAGGGTCCCCGTGGCTGTCCACCCAAACAACACATGCCTGCTGTCCACACCGGGGGAGTGACAGAGTGACCAAGAAAGCTGGCCCTGAGGCCCAGGCAGTGATGCTATAATGTCATGCTCTCCAAATGTGACAAGGGGCACACAACATATCAACAGGATCTGCAGAGGCTTCTGGGGGAGGTTTCCCCCATAACAAAGAAAGGGAGAAGTGGGCCTCTCCCTCCAGCCCCTGGAAGGATTTGAGTAAGGTTTGGAGCTTCAGCAGCTGCGGAAGCACTAAGGGACAAGCCCGGCGATGACGCCGACACTGAGGGTACAGCCCAAGTGCCCACCCACCAACAGCAGCATCAAGGGAAACTAGCCACACCTAGAAAGACACCAGTCTCACTGGGTAGGGAACCTAGAACTACCCAGCTGGCAGAGCAGGGTGGCATGGTGGGTCCTGGGGGGTAGAGTTCACAGATTTCTAGCCAAACAGAGGAAAAGTTCAAAAGATCTATTATACAGCACATGACAGTAGTTAATAACAACCTGGTATATTCTTGAAAATCTCTGTGTACATTCTGAGTGTTTTCAGACCCAAAAAGTAAGCACATAAGGTCATGGATATGCTAATTAGCTGAGTTCAGCCACCCCAAGATACATACATATTTCAAAACACCCCACTATATACCACAAATATTTATGATTTTTATTTTTCACTTTAAAAATACATAAATTTTCAAACCTGATATGGAGGTGCATGCCTGTAATCCCCGCACCCTGGAGGCTGAGGCAGGAAGTTCACCAGTTCAAACCCAGCCTGGGAACTTAGCGACTGAGCGAGACCAAAGTAAAAAATTTTACAAAGGACCAGAGATGTGCAAAGGCCCTGGGCTCAGTCCTCAGTACCACAGTGAATTGGGCAATAAACAGGCTCACTGGGGGCAGCGGAGAGAGGGCCGCCCTGCCCCCACACTGTACAGGAGTGCCCATCACACTGCCACCACCCCAGCCTGCTGTAGGACACCCCGGGTCCTTGCTGCCTGGGGTGAGCCCCACACCAAAGCTCATCCCCGGCCTCCAGCTGCTCTCCGGCTCAGCACGCCTCCACAAAATGTGGGGCGGGGAGACCCCAGCCCTGCTGATCTGAAGACAGTAGCAGAGACACTAAACGAGCCATTCCTCATAAATGCCCATACTGAAGGAAAACAGCGAGGGCTCAGCCAGAGGAAGCAACCTGCAGACCGGATGTAGGACCGTGAGTCTGCGACAGAGCTCCAGGGGAACGCTGTCCCCAGCCAAGCCTCCTCTGCGGGCTGCCGCCCCGCGGCCCCAGTACCTGTGGGCAGGAGGAGCCACGTGCGCACGGGACCTTGCGGAGATTTGACTGTGAGGCCTGGGGGGCCGCTCAGCAGTGAGCACTCCCCTGGCCTGCAGGACGCCGGGGTCCCATCCCAGCCCTGCCCGTGTGTGTGTGTGTGTGTGTGTGTGTGTGTGTGTGTGTGTGTGTGTGTGTGTGTGTGTGTGTGTGTGTGTGTGTGTGTGTGTGTGTGTGTGTGTGTGTGTGCGTGTGTGCGCTCACACGTGTGTATGCATGTGTGGGCGCATGTATGCACATGCATGTGTATGTGTGTGTGCGCGTGTGTGTGTGTGCGTGCGTTCACGCACATGCGCTACTGTTGTTCTGCCTCAGCTCCTCTTGCAGCATCGCAGTCAGAAACTAGCCTGAGCGTGGATATGCTGTGTCCGTGGCCTGCCTGTCCTCCTGGTGAGTCCCAGGAACACGGGACACTGCGCCATGCTCCTTCTCTCTGCCCCTGACCTCACTGTGCCACACCATAGCGCCAACTCACAGGCCCTCCCGGGTTTGCACATGGCTCACGCCGAGCTCCAGTGCCCCCTCTGCACTGCCGCCAGTGCCTCACACCTCGCCTCTGGGGTCACAGGCGTAGAGCGAGCCCGGCTACGCCCTGACCAGCTGCAGGCCCTGGACAAGCCCTGTGAAGCCTCAGAATCCTACATGGGAGACCAAAAACTATGGCATGTGTTTAAGTCGTTTTGTTTATCGCAGTAAAGGACACATTGCCGTGAATCCCCCGCCACTTTCTGGGCAGCTCTGGAGTCCTCTTTTGTGTCTCTACCAGAAGCGACCAAAAAAATACGGTGACTGCCGCTGCCCAGCGCCACCAACACAAAGGCAGCTCGTGAGATACAGGGCATGGTGTCCTCGTCCCCTCTCTCACTGGAGCTGACACCGTGCGGCTCCGTGCTCTTCCCCAAAGTAGAAGCAACCGTGAAAGGGTGGCGCTTTGAATCCATTCGGGACCCTCAGGCAGCCACGGCAGCACAGCTAAGGAGCCCCAGCAGAGGGGGCTCCAGCGCTGTGCAGAAGGCGGGGACACAGGGACGAGGGGAGGGCCTGAGGGGTCGTGCAAGGCGTCTTGCGCTGTGATAGTTCTTGGGGATGTAAAACTCGCCTTGCTTTGTCTCTCGGCTCCCTGGTGATGCAGGCTGTGGCGTCCACGTCTCAGGCTGGTTTGTCTGCTAGTGTGCTGGGACTAGATGGAGGACGCAGCCAGGAGGGTGGTGTGAGGACGCAGCGCCTTCCTCCCTCGTGCCTCCTCCTCCTGCTCGAAGCTCTCCCTCTCCCTGGCCTGGGCAGCCACACCGTCTCACTCCCTGCCCATCAACACAAAGGTGACATGCATGGGCGCCGGCACACACCGAGGACGCTGTGGCCGCGTTCAGAGCGGGTGCCGCACAGGGCAGATCTCAAAGGTGTGGTGAGGAGGGCTCGGTCACCCGTTTAGACATCATGCACGGTGGCCACCGTGACTAAGGACGGGCAGCATTAGCACGGAGGACGAGCAGTGGGGCCAGCACCCTCGAAGGCCGGCCTCTGTGACTGTCACCCCCGCCATGGTGGGGAAGGCCCTCCCTGTGACCTCCCGCCTGGCCTCTGGCTTTTACAGCTAGAGTCTGACCCCACCGCACCTGCCCCCGCCCCAACATGCCGAGACCTCGGCCCTGGCCCCTGCACCTTTGTCCCCAACCCCCTGCTCAGAGGGACAGGGCCGGTCTCCGTCCCGAGAGCCCAGGGGTCAGCATGCAGTGGCACTCAGGAGACATCTGTCACTCACGCAGGCCTGGGTGGGGCGGCAGAGGCAAGGCAGGGAACGGTGCAGACAGAGGCGGAGCAAACGGCAGGCGTCCCTCCTAGCCTCCCTCTCCACCCCTCAGCAGGGCACCTGCAAACCCAGAGGGAACCGGGTGCCCCCTGGGGCCAGCAATGGCCATGGCGGGTCTGGCTGTGTGGCCTTGGGCTGCCAGGACAGCGCTTGGTGACAGCGCTGGTGTTCTCCCACTGGGGATGGCTCACAGCACCTTTGCACTGAGCTATAGCCCCAGATCCTTTTTGTTCATTTTTTATTTTGAGACAGCATATCACCAAGTAAGTTGCCCAGGCTGGATTTAAACTAGCAGTCCTCCACTTCAGCCTCCCAGGGTGCTGGGACTACAGGCATGTGCCACTACGCCTGACCTTGTCCTTACTCCCGATACCCACCCACTGAAAGGACCCAGCAGAGACTTTCTGCCCCCAGAAGGGAAACCCACTGGCCTCCACCCCTCCCAGCACCCCTCCAGCCCCCAGCCCTTGGGCCTAGCATCTCTGGGACTCCGGCCCTGACCATGCCTTCTCCAGACGGTCACCATCCTGGTGCCTTCTCCTTAGCACAGAGGACAGCACCACTGTCTTCTCCTGCATCGGCAGGGACACGGCTTCTTCCATCCCCACCACGAGAGCCCTCCCAAGTCCCATTTCTGACCCCAAATCCCTCCACTCCCCATCCCTGGAGCCACGGTGGGAGATAGAGGCCTCGAGGTGTAGAAGGTCCCTGGACTCACAGAGACCCCCTGAGACTGTGAGGCTCTCCTATCCCTGCAGCAGAGCCTGGCCCTGCCTGGCGGAGGTCTCACCTGCACACCTCGGGGGCCACCTCACCTGTCAGCAGGAGCCCCCACCACACCACACCGCCAGGGGTCGCCACTGAGGCTCATCCCCAGTCTGAGGCTGGGGTGTTTCCTGGAGCTCCGGGGAGGGTCTGAGTCCAACCTTGCCTTCCATCCACCGCACTCCTTGGTCCTAGCCTCAGTTTCCCCGAGCAGGTCCTTGGAAGGTCTTTGCTGCCTGACAACTGTGAGGCTCTGAGAACTCTGGGAGAGGGGCCTGTGTCACCAGTACTGCCCTCGCCAGGCCCTAGCACCCATTGGAGACCCCAGCACCCGCCCTGCCCGTTGTTGCGTGGCCCTGGGGAGGGAGGCTCCTCCCTTATCAGCGTTTACTGCCTCGAGGTTACACAGTAATGCGAAGCCATCAGTGACTGTCGGCTCCGGACACCGGCTGAGGAAGGAAGGAAAGAAGGGTCCCTCCAGGCTCCGGAGACCAGGGAAAAGCTGGCAGGACCTGAGGCAAGAGAGGGGCCGGGCAGTGCAGAGAGAGCAGTGCAGTGAGAGGAGACCGAGGCAGCAGGAAGCAACCCCACCGCCCCAGCAGGCCCGGGACCACTCCACCAGCCCGGCACGGCAGGCACAGCTGGGTGAGAAAGCCGCTGGGCAGGGGCCAGGCTGCCCCAAGGAGACCGGCCAGCCGCAGAGTCCACAGCCTGAGGGCAGCCAGGCCGGGGCAGCGGGTAGAGGTAACTGAAGTTCCGCTCCGCCCGGCCGCTCCCCTCTGCTCTCCACCACCCAGCAGCGGCCGGGCCCAGCCTCGTCCAGGAGGCCGCTCTGGAGCACAGAGCCCCACTTGGCAGTGGCTCCTCCCTCAATGCCAGGCTGCTGAGAGCCCTGGCTGTGCACCTCGGATATAGCTGCCACCTGGCCCGGGAGTGGTGGCATCCATGCAGGCCCTGCAGACCCAGCTTCGTGCCGCCCGGATAAGCCAGCAGGAGGCTCTCCACCCCGCTCTGCACCCGTCACCGGGCAGCACCTGGGCAGAGGGCACAGGGAGCCTGGAAGCCCCGCTCCCCTCGGGGCATGGAGAGCAGCACCACGTGCCGCGGAGCCCCTGAGAAGCTGGGCCTGTCCTTCTCCATCGAGTCCATCCTCCGGAGGCCCTCAGCGCAGCGTGATGAGGCCCAGCCCCAGCCCGCACAGGAGCAGCCCCAGGGTGAGTGGCTCTGAAGCGTTGCTACTGGGGGGCGCAGAGGCCCAGCCGGCCTGGGCAGGGGACTCACTCCCGCTGGGGCAGAGCGGGTGCCAAGTCCAGGGAAGGGTCGGGCTCACAGTCCCACCTCCAGTCCGGTGGGCTGGGGCTTTCCAGGCGCCACACTGCGGCTCAGGGACCCACCTCTCCCCAGCAGCCCTTCCATCCACTCAGCAGGGCGACAGGGTCCACAGAACCCACACTACCTGGACACTGGGGCCGCTGAAGGCCCTCCAGCCCCTCCCTCAGGCCCTGCGCAGAAAGAGCAGCCCCCTCCCGTGCTGGCGAGGGCAGTGGCTCCTGCACTTCCCTGACTCCCCTGGCCCTGGGCAGCGTGGGTCCAGATCACTGGGGGTGGGGAATACGGCTTTCCAGGCCTGAGGGAATTTGACTCCAGCACTGGGCAGGCCGAGGACTGCATTCTAAGAGGCCCTGCATGGTTCTCATCTGGGGGTTCCGGTCCCTCTGAGGAGCCCGGCTCGGGGAGGTTGGCACGCTGACCCCCGCCCCATGGAGCTCGCATGCAGCAGGGTGGGGCAGCCCCAGAGACCCCTGCTCTTCCTCATCTTCTCATTCTGGTCGGGGGACCCTTCAGTCTCCAGTCCGTGGGCGCAGCCAGGAGGCTTCCAGCTGCCTCTCCTCTGGGAGAGGAGCCCTGAGACCCAAACCTCCATAGTCCAGGAGGCTGAGTCAGGAGGAACCCTTTCTACTGGAGGCCTCAACCCTGGAAAGAAAGAGCTGGTCTGCACCTCTCCCACTGCACAGGGCAGGGGAAGGAAGGAGAAGACAGACCGGGGAGACCCCTGCAGGTGTGGGGACTCCGCGCTCCCGCCTGCTCTGTAACTGCAGGCTCTCACCTGGGCCCAGCTGGGAGCTTTTGGGGGTTAACACCACGGATGGTGACCGGCCATCTGCAGCAGACACAGGTCAGCCACTGTGCGTCCCTGCCAGGCGTGTCTGGCAGCTATGGCCCCAGGGGAATCACGGCATCGGAGGAACACGCTGTAGGGGCAGCCAGCTAAGGGCCGGGTGCCAACGCAGCTTTGGTGGCCCGGCAGCCACTGCCATTCAGCTGAAAAGGGCCTGCAGACAGGGTGTGAAGACAAGGTGGCTCCTATAAAACTTTATTCAGAACAGCGGCCTGCTGGCCTGGCCCTGACTACCACTCCCTGCTATTCCCAGCTCACCGTCACCTCTCCGACCCTCGCCGCCCCGCAGAGATGTGGAGCTGCCCTGGCGTCTGCCCTCTCCACACCCACACTGTGGGCCCCCTGCCCTCCCTTCCCTACCCGCTCCCTGTGTCTGGGTCTGGCTGTCAGTCACCCCAGGGCAGGGCTCTCCCGGAGCAGCGCAGTGCTGGTGGGAGGACTCAGGCAGCCCTGATCTCCAGCTGTGGTCTTCGCCGCCTTCTCTGCCCACTCCCCTCTGTCTGTGTGCGAGGCAAGGCTCTCCCTCCTCCCCTGGAGGGTGCCAGGCCTGGGGCCGCGTGCCTGTCATGAACCCCTCAGCTCTGTCCACTGACTCCTGAGGACGTCACATTTGCTTTCATCAGGGGACCTCCTGTCACTGCCTTTGGGGACCTCCTGTCACTGCACCTGCCCTGCTTCTCCCACACTGTTCCCTCTGCCCCCTCCCTCGCCTGCCCCGTGACCTTTCTCCATTCCTTCATCTCCGCTCCTCCTCCCCTGGTGTCCCTTGTCCTGGGAGGCGTGGCCTGGCTGGCACACACAGACCCAGGCCCTGTCAGAGCAGCCTGGGGCAGGCCCAGGAGCGTGCTGTGCACTCTCTGGGGCTCCCCGGGCAAGTGCGAGGCTGCCCTCCTGCGGGTCTCATTCCTCGGTCCTGCTCCAGAGCCACAGCTCCCCCGGCCCAAGGACCCTCCCTCCCCCAGGGCGCCAGAGCTGAGACCCGGCCAGCTGTCCCCCTGCAGGGACACAAAAGGGCCGTGTGGACCCTGCTTGCCAAAGAGTCAGGGGTCAGTGTGGGCTCCCCCAGAACCAGACCTAGGGAAAGATCTGAGGGCAAGTCCTTGACGCAGGTGTGCAGTGCACAGCCGCAGGAAGCGTGGGGAGCACAGGCAGGGAGCCGGGCGAGAGTGTGCTGTTAAGCAGTGGCCCGGAGACCGCAGCTGAGCTGGGGGTGCACAAGCTCCCTCCTCAGAAGCCCAGGAAGCCCGGCTGAGGCCTGAGGGAGACGGATCCAGAGAATAGAAGGTCGGGAGGGTGTGATCCAGGCGTTGACCGCATCCGCCAGTCAAGGACCCAGAGGGCAGAGGCAGGAGGAAGCGCCTGTGGCAGTGTTTAAACTTCATTTCTTCATCATCTTCTTCATCTGAACACGCACGCAGCAGCTGCTGAATATCTTCCGAGTGCCAGGCACACCTGCTATACCACAAATCACCCCAAACTTCTCATTCAGGTTCTGTGATCGGGAACGAGGAAGTGCACTGATGGGCTGCTTCTGCCCCGGTCGCTCCTGAGATTGGGGCTGGGGCATGTGGCAGGTATGTGGGACCGGCCCTTGGCCTCCACGGGGCAGATGGCTTCTCAGAGTGAGCGATCCAAGAGGGAGAGGGCCAGATGGGCGAGCTAGCCCTTTACAGCCCTGCCTCGGAAGTCATAGCACATCGCTGCTGCACTCCAAGCGTTAGAAATAAGCCACTGGGTTTCACCCCCTTGCAGAGAATAGAACTTGAAGGGGAAAGATGCTCAAGGATCCACAGCACATCCCGCAGGCACCGTGAGGTCGGGGATGGGGTGCACAGGAAAGCACAAGTGCACTGGAGGCACCACTGGCTTGCGTCGCTGATGTGGCACTCTGAGGGTCCAGGAGGCGAGAGGGCTTCCTGGAGGAGCAGCAGCGGGTCACAACCTCCCGCTGAGTGAGGGGGAAGAGGGTGCTCCGCGGACCTGGGGCCCGGGGCGATGGTCTCGCCAGAACGCTGGCAAGGGGCAAAGCACAGGGGGCCTTGTTGGCCAGGGAGGGGGCTGGGTTTGTTTCATATTTTACGGAAAAGTGAACAGTGATCAATACTGGTGTGAGCTCTTTGATCCCACTGGCAGTGACTGTCCCAGGTTGGCTGAGCTGGGGAGGGAGACTTTGCCTCAGCATCAGCTGCACCTGTGACGGGAGCCCCACAAGCCTGGTGCCCAGGGTTCCCCCCACGCCCAGGACACAGGCCTGCCACCGCCTGTCCCGCCTCCAACAGCCCCAGGCGCTGTGTCGACCTGGGTGCTGGTCCCCAAGCTCGCTAGTCTCGGCTCCCAACAGCCAAGCGGGAGCTAGCTGTCTCCTCCGTTCTGGTTAGGGCAGCTGAGGGTATGGCAAGGCCATGTGTGTGGATGTGGCTGGGGGTCTCTTGATGATCCCCTCCCACCTCTCTGCTCTGAGGTAGAAGGCGGTTCCATGTCACAGGGCTCTTCCGGCTCCCACGCCATCTTCCATCTCCACACGTGGGCTCTCGAGCTTCTCTCTGATCAGTGCCGTGCTTCTTCCGAGGTTTCCCTCTCCAGACAGTGCTCAGTCATTTGTCGGCCAGCAGCGGTTCTTGCCCTGCTCACAGCCCTGTGACTCCTGCTGGACAGCCCTACTTTGGGGACTCCTCAGCCTTGACACTCAAACCTTAGCAGAGAGCACCAGGAAATTCCCCCACATTCTCAGCGGGACAGGTGACCAAGTATGGATTCCCCCACTGGCAGGAACCGGTCCTGTGACACTTCTTGTATCACACCTTGACACATCCCCTGGCTACACAGCTAATGTTGCCTGCGCATCCCCCAGCTGGGGGCAGGGTTGGAGCATACATGCGTGCGCATGCACACACACACGCACACACATGCATATAGACACATAAGCACATCATGCACTTGTACACACACACACATTATGCACACAAGCACACATGCACACACACACAACCTCTCCACTAGAAAGAGTTAGAACTGTTGAAGTACAATTGCACTGCCAGAGGAATAAACAGAACCCACTGACACGTGCCACGCCTCATGTGTGAGTCCCTCAGACCTGCACGCATGTTGTGAAGCCATCAGTCATGACACCAGTCACGAGCTAAGAGAAGGAGCTGTAGACACAGAGGAGGGAACATCAACGCTGAGGCCACCAGGAGGACCGTAGAGGGCTGTGCCACTGGAGATGAGGGGCTGTGGGCAAGGACGCCTGGGCAGCAGCAGGAGGAACAGGAAGGGACTGTAGAAGCCACCACCGCACCTGGACACTAATGTCACCGAGCAAAGTCACAGAAGAGAGGGAGGCTGAAGGTCAAGTGTGCCTGCCTGGAGCCTCTTGGCCTCTGTGCCATGTACCAGCGAGCACAGAGCCCGTGGCTGGAGAGATTCGGGCCTCCCCCAGCACACATCAGCACCAGCCCAGGCCCTGCAGACCAGTGTGAAGGATTCTGCTGCTGTTTGTTTGTTGTTGGGTTGCATAAGGTTTCCATTAATCAAAAGGGCATGCTTTGCTTTAAAAAGGAAAAAAGAGAAAGATACACCTGAAAGAGCAGGAAGTGCGTACACATACATGTGCACCGCTACTGAAGTCTCACACGTGCATTGCATGTAGCAGGTACCAACCTGCAAGCTGCTGCCAAGGCAGAGCAGACCCGGGCCTGGCCCCGAGGCAGCGCCCCCAGATCCAGCCCGGGCCCGGGTCTCCTCCTAGCTGTTTGTCTTTCTTCTCTCTTCCCAAACTGCTGGTTTCTTTTTGCTGTTTATTTACACAAAAATCCATATTTATTACAGAAAAATAAGAAGCACAGCTAACTGAAAGGGAAGGGAAAGTGTAACTAACTCTACTGCTTACCGTCCAGTGGTCTTCACCATGAAAGTTGTGTTGGAAAGATTTGTTCTACAAATAGGAAGGCTGGTTTGGTGCAAGCTGGAATTTAGCACTCTGACTTTTCTTTACAAATAATAATAATAATAATAACCTATTGTGCTTCCACTAGGAGTTTCACACCACACTTGGAGAGAAGGGAACGCTCAAGATTTGAGCCATGACAGACCAGTAGGAGGTCAGGAGACAAAGACGGAGGGAAGGACTCAGGGTGCAGGCGAAGAAGGGGAGGCTGTGCCCACCTGGGAGACAGAAATAGCCAGGTAGGACGGAGGCCACAGAAAAGAGTGCTGGGAGGGGCAGATGACACCGGAATTAGGCCTGGCCAGAGCTTGAAGGAGCCGCCTCCCTCCCCATGTGCAGGAGGGAGCCCCAGAAAGCCAGGAGGCTGCACCCTTCCTGTGCATCAGGAGGTGGCCCAGCAGGAGGGCCTAGCGACAGGCCACTTAATGCAGGGTCACCACAGCCAAGCCCCAGACCCCGCGCCTAGCCAGGCCGCTCAGCAGACCACAGAGGTGCTGTCGCAAGGGAGCAGGCATGGGGAGCCTCGCTGTGCAATTAGGCGGCCTAATCACCTGTGTAAATGGTGTGTTTCTGATGATCAATGTGCTAAACGGCGCGGGCTTAATTAAGTTCTGCTGACTCGTCCTCTTTGAGCACCGCTGATGTGTGACTCACAGCTCACGCAATGAATCACAGTGGCGGGTACCACCACCTTCACCCCCCCTGCTGCTCCCAGGGGTCCCTGGCCGGCTGCCAGGGCCTGGGCTGTGAGCCCTGTCGGGAGCTGCTGGGCTGGGAGGGAGCCCAAGGGTTTTCTCTCAGGTCCATCTCTGTGCAGGGCCACGCACCCTGCTTGGGACAGCAAGGTCCGATTTCCCTTTGTCCTCTCTGAGCAGGGCCCCCAAGCATCCGAGACAGCCGTGCAGTGCCTGGGCAGCCCCATCCATGAGACCAGCTCCCTGCTCAGCGTCTAACAAGGTCCCTCCAGCCCCGGAGGCCCCTGGGCTAAGTCGTGCGCTGCTTCTCTGTCCCCCTGCTATCCTGCCACTCCACCTCTCTTATGGCCGCTTCTTCGTGAAGTTGCCTTACCTTCCTGCCCCTGACAGCCCCTTCCTCAGGTGGTGGGGCATCTGAAGGGCTCACTTTCATCCCCTGGGACACTGCTCACTTCCTGCCCACCTAAGAACCATGGTCAGGGTGACTCCTGGATGCCATCTGTATGGGTACAGGTGAGCGGGGACAGAAGTATGGTGGTAATGGTGATCACTGTGATGGTGGTGGTGATGCTGGTGATGGTGGTGATGGTGATGGTGGTGGTGATGGTGGTGATGGTGGTGATGGAGATGCTGGTGATGGTGATGATGGGGGTGGTGGTGATGGTGATGCTGGTGATGGTGGTGATGGTGGTGATGGTGGTGATGGTGGTGATGGTGATGGTGATGGTGGTGGTGATGGTGATGGTGGTAATAGTGATAGTGATGATAAAGGTGATAATGGTGGTGATGGTGGTGATGCCCCTACTTCCAAGTCCCCGAAGGCCACTGAAGTCAGCCTTATGTCCATTGGAAGCCCTCCTTTGGGGGGAGTTGTGGGTGTGCAGGACACTGGGCGGAGGGAGATTAAAGTGAGATCAAGAATAGGATTTCTAGGTGTCTGAGAGAAACCCCCATGGTGGCACTTCTCCACAGAGCATGGTGACAAGTGTTCCATGGCTGTGCTGCCGCATGCGGCTGCGGGGCACGGCTGGTGTGCTGAGGACACAGTGGACAGCATGGCTCTGTGGACTAAACTTCACAGCACATCACACCTCATCCCAACCCTGTTTCCTGACTCCAGATCCAGGCCTGTCTCTCCTGCTGCACATGGTCTCAGGTCACGCGTCAGGGCCTGCTCCACTGGTGTGGTCATGCTCTGGATTCCTCTGCCCATCGTTCCTCCCGTGTTTCTCTGGGTCAGGGTGCTGAGAGGGCTAGATAAGAACAGAGATATCCACTGTGGATGCTCAGGAACACCGTGGGTCTGGGAAGGCACTCACTCTCAGTTCCCACAGGCTGGCCCACGGGGCCTGGCATAAACCTCTCTACCAGATAATCTTAGACACCTCTCATCATCATCACCATCATCACCATTGTCATCATCAGCACCGCCACCATCATCATCATCGCTGTCTCTCAAAGACAAACCCCGATCCTGGGAACCCTCTTGTGGAGCCACTTTTTTTTGAGACAGGGTCTTGCTAGCAGTTCAGGCTGAATTTGAGCTCTCTTTGTAGCCCAGGCTGGCCTCGAACTTGCAATGATCCACTTGCCTCAGCCTCCTGAGTGCTGGGATTACAGGTGTGCACCACCACGCCTGGTGTTAAAGGCAAGAAACTGATTTGCAAGAGTTTTGTTTTGTTTTGTTTTGTTTTGGTACTGGTAATGGAACTCAGGACCTTGAGCTTGCCAGGAAGGTGCTTATGCCACTGAGCTATATTCCCTGGCCCTTTGGAGCCACTTTCCTAGCCAGCTGTGACTGTCCAGAGCTCCCTTTCCAAGGCATTGGCAGTCAGGAGCTGTGGCTGGGCAGGGTTAGGATCCTCACCCACCTCTATGTGGTTCTCTTCCCACCCTGCTGGGTGAGGACAGCCACAGGCACCCTAGTGACTGTTCCACAGTCACAGACCGGCAAGGCCCAAAATAATTGTTTTATCAAGAGTTGATCCTGAGTCGTGTACTCCTGCGTTCTAAGTCTCCTCCCGGGAATGGAGCCGCTGGTGCCTTAGTGTTACACCATTTTCTCTTTCTAGCCCGCTGCCCTCCACGTCTCCTTCTCCGTACTGTGGCTCTGTACCCTGACACCCCCCCCCCAGCATCTCTGCTCCTCAGATTTGAGTCCCAGGTGACTCAGCAACACACAGCCGTCCAATCTGCTGCCTTCCCCTGAAAACAGTTTTGGTTTTGGCAACTTCCTACAGCACGCACCCTGCTGGGTTCAGGAATGAGCGGATGAGTGGATGCTCTCGAGCAGGCTGTTCGTGGTCCCCGTGCCGCTTGGTGCCTGGGTGCCGAGAAGTTGCTCGCTGGTGTGGTGGGGATGACACCATCCTCTCCGGCTTCAGCCCCATTGCCCAAGCACACCACTAGCTCTAAACATAAAACAACACCTGTTTAAATGTAAAAGTTTAAAAAGAGCGTGGACTTGAGGAGGGAAGGGGTCAGCAGAGAAGGTCAGACCCCCGCCAACAGTGGTCCAAAGGCCGCCACAGCGCCGTGGGGACCAGAGCACTGTCCACCACCCTCAGAACACTTCTAAGAGTCAGGAAACCAAGCAGAATATTCTGAGGGGATGAAAATCGGTCAAGACCAGAGTAGGGGACAGAAGTAGGGAGGAGGGGCCCACGCAGTCCACAAACCTGTGTCTGCCACAGCCCAGTAGGCCTGGCCCCCTCTGGGCCTCTGCCCTCCCCAGCAACATCCCCAGGCAAGTCCCGGCCAGGCCCTGAGTCACCCAGCCTCCAAGGGAAGAAGCTTGCAGAGGGTGAGGGCCAGCTTGACCCAGGCCACTCGTCCATCCAAGCCATCTCCGCCCCTACTCTACACAGGGGACACTGGGGCTAGAGAAGGGGTCGAGTATGGACAAGTTGTAGAGCAGAACCAGGACCAGCACTCAGGTCTCGACCCCCAGCTCAGGAGTTTGCTCTGCGCTGACAGCAGGACCCATGACAAGCCCTGAGGGAGGGGACGTCAGCTGGCCTTTTCCCCTGTCAGGCCGTTGTCAGCTTTCCCAAGTGTCTGCACCCATTCATGGTTTGCGGTGGCCTCATCTCTCCCACCGGGAGGAAAGCTTAGGCCCAACGCCCTGTTCCGGGTAGCGGTCTCTCCATCTGCATCCTGCAGGACCTGTGACGTGGCATTGCAAGACAGTGCCCTCTGCATCCCTCGGGACACTCCGTGCCTGAATCTCCCAGTCACTGTCAGAGGCAACTGTATCAAACTTCCCTGGGTGCTGGCCACTGGCTGTGCGTGCCCACCCGGCCCACAGCGGAAAGGGATGGGCAGGAGGCTGCGCCTGAGCCTGTGCGTGGGCACTGCCTCCAGCTCAGGAAGACCCCGGACCCTACCCGCCCTCTGAGAGCAATTTGGGCACAGAAAGGAGGAAAGTCAGGAGCTGCAGGGCTGTCACCCGGAGCCCTGGGCATCCCCGCTGTGAGAGAGGAGAGCTGGGAGGCCACCTGTGCCGTTTCCACACCCCGAGAGCCCTGTCGCAGAGGCTGTGCCCCAGGGTGTGGGGAGCCGCAGCCCCGTTCTCGGAGGCCGAAGTCAGGAGCCAGGCCCGTCACCCCGGTCCTCCAGCCTCCTCTCCAGAGCTCCACCACCACATCTGATCCTTCATTCTGAAACCAAGGGCATGGGTGTGAGGAGCAATTTTTGTCTTTCCTAGTACTGGGGGCAGAACCCAGGGTCTTTGCACTAAGGCACATCCCCGACCTTGTTTTATTTTGAGACAGACCTTGCTGAGCCTCTAACTTGCAGTCCTCCTGCCTCAGGCTCCCTGGGTACTGGGGAGGTACTTCGCAGGCATGGTCACCCTGCAAGGGACACTCCCCTCACCCCATTGCAGTGGGTCTGGCCGCACCTTGTTGAAACCATGTGTCCCCTAACCCTCCTGTTCCCGCCTCCTCGGGCCCTGTTACCACGCGCCTCCCCTCCCTGTCCCTCTGGAGGGCTCTCTACCTGCGCCACACTTCACCCTCACTGCAGTTCCCCCGCACTGCTGTCCACCCACATTCTCCGCCTGAGGGTCTACCATTCCTGGGACTTCGAGAGCCAATGTGCACTGACAACGCCCTCCCTGAACTTCGCTCCTGAGCCATAAGCCTTGAAATGCAACCACTTGCACCACAGGGGCCTTTGGATGCCCACAGGTTTGGTGTGTCCAGACCAAACCCCTGTATCCCCGCATGCAGACACACCCTCATTTGCACACACGTGTGCTCCTGCTCAGACCAAAACTGATGAACTGTTCCTGACCTCTCCTAGCCAGGACTTAATCCACAACAAGCCTGGCAGCTGCCTTCCCAAACACACCTCAAGTCTGCCCTGCACCCTGCTGCCCACAGCCCAGGCAGTGTGACGGGAGGGGCGGCTGGCAGATTGAGGCTGACGCTCTGCTGTGGTCAGGGGTTTGTCTCCTGCCCAGCTCCATCACAAGAAGACTTTGGGGTTGGATTCTGATGGGCCCGGTCAAGTTCTGACCACACCAGTCCAGTTTCCACAACCAGTAGTGAATAGGAAGACGTTTCCAATAGGCGGGCACTGGCCCGGAGAGAAGGGGTTGCCTAACCACTCTGCACATGCAAACCCACCCCAGCAGGGCTGGAAGGCCAGGAGGGACGGCTAGAGTCATGAGAATGAGCTCAGGAGCCAGAGGCTGTAGGAGTTGGGGCTGCAGACCAGAACTGAGACCCCAAATCCACCAGGGTGGTCAGAGACAAGCCACCGTGTGCACTGGCAGAGTGTGCCAGTGTAAGCAGGCCGGGCATGCAGGCTGGAGGCCACAGAGGCAGCCTGGCCTGTCATGTGCCCAGAGGATGCCCCATGGTGGGGTCAGAGGCCTGGCGCCGGTGGACACCTTAGGCCTGAACTTGCTCTGCAAGCAAGTCCAGGGGCCATGCCACACACAGAGGACTTTGGGGCTTGGAGCCTCAACTGGCCACTGCCTCTCCCTACCCTGCTGCCCCCGGTGTGCTCTCAGCCCACTCTGTCCTTCCAGCCCTGCCTAGAGTCTGCCTACACCTTGGAGGGGCAGGCTGGCACCCAGGAGGGGGGAGGCAAGGGGCTGTGATGCATGCTGGAGCCAGCCTCCCCACTGGGCGCAGCATCCCAGCCTCGGGGAGACCCACCCTGCCGGGAGGCCCTTGACCTCTGTGGTGAGAACAGGGTGCCAACTGGCACACTGAAAACCCGCCCTGACCATCACATTTCCCTCTCGTGTGACGAGAGGGAAAGCTCCCAGCTTCTTCGGGAGCAAGGGGTCCCAATGCCCACTTTGAACTGAGGCCCACAGGTGAGTGAAACTGAGGGTGAACAGGGACAGTGGACAGCAGACAGGGGCAGGAGGTGGCTGGACAGTCCCATCAGCAGCAGAGCCCCCACTCTGCAGGCCGGGGTCCCGGGAGCTGATCAGACCCCCAGTACCTGCAGGGGAAGCGGTGCGGACTAAAGCCAAACAGAAGACAAAGTTTGACGTAGAAGGGGTCCGGGAGGAACTTGCCTGTAGTGGGCAGGTGCAGCAGTCCCACGGCTGGCTGTTTTTATCAGCAAGCAAGAAGCGCGGGGGAGGGTAGCACGTGTTTTGTGGACCTGCGACTGTGGAGAGCGGGAGATAAAGAATGAGTTAGTGAGGAGCCAGATTTTCTCTGCACCCAGATGCCTCTGTTTGGATAACTGTCCTCAGCAGATGCTCTCTTGCCTCAGGAGCACCGGGTGGTCTGCACTCCACCATAGCTGGGGTACATGGCCTTCCCCAGGCTGCCCTGCTCCTGAGCGAGGTCACACGACCTCGAGACCGTCAGACCTGAGTTATGTAAACTAGTCCCCAGCGCCGGGGCTGTCGTCCTTCCCTGTGAGGAGCAGGAAGGGAGAATTTCAGTCTGCATGACCACACGGGCTCCACTGCAATGACAGCACAGCTACTACTGTGCAAAAGCAGCGGAGACAGGACATAACTCATGGGGCTGTGTTCTAACAAAACTTCATTTAATAGCAGATGGGGTGGACTCGGCCTACAGGTGGCTGTCTGAGTCCCCTGCTGTAGACAGGCATGGTGAGGCCTCTAGCAGCACAAAGCAGCAGATGGAATGTTCTAGAACATGGATTTGGCCCTGCCCAGAGGGATGCTGGGGAGGTGCACAGCTCCCAATCCATGTGCAAGGCTGGGCCAAGGCTGGAGAGGGCCAGGAGGGTGGCCCTGGCCCAGCCTAACCACTGGGCCTCTCCCACAGCAGAGAGAAGGACCCGGCGCAGAGCCCGCACCACCTTCACCCCAGAGCAGCTGCAGGAGCTGGAGAAGATCTTCCACCTCACCCACTACCCTGACATCCACATCCGCAACCAGCTGGCTGCCAGGATCAACCTGCCAGAGGCCCGGGTACAGGTACGGCCACCCTCGTCTTCCAGGGCTCTGGGCCATGGACTCCTGGTCCCCACCCAGGCTGCCCCAGGAAATCCTCCCTGGCTCTGACTGCTGGCCCTGGCTGCCCTAGCCAAAGATCATTTCCCCAGGAGGGCGGTCGCCATCACTGTAAGCCATGTCCCTCCATAGGTGGACATTGAGCAGGCAGGCACCAGGTATCTGAGTCCACCCAGCTCTGCGTCAGAGCCCTGCTCCCTGCAGCTTGGAGCCCCCTCCCCAAGATATGAGCGATAATCAAAAAAGAAGACATGTGACTACCTAAAAAGAATAAACACTTTCAAATAACAAATAAATAAAATGTTCATTACAGTAAAAGACAGATTATCATTAATCCCTCTCAAAATTCTCCCCCTTGCTTCTAACACACTCATCCCACTGCTCGTGCTGCCTTCTGCAGCAGCTCTGGAGTCCTCTTTCCTGGGCGTCTTTAATTGTGCTGTCCTGGCTGCCTCCGTGTCCTGAATTGATTCAAAACATTCACCTTTTGTGGTCACTGTGACTCTGAGGAAGAGCCTTGCAGTGCCAGATCTGGTGAATAAGGTGGACAAGGACGCAGTGCCATGCTTTTCCGTTGGGTGGCACCTGGCAGCAGCATTCACCACATTTTTGATCACACCTCCTAAAGACACTGGGGTGTTGATAAATTATCCAAAGGATAATGGGATACGTGAGTTTGAAGTAAGGGGAAGCTTTGGAGGAGGGGTCATTGGTGATGTCTTTTAATGTAATAATTTTTTTAATCTAAACATCCACTTATTTTTCGATCACCTGGTGTGTAGGTCCTGAGACTCCCCACCAGGGTCAGAGGCTTGGTCTGCCCAGGGCTGGGTTGCACTGACGTGAGGCTCGGTGGACACAGGGCCACTGTGAGAGCCACCATCCAACCTCCCGTGACAACAGAAGACAGAGGACTACATGTCCCATAAAACTTTACCTAGGAACCCTGAGCCTTGGATTTGGTGTAACTGGAATGTGCTGTAAAATATTATTCTTACTTTGATTTTGCTCCCAACCATTTAGAGCCATGAAAACCACTCTTCTCTCACACCCACTCAAAATCACAAGGAGGCCCAGTCAGCCTGCCGGTGCCAACGGCCGACCCCGATCTGAATGCACATGTGCCCTGCAGGGTGGTGCAGGCACAGCCCAGAAGCAGTCCAAGGCAAGCCTGGTTCCACCAGCAGCCTGACCATGTCTGATCCTCCTCACCCCAGGCGTCCACGCTGCACCTGTGGGCAGCATGCAGAGCCCCATCACTGCCCGCCGGCGAACCCTGCCCTCTCCACACGTCCTGTTAGGCAGGTGCCAGGCTGCCTCGAGAGTCCTACCAGCCCCAGTGGCCGTCCCCTTGGCTCTTTCTCTAAAACAGTCTTCTACATCACTCTCCTTCTTTTTCAAACAAATTGCAAACCCTAAACCTGGGCCCCAGGCAACACCCCCGTCCTCCCCGCCCTCCCCACTGGAAAAGATCGCTGGTCTCGGCCACTCCCCTCCTCCTCCCCGGTTCAGGCAGGTGCCAGCTCAGGCCCAGCACCAGTGTGCACTGTAAACCAGAACCGAACACCTGCCCCAGCATCACCAATACCAAACCGCCTGTGACCAGGGCCCGGGCACCTGAGAATGCGAGCTGCCCAAGTTCAGCTGTGGATGCCAAGTGGCCACCAAAGCTGCCACAGACGGTGTGGTCTGGGCTGTACTGGACTTTGCTCCTTGGAAGCTTTCACGTAAAAGTCAAATTTTCCTCATTGGAAAATTGCCCAAGCCCAAAACACAGGGCTCGCGGTGGTAACAGTGGCCGGCGGAGCTGGGTGCTGCTGCTAACTCCCGTAGGGTCTCACCCCAGGTCTAAGGCTGTGACCCTGCCCTGCGGCTCACCCGCCCTGCACCATGCCCTGCTGGTGCCAGGCTGCGCTTGGGGAGGCGCAGGGTCTCACGCATCCACACCTTCTCTCCCCAACCACAGATCTGGTTCCAGAATCAGCGTGCCAAGTGGCGGAAGCGAGAGAAGATGGGCGGCCTGGGCACCCTGCAGCAGCCAGGCAAGGCCGCCTCGGGCCTGCCACCAAACCTGGATGTGGCTGTGAGTGACCCAACCTCCGGTGGGAGGGGAGCGTCAGCCAGGGACATCCCAGCCTGACCCCACTGTGGGGGCCCCAGGGCTGAGTCTGGTGTGCAGGCCAACGGGGTCCTTTAGGAAAGCTCTGGGCACGTGCCGGCTCTACGTCTCTGTCCTTCCCCACAAGTGACAGCCACAGAGTGACCCAGTCCGCAGGGAAGGTCTGCAAACCAGAGTCACAGAGCGAAGTACATGACACGGACTGCCAGACTCACACACAGCACACACGTCCCCAGGGTAACGGGAAGAGTCCCTGTGTCCCTCAAGCCATAACAGCTTGGGCAAGGGCAGGGTGACCAAGACACGGGGAGGGGGTGGCAGGAAGTGCTCTCTAAACCTCAAGGGCCCATGGGTGCCGCACCTGGCAGGCCTGAGCAGAGTAGATGCCACCACCCGCTGAGGCCAGAGCCCTGCTGTACCCTCGGGGACTCATGGGGGCCCAGCCCCAGCCCTGAGCTTCCCACAGGGCCTCAGTGCTAAACCCAGAGTCTGGGACAACAGGACAACCCCGCTCCGGGCTCAGGACAGACACTGCCCGGAGCTGCGCTGGAGCTCAGCCCTCTCTCCACAGGGCCCTGCGCCGATGGCCTCCACGCTGCACAGCCCGGCTGGCCCCCGCAGCAGCTCCCCGCCTACCCCTGCCTGGGTGCCCTCCAGGATCGCCCTCCTGCTGCAGCACCCCTGGGAGCTGCCACTTCTGCCAGGCCCCATCCAGCAGACCCATGCGCCTGCCCTCTGTGTCCTGCCACCTCCGCCCCCCAGGTGGGACAGCGTCTGTGCCACCTCCACCTAGGCACCGGCCAGAGGAGGCAGTGGTGCCCGGACCTCGAGGAAATCAGCCTCACAGCCCAGGCTGCTATGAGGACCTCGGCAGCAATGACAGCGGACAGCAGGCAGCAGGGCAAAGGCTCCGGACACACTCGCAGCTGGGCATCCTCTGACTGGCCGTGTGACCCTGCCAGCCTTGCCTCCTCCGGCCTCAGCTGAGCTCGAAGCAGCTGCACAGGTGGCCTCAGGGACCCTTTTCTCCATAAGCCAGGACAGGCAGGAGCCACGGGGCCAGGAGGCTGCAGGCACAAACATTCCCTCGGCAGGACCTGGACAGAGACAGCTGCTCCAGTCCCCCCGGGGGACCGGGCACGGTGCCAACCATGCCCTGGGCTCAGTCTGACTCTGCCTCAGGCTTCAATGTGGACATCACAGAGCGGGACAGAAACAGACCTCCTGGTGTCTGGTTGTCCCACCCGACTGGGAAGGTGGCACCACAGCTGGTGTGGATGAAGACAGAAAGCCTTTCCAGAATGGACACCTTCCACAGGCAGGGGCAGCCAGAAGCCACCTCCCTTGGTCCTGGAAAGCCTGAGATGTCCATCAGTTCTTCATATCCCTGCAGGGAGACCCTGGAGGGACTGCCGCCTACCTGAGCCTCAGTTTCCCTGTCTGTAAAATAGACCTGCAACTCCCCGGCCTGCTCCACTGTGCCTCTGTGAAGCGACATCCTTATTCCTACATCCACAGGGACAGCGGCTGTTGGGGGACCTGTCCTGCTGTGGGGATGGGGCCTCTCCCCAAGGCTGGGCATCACAGTCAGGGAGCCCTAAGAATCTCCCGCAAGCCCGGATCCCCAGCCACAGGAGCAGGGAGCCGGTTCCTAGCCCACGCTCCCCCCATCATTCCAGCAACCTT
Source organism: Chinchilla lanigera (assembly GCF_000276665.1). NCBI lineage: Eukaryota > Metazoa > Chordata > Mammalia > Rodentia > Chinchillidae > Chinchilla > Chinchilla lanigera. The sequence continues at coordinate 42,995,064 of NW_004955405.1, forward strand.
ACCTTTGAGTGCTCTGGGCCTCCGTCTCTGTGTCTGTAAATGGCAGTAGCAAGGCCAGCTCTGTCGTCCGGCCCGGCCAGCGGGGCCCAGGCTGCAGTTCACAGTGTGACCAGACGCTCCCGAGTCACCGTGGAGCAGAACGTTCCCCTGTGAGGCCGCTGCCTCCTCCCTTCGGGCTTTTCCCCAAGAACTCTTGCTCTTTTACAGGCACAGAGCGAAGGGTCACTCTAGAGACCTTCCCCGCTGCGCGCCCGTGGGCAAGCGGCCTGCCCTCCCCGCGTGCTTCCTCCCTGACCTCTTGCCTCCCGGAGACCGTGACCGCCAAATGAGCTGATCCCTCGGACACACAGCGAGAGCGCAGCACACGTCACAAGAACAGGGACTTCCCCCGGCCCCTTCTACCCTTTTGTGCCGATCTTCAGCAAGCGCCAGAGCCAGAGCCTCCTCCTAGGAGTGCTTAACCAGCTTCTGGGAGGCCAAGGGACTCTCAGAAGAGTGCAGAATTCTGCATGGCCGTGTGTTCATTCTCCCAGAAAAAGGGGCTCGTTGCTTTTGTGAGTTTTGCAAAGAGCCCTGAGACTTAAAATTAATAACCACTGAGAGCCCTGTGGGACACACCTGCGCCCGGTTGTGACAGGCCTATTCCAGCTGTGAGGACACAGACTTGGGAGAAGCTAAAGCAGAACTGCTTTGAAAAGGTAAAATCATGCAGCTATTGCCTCAGTTCCAATGCGCCCCAAAAGTGGGTGTTGGAAATGTGTCACCATGGCAACGGCATTAGAGCTGGACCTTTGGGGGCTTGTGGACCGTGACAGGGTTAATGCCTCATGGCAGGAGTGGATCCTCACAAAGGCACGAGCGGGCCCCTTCCCAGGTCGCTCTCACCCAGCTCTGTCCCTGGGACGCACGTGTGCCTCTCCACCTGGGTCAACACAGCGAGGGCTCTGCAGATGCCAGCCCTCCACCTCGGGCTCACAGCCTCAGAACCACGAGCCAATAAATTTCTGTTCATTACAGGACACCCCTTTTGTGGCATTCTGATACCACAGCACAAACAGCTAAGACAAATACGAAGGGAACAGGGCCCGAGGTTTTACTGAACTCAGTAACAAATGAGGGAGCCGCTAAGACGTGGTGATGAGGCCCAAAGAAAACCCATTTCCGGAGAACAGGTGTGCGTGAGCACAGGTGTCTGAGCGACTGGCATCAGCCAGGAGCAAGCAATTCCATCGCCACGGACACAATTCCTTTGCACTGCTAGTGACAAGAATCACTTGCATTTCTAACAGTTTTCTTTCATCTTAAGCTAAAAAATAGCTCAAAGATAATGAAAGAGGCAGACACCCTAGAAGAGTATACTAGGCGGACTCCACTTGCTTTCACAATACCAGAGATTGAACCCAGGCATCTTACCCCTCCAGCCCTCTTTATTCTTTATTTGTAGACACGATCTCCCTAAGTGCAGGCTAACCTCCACCTCACAATCCTGCCTCAGCCTGCCAGGCAGCTGTGAGCACAGGCTCAGTCACCCCTCCCACTGCCATGTTAGTGTTTATCTGCCCATTTCAGCACCATCCAGACTTTTCCCGCTGTGAAGTGACTTTTATCTCCTTGACTCACCTTCCTTGTCCATTGCATGGGGACAAGGCCTGTCCCTGCAGCCGGCTGTGAGGACTCTGTCAGGTGACACATGCGAAGGTTTTATTTTATACTTATGGACCCATGTTATGAGTGGAAGAGACTATTATTTATTGCTTCTCAAATTCCTCAAAAACTCAAGTTTAAAAGTTCACGTCTGCAAAGTGCTTAGTAATACAGTAACATTTCCTTAGTATCCACTGACCTTTCATGATTCTATTTTTTAAAAAGCAAACCAAGCAGTAGAAAGTGGGCAAAAGGCCAAGACAAGAGACTCACAGGAAAAACACAAATTGATACTAAGCACTGACAGTATTCTCAACCTCATGCATAGTTTAAAATGCACACACAGTAGCAAGAGGGGCTCCTGCGCCTTCCGGATCAGCAAGTGCAGGCTGTTTGATGCGTGGGCCAACTCCACCCGAGAAAGTGTGGCCTCCTCAGTGCCCTGAGAGGCAACTTTGTTCCAGCCGCTTTCCACGCAAAGCACTCAGACCAGCGAGTCTGGCTGCACGAGGGCCCCCTGTCCAGCACCAGAGCTCCCCTCTGTCCAGCACCGGAGCTCGTGTGGCAGCCACGTGCCAGACTGTGGCCCCACAAGAGCTACACGAGCTGCTGCAAGCAACTCCCAGGACAAGTGCACGCTCTGCTGTTTATGCCACAACCCTTCTGGGGATGCGTGTCTCGGGACGTGTCCCCAGAACAAGGCAACCAGGGGTTGCGTGTGGATCCTGCGCACCAGAACGAGCACGGAGGAGGTGTAGTGAGACGCAGAGACACTGCAGGAGCAGCCTCCTGTGAAGCTCACCCGGCTGCTCAGAACGCGGGGCGACTGCGTGTGCCTTCGGGAGAGCAGCACGGGTGCACCCTGCGTGGGAACGGGCTTGCACCACAGTGCCATCTCACTCTGGTAAGAAAGAGACAGGACCCTCCCGACCTGCTGAGCAGCCTCTGCTGCCTAACGACGCACCCCAAGCACTGCTGCTTAAAATCAGCTGCAGCAGAGTCCATCCTCACAACCCTGGCTGGCTCGTCCCGGTCTGTGCCAGCTGGGAAGCCGCTGGCCACTGAGGGACTCCAGACGCCCTCACTCACTGGTCAGGCTTTGACAGCTGTTGGCCAGGTGACAGACAACGGGGCCACAGGACCCCAGCCCTGAGGACTCACTCTGGGCCACACCCCACTTCTGCTGTGCACTGTGGTCAAAGCAAGTCCCACGGCAGCTCAGGCTCGGGGAGGAAGGGTCAGCCCCTGCACAACGGCCAAGTGAACACCTCACTCCCCACAGCGGCCAACACCCCGGCCCACCTCTGGCACCGGGCCTGCCTCCCCCACGGCCTTGCTCCACCCTGAGTGAAGGCCACGCACATTTGGACTCTCCTGTCCTCGCAGCAAATCCAGCTCTCCACCCGCCCACAACACCAGCCAGCACGTGTTCCCTGACGTCTGCAGCCACGTCCCCAACACTCTCCCAGCTTTCACCCGGGCCTGGCCCTCCCTCAGCAGCCAGAGATGCAGATGAGGGTTCTCACCAGCCTCCGTTCCTTTCCTTCTCGGTGGCGTAGAGTCCAGGCCCCCCACAGCTGGTGTGGAGCCTGTGTCCCCCACCAGGCGCCTCCTAGCCACCTGCAGGCACTGCCCGAGGCCTTGGCACTTGCTGTGCACTCCCTCAGCCTGAGGCCCCCGGCCAGCGATGGCCTGCCTCTCTCTCCTCCTCTCCGGTCTGCACACCGATGCTCACCACCCTGCCCAGAATCACCCCACGCACCCCCGTCGCGCCCCAGCTCCGCCGTGTGATTCCTCCAGCACCGACGTCTGTCTCCCAGCACTGGAAGGAAAGCTTAGTCCTAAGGCCCGTGTGGGATGTGTGCGCTGCTGCATTCGCGGGTCTGGCTGACAGCAGGCGTTTCACATCTGCGCGCAGTGTGCACACACTTCTGTGCCTTCAGACGTGCACAGAAAACCTCTAGGTGATATACACAAGAGCGTGACAGCAGTTACTTCCACAGCCACCAAATACCCAAACTCCTCTTCTGTAACACAAGCGGGGAGCTGTTTAACTGAAAGGTGGCCAGACCCCAGGGGTGGTGGACACCGCTGCAGAACTGAGCAGGAGGCCCAGGTGCACATGACACAAGAGCAAACCCAGTGGCACTTGGAGAGAATCCTGCCCTGGAGGGAATGGTGAGCGTGTGTGAATGAGCAGGGCGGTGCCAGGTGGACCTGCACGCAAAGGAGGAAGCAGCACGTCCTCTGCCCCACAGCCTTCACCCACCCAACGCCGTTGCCCTCTCGGGCCCCTGTGCCCAGCCCCGCAGCTCCTCTCCCAGGCCCTGGCAGATGCAATCTCAGGCACCTCCCCCGCCCAAGGGAAGTAGAGTCCAGCTCCAGACTGGGCTCCAGCAGCCTGGCAGCCCCTTCTGTGCTCCCCTCCGTGCCCAGACCCTAAAACCGCACTGCGCAGTGACCGCGGGCAGTCACTGTGACACACCCCTGAGGAAGGCAGCCGCGGGAGCACAGGGTTTGACGTGGGTGCCTGAGGCTCCCGTCCTCGGACCCCGGCTCCTGGCTTTGGGCCTCCGTGAGGCAGAATTATCGCAGTGGAAGGGCAAGGAGTCAAGAGAGCCGCTGAGGAGGGGCCGGGGAGACGGAGCCCGCAGTTTTGCCCCACGAACGCGTCAGAGCTGGTGACCGCTTCCCAGCCCAGTTCCAAGCAAGGGGCCTTGGGCGCACCCCACACCGCGACCTGCAAGGTGCGCCCCCGCTGATCTCTTTCTGCAGACTCAGTGGCTCCCGGGGAGGCCGAGCCTCCAGGCCTGGTGGAACAAGGCTGCCACCACTGCTGCGTCCCGGGGAGCAAAGACCAGGCCCGTCCGCCCCTGCCAGCTGCTCCCCGCGCTCTTGTCCCGGCCACACCAGCCTCCCACCATGCCAAGGTCACCGTGGAAAGGCCAGTGAGGACAGGGCCAGGCCCAGAGAGACTGCTGTGGTCCACACATCCACATCACACAACAGGGCAGGAAGGGAGCTAATGAGCCCGGGCAGAGGAAGGTTGCTGGTTGCAAACCCTGCCAACAGCCATCAGAAAAATGGACTCCGGAAATCATTTATTTTAAAAAAGAAAGAAAAGGAGGAAAGGAAGCAGGCAGGCCAAGAGGAAGACCAGAACAGAACCTGGGAACCAGAGCATGTGTAGCCAGGCCCTGCAGTCCCAGGGTCCCAGGAAGGACCCGGGGCTGGGGAGCTGGGGCCTGCAGCCCAGGCGCTGGGGTGGAGACCAGGCCGGTGGAAGCCAGGTGGCTGGGGTCACCTGCGAGCCAGGGAGGGAGCAGCAGAGCTTCTGAGGCCTCTCCTGCTCCACCCTCCACAGTGCAGACTGTGCTGGCCACTGAAGGGAGCCCCGGGTGCCGCGTCCCTCTCCCGCCTTTTGTCCTTCCCCGTGCCCAGTGCGGGCGTTCTCCCTGCCTGCCCTCAGGAAGCAGGACGCTGGAGTAGCACAGGACTCGGTTGTGGGGCTCCCAGGGCCGTCTTCACAGATCAGGTCCGTGTTATCCTTCAGGGTGATTCTTCTTTTCACCCCCAGACCCTGGACCTCCGCAGGATGAGAGGTCCCCATGGCCCGAGGTCCTGCCTCCCACCTGACACTGTACTTCACACACCCACCCCGCCATGCGGGCAACGTGAGGCCAGCTGATACGGCACAGCAGACGCTGAGTCCACACAGGCTCACCTGCCGCTGGGCTTTAACCACCCCATGGGGTTGTTAAACCAACCCAGGGCTTCACACAGCCACAGCTACAATCCATTTGCTTATTTCTCATTCTGAGGCAGGGTCTCACCAACCCGTTGAGTTGCCCTGGCTGGACTCCAACTTGCAATCCTCCTGCCTCAGCCTCCCAGAGTGCTGGGTTCACCGGCGTGCACCACTGCGCCTGCTACATAATTCAGTTATATATGTGAACTTTACACATAACTCAGGACTCAAACTATCAGCCACCCACCCTCTCCGGCATCTGGCTGCAGTACGCTTGACACACACCGCTGAACTACCAAGCCCCGCGCTGCGATGTGGTCCCTGTCTGCCTGGCCCTCGCCGCCCCCTGCTGGCAACGTCAGTACAGTTGGCACCAACCAACAGGGCTGGGGCCCAGGACCCGGTAAGGGACAGAGGGACATCAGGCCAGAGTCGCCAGGTGGCACCGCCAGGGTGACAGGCAGGCGGGGACCAGGCTTGGAGAAGAGGCCTCTCCCCTCCCCCTGACCGCTGTGTGACCTGGGCGGGCTGCTGCGGGGGAAGTTACAACCCTCTCATCGCCTGGAGGTTGTAAAATCATCTGGTGGCAATTAGAGCCCCAACAGGTCCCCTGGTCTTTATCACCTGAATCCTGGGATGTTATTTGAAGGGATCATAAAAGAGCGGGGTGCGGTGTAGACCAGGAAGACGAGAAGGGATGGCTGCTGACCTGGAGGCATCCAGCCCCACACAGCAGGTGTGCTGACCCCTGCAGAAGAGGCAGGCGAGAGGCCCTGCCCCCCAGCGCTGCTCCCCAGCATCGGGGAGCACAGACCAGACAGCCCACGCCCACAGTCAGGGACGTGGAGGGACATGGGCAGGAGGTGCTGCCGGGCACCTTGGCCGGAGTCTTGGAGCCTGAGGCCCTGAGGGGAGCAGAGCCTCGCTGTCCCCAGCCCCAGGTCCCCAAGGTCTACAGGACAGAAGCGAGACTCTCATGGGGACCCCTGAGCTCCCGACCCCCAGGATCCACCCACAGAACCCTGGGGCTCAGGTGTGAGTCTAATGGGTTCCTTATCACCCCACCTGGGGCGGAGGCTGGGGCAGGAGAGTCTCTGCTCCTGCACCACATGGCTCTGGTCACAGCAAGGAATATCCCTGGCAGAGGGCAGCCAGCCAAATAGGGGAATCTTTGAAAGAAGAGAGTGGGCCCCTTTGCCTATCTTCCTGAATGGCAGAAAAGAAGGACAGCTCGGAAATGGGGTGACCAGCTGAAGAGGAGCAGGCACCCGCCTTCAGGACCATGCAGAGCAGCTTCTGTGGACACCAGCCCGGCAGAGCTGATCCCTAAAGAAGAGACTTTGTTCCTTCGAGGTCAGCCCCAAAAGCGGGGCAGCCTGGGGTGAGGGGCAGCCTGGGGTGATGAACGCCTTGCAGAGGGCAGAGCGTGGGGTGAGGGAGCCGGCCTTAGCAGGAGGAGAGTTCAGGCCACCCAGGAACCACGGGGCTCTGCACAGCCCAGAGCACTGTCTGGAGGCAGAAAACCAGTGAGAGCCGTGAGCAAGAGAAAGTCCCTGTCCCTCGGGCCCTGTTCCAGCAGGAGGGAGAGACACAGACAGGAAGCATGCCAGGATGCCTGAGCGCGTGGAGGACCCAGGGCCAGCGGGCGAGGGGACAGGGCAGCAGGCGGCCAGGCCGGGTCCTTGGAGTCCAGGCCCTGGAGCTGCGACCAGCAACAGGAGGAGCTGCGGCCAGGGACCCAGACCTAGGCCTAACCCGGGCCTGAGCGAGGAACAGCCGCCAGGGTCCACAGCAGCTCCCAGCTCCTGGCCGGGTGCGATCACTGGGTGCAGCCCCCTTTTTGTTTATTAGTACTTGTGCCCAGTATGTGATGACCACACTTGTCGTGGGGTGTCGGTGCACGCACGAGCATCTGAGGCCTCGTTTCCTCACCCCTCCCTTCTCTCCCTGCTCCTTCCCACCCCGGTCCCCTTCTCACTGGCAAAACCCTGTTCCCATCATTGTCCCCCCACTTCTGGTTTTTAGTCCATCCCTTTCCCTCCCCTCATTCTCCCTCCATCTCTTGTTTGCCCACCCATTAGAAAAAGATCTGCCTGCTTCCTATTTATCCCCATCAGAGAGAGAGAGAGACAGGCAAATAGACAGACAGAGACAGAGAGACAAAGACAGAGACAGGGAAAGAGGGAAAGTCTCTCATACAGGAGAAACTGTGATATTTAAGTTTGTGTATCTGATTTATTTCACTAAGCATTGTATTCTCAAATTGCATCCATTTGCCTGTGAATGACTCAAGGTTATCCTTCCTTATGGCAGAGTAGTACTGTATTTGTATAAATGCCACATTTTCTCTATCCGTTCATCTGTTGATGGACGTGTAGGCTGCTTCCAAGATTGAGCTATTATAAACTGTGCTGCAGACATGGACATGCAGGTGCCACTGCAAACAAAGTCTTTAGCTTTGCGGGGAAGATACCCAGCAGGAGAGGAGCTGGATCAAATGGAATTTCTAGCTTTAGTTTTTTGAGGAATCTCCACACTGATTTCCGTAGTGGTCGTGCTAGTTTAAGCTCCACCAACAGTGCAGAACAGCCCCTTTCTGTGCTTCTTCTGAGATGTGTCTGTTCATTTCACTTGTTCATTTTTCCTGGGGATTTTATCTTGGGGGGTCTAATATTTTTAGTTCTTTACATATTCCAGATGTTAGTCCTCTGATAAATAGCTAGCAAAATATTTTTGTCATGCTGCAGGCTGTCTCTTCACCCTGTTTGTTTTCTCCTTTTCTGTGCAGAAGATTGTTAATTTGATATAACCCAATTTGCTTATTCTTGGTATTATTCCTTATGCCACTGAGATTCTGTTCAGAAAGCCTCTGCCTATGCAAGAGGTGAACTTATTTTATCTTCCATCAGACTAAGTGTTTGGGTTTTCTCATTTAGATCTCTGACCCATTTTGATTTTAGTTTAGTGAGATACATGGGTCTAATCTCAATCTTGTACATGTGGATATCCAATTTTCCCAGCGCCATTTATTAAAGAGGCTGTCTTTCCTCCAGTGTGTGTCTTCCGCCCCTTTTCCAAAGATCAAGTAGCTGAGTGTGCCTGGGGTTGTTTCTGGCTGGTCCGCTCCATTGATCCTCATGTCTGTTTTGTGCTGGTACTGTGCTATTTTAATTACTGAAGATTTGTGATATAACTTGAAATCGGGGATTGAGCTTCTGCCTTCTTTGCTCTTGTTGCCCAGGGATACTTTTGCTATTCTGGTTCTCTTCTGGTTCCATATGAATTTTATGATTATTTTCTCTCGATCTGTGAGGAACGCTGTTGGTATCTTGATCGGAATTTGTGTTAAATCTGTGTTTCAGTTTTGAAAGTATGGCCATTTTCACAGTACTGGTTCCGTGTATCCAAGAACAGGAGATAACTTTCCATTTTTTTAAAGGGGAAAGGTTTATTTAGCTCAGTCTGTAGAAGTTCAGTCCATAATCAGCTGCTTCCAAGGCAAGGTGGCTTGACAGAGGGGCAACACAGAAGAGAACCCGTTCATGGCAAGCGGAAGGCAGCAGAAGCAAGCAAGGAAAGGCTCTTCCCATTTTTGATGTGTCCTCCATCTCCTTTTCAGAGTACTGCAGTTTCCACTGTAGGTCTTTCACTTCCTTGGTTAGGTTAATTTCTTAGTATTTATTTATTCTTGAGGCTATTGTTAATGGTATTATTTTCTTAATTTTGTTCTCAATGAGTTCATTAGAGTTCTTCTCCTTCGACAGAATTGCCACTTACCAGTGAGCAGACACGTGGCACTGTGGGTCATGCTGGCACCTCATAAGCAGTCCCCACTGGGTCTTGCAGAGGGCCCTGAGGGAGAGGTTGCAAGTGTCCCCAGGGCATCAGTGAGAAACCCAGGGAGAGTTACAGACACTGCTAATGCTCCGTGGATGCCAACTATATGGCAGCCACTGTGCTGGGATGGATATGTGCAAGGTGTGAGTAAAGTGTCCCCCATATCCTGTGTCCCCACCCCACTGCCTGGAGCACACACCTGTCCTCGTGTGTTCTCAGTAGGGAACCATCAGCATGCCATGATGTGCATCCCCAAGGAAGGAAGCCACAGAGAGTCCTGCCATGACCACTCTGTTATGGCTCACACCTGGGTGTCCCCCAAAGCCTCATGAGCTCATCAGTGGGGCTTTTGGGAGTGACTGGATCACTGGTGTGTGATGCTGGATCTCAGGTGTGTGACACTCAGACATAGGTGTGTGGTGCTGGATCACGAGTGTGTGATGCTGGGCATGAGTGTGTGGTACTGGATCACAGGTGTGTGGTGCTGGATTAGTCCACTGGTGGGTTTAGCACAGCTCTAGGTGTGCATGAGCCATTTACTGAAGAGTTAAACCCCACCGTGGGTATCAGTGGCACCCACCACTAGGCTTGTGGACTGGATGGAATATAAAGGGAAGGCTCGCTGCTTCCTGCCTGCCCTGCCAGGGGCTGTTTCTCCTCTGTGATGCCCCCTGCCATGCCACCCTCCCTTGGAGCCAGCTGGCTATGGAGTAAAACTGCTGTGAACTGTGAACTAAAACAAATCTCTCCTCCTTTACTTTGTGGGTATCAGATATTTTGTCCCAGCAACAAGAAAGTAACTAAGACCCTCTCCAAGCACTGTGCAGTTATCTGGGTCATGCAGAGCAGACAGCCCCGAAGACTGGCACCTGCTCAAGTTCTGACCCTTCCATCCTCATCACAGCACCGTATGGCTGGGTCTTATCACCCAATGTATGGATTGTGAAAATGAGGTCACAGGAGAGTCTTTGACCACCCACAACCGAGCTTCCTGCTCTCCCACCCACTGGCTCCCGAGGCCACAGCCAAGGCTTCTAACCTTCAAGACCCCATCTCCCTGTGGGGTGTTTACCGGGCTTGGGATTTAATGTGGCAGGATTTCACAGCCCTTGGCCTGCGTACCTCTCCACTGTGCTGTCACAGAGGGAAACGAGGGATTGTCCCCTCCTCTTCTGGAAGAAAATCAGCAGTATTGGGAAACATGCATTTCACCCTGTGCAAAACAGGCTCTGAGGGGAGACTGGGCGGATGAGGGCTTCACTTAGACCTCCTCGCTGGCTTCCACGGGACGCTGCATTGCAGCTGCAGCCTTCCTCAGCTGTGGCCCCACCATTTCCTTGCTATGGTGCCAGTGGCCTGGGTTTAGATACCCGTGTCCCACCAGCTTCTCTGTGACACGGTGTGCACCCTGTCGTGGATGCGTATGACACTCGCATGGGCACGTGGAAAGCCTGTGGCTGTGCCAGCGTCCCCTCTGCCCTGCAGTGATGACTCAGAGCGAGCTGGCTGTGCACACGGAAGCACACGACTCCGGCATCACTAACGCGTGACGATTCGACCTCACTGGTCCTCTTACAACCTTCAGTGCTGATTTCATCCATTTAGAAACATCGTGCCGAGAAAGGGCTCCGGGTTTCGAGAGGCACCCTGAACAGGGGTCCCCAACGTCCCCATTTGCAGATGGGGAAGGGAGGAGTGAGTGTCCCTCTCTCAAGGGCTTGAGGACCACAGAAAACCCCAGCAAAAGACTTCAGGGAGGGGCCACCAACAAGATCTCACCTCTAGCCCGGCTCTGACCCCTCTGCAAAGGAGCCTTCCTAAGGGCACGGTTTCCAGGCCTCCACCTCAGTGCCAAGCAACAGGGGTGCCCAGGGCCAGGGCCAGCCTCGGCCCACTGGGCAGACCCTGCCTGTCCTGTGTCCCTCTGGCTCAAACCCATGCAAGCCTGTGACATCCTGGCCCTGCCTCTCCCAAGAGGCTCCAAGGACAAGCCAGCTCCAGGGCCCTTGGAAGAATCCCACTGTACAAGCGTCACCTTGCCCAGCACTTGTGCAAAGCCTCAGTTCTGGGGGGAAGCCCTTCACTCAGGGCCCAGGGAGGGGTTGCAAGGGCTTTGACCGTTAGCTGCGCCACATCCAGGCAAGAAGGCCTGGAGCCCCCCAAGACCTCCCAAATTCAGCCCCCAAAACTCCCTCAAACACGCAGTCTAATTCCAGCCACATAAAGACAATCCTGGAATACATGATGTTTTTTATCATACTTTTTGGTTTTAAATAATCATAGATTCTATGTAACTACAAGAAACACACAGAGATTCCCTGCACCCCAACCGACTTCTGTAGGACAAGAGTGTCGTGTAAGACTGCTGCCCTCTCAAGACCAAGACCTCGTGGGCACGGCAGGTTAGACTCACCCAGGGCAAGACCCCGAGATCAAGGGTGGCAAAGCTGGGGCAGAGGCTGGGAGAGGGGTCGAGGGGTCCAGAGAGGGCTTCCAAGGGTAAAAAGCAGAGATAGGAAAGGGATGCAGACAGACGGACACACAGACAGGGGCTGGCTGCCTGGGCCACTTGGCAGGAAGGCAGGTGCAGCCAGTCTGGGGGATCTTGGACTCAGCTCCCCATCCTCAGCCCTCCTTGCATTTGTCCCACGATGCAATCAAGCCCAGGACAAAGTTGTTTCTTTATCCAGGGTGTGATCGTGATGCTGCGTGTCTGTCCTTAGAGCAAAGTCCAGTTTCAACTTCCAGGTGACCCTGGGGATGAGCGCTGGTTCCTTAGGTCACCCCACGAGTACCTACTATGCACCACACTGGCGTCTGAGCTCCGGCGGCCCTGTGGCTCCCGAAGTGCCCTGTGCTGAGCACATGGGGGGCTGGCACATCTGGGGCTTGGGGTATAGGACCAGGGCCACAGTCCCAGCAGGCCCCTCCTTCTGGCTCTGCCCCATGCATGCAGGCTCTCAGGGCGACGAGCTGGAGAGGAGCCCACAGCCCCTCACTGCTTCAAGGGCCTGGGCCTGGATGTCACTTGGGCCAGCCACCACAGTAAGTTGTCCTGGGAGGCAGGGCGTGCGGGTTCTGAGGTCTCCGAGAATGCCATAGTGCTGCTGGAGGGCCCAGCTGCTCCTCGGGCGCGCTTTCTCGACAGGACTGCTCAGAGCTTGGGCTTCCTGGATCTGGGATGACTTTCTCGGATGACAGACATGGCATCCAGGGCATCCCGGTTGCTGTGATCTAGATCATCTTCTCCCAGGGCGTGCGTCCATAGTTTCCCCACAGCCAAGAACACCATCAGGGCCGACTTCTTCAGGTGGACAAACAAAGGAGCCTCTGGGAAGATCTGTGCACTTGAGGTCCACTTGGCCTGAGTCAGTGCACCTCCGTCGGCACCCTCGGCTCTTGTCTGACTACCTGCCCGCTCACGTGGGTTCCACTGCCACCCCTCCTCACCGTTCACTTTGGTCAGGTTAACAACGTCTGGGACCACCAGCAGAGCACCCAAAGTGCCTGCCAGGCTAAGAATCTTCCTGTGCGATTGATCTCAGCCCCTCCAGCCTCCAGGACAGGCGACGGCCCTGCCATCTGCCCAGAGGCCTAGGACCTGGTGTGTGACCCCCACTGCCAGCTCTGCCTTCCCAACCCTCACAGTGAGGACGCCCCACCTTCTGCGTTTCCCAGGGGCCAGGCCGCCTGCTAGGAACAATTAATTGGTCTCTGCGGATGGAGGGGCACTGAGAAGCACCTGTCCAATCACATAATTTCAGGTGGCAGAGGGGACAGAGGCACCAAGGCCAGTGGGCTCCAGCCGGCCACCTCCCTGCTCCTCCACCCTCCCCAAGCCTGGCCCCCACGGTCCCCATCCACCCAGCTCCCAGCCTGGTCAGGGTCCACAGAAGCCTCCTGTCCTCGCCACCACCCTGGGCCCATCCCAGTCTTTGTGCCAGTAACAGGCTGCTTCTGTGGTCCCAGGGAAGAAAAAGTCAGGGCCCCTGGACGAGGACTCAGGCACCCCCACACTGGCCTCACCGTGCACCTGACCCCCTTGGCAGCCGCAGCTCTAGCTGCATGGCGCCTTCGTCCTTGTCCTTAGCCTGGGCTTACGGAAGAGTAGACCCCCGGGGCCCTGGGAGCCACCAATACCTCTGCTCCACCTCTTACTGCCTCTGGAGTCCCAAGTCAGAAGCTGTGCCCAGCTGGCCAGAAGAACAGGACAGGGCCCCCTGGTTTTGGGACCAGGAGGGAGGGTGCTGACACACAGTCCCCGGGACTGGCCACGTGTTTGACGCCTCCATACTCAGTTTTGTCCTGTGAGACCTGTGGAGCCACAGCTGGGAGGCGTGACGGGCCCCTCCTCCAGACTGAGCTGCCACAGGGAGACTCCGCAAAAGAGGCCGCCACTCAGGCCTCGTCAGGTGCCCTCAGCAGGTACAGCGCCCAGGGCAGCACCAAACTGGACCTGACGCCTGCTCCCTGAGCTCCTCCGGCCAAAGCCACTTTTTCACCCCTGATGCTAGGATGACCCAAGGCCCCATCTCTGAGCCCAGGACCACAGAGAGAGGAGGAGGGACAGAAGACCGGAGCTGGCGCAGAGCTCAGGACAGGATGTGCCATCCTACCGGAACAAAGAGGAAGCAAAGAGGAGCCTCGCCCAGTCCCGCATGGCTGGAGGAAGGCCAGGATCAGTCGGGCCCTGGTCCCCCACAGCAGAGCTCAGCCGCCCGCCTGTGCCCACAGGGTGAGGGGCCGTCCTCCCCAGGCGGTAGCGAGGAAATGGCTGAGGCACAGCACCCGGCCCAGCACCCACAGGGGCCACCCTGGCACAGCGGAGGAGCCTGTGGGCAGGGCACCAGGCGGCAGCACCACCCAAAGGCCACCCCGCCCAGGAGGGGCTGCAGGCCTGAACTTCTGAACCCCGGCTCACCTCTGCCTGAACCCAGGAAACGGCCTCTCTGTGTTATTACTTTACAGCCTGGCTGTAAATTCTTCCCTGCTCCCACTTTATGGCTACAGGCTCACATCTGCCTGGGCACAGCTCTGGCAGAAAGTGTCCCTTCGTGATGTGGCTGGGGGCTCCAGGAAGGACACACTGACCCCTGGACGTCTGTCCACCACACCCTCAACTCAGTGGTGCAGAGGGCCTGTCCTGCGATGACTGTCCCTGGACACAGGGCACCTATGGGGCAGGCTCTGTGGCCGCACACAAGGCCCAGCTGGACTAAGCCCAGGTGCAGAACTCTTGCCCCACGCTGCCCTGAGAGCTGCACACAGCATAGCAGAGCTCAGCATTGCGGCCCAGCGCCCAGGGAGCAAGCGTTCCCCCCCAGGAGACACCCCTGTACAGGGACAGAGCCCCTCCGGCCCACGGCCCCCATGCCTGCAACCTGCACTCCACCGAGCCCTATCCAGGGAGGGACACAGGACAGGCTGAGGCTTCCATCCTCCACACATCAGCCTCCTGCGCCTCATTTTCCGTGCCTGAGTGTGAGGGGGGCAGAGGCCTGGAGATGGCTCTGGGTCTGAGATGGCTCCACTCTGGTGTCTGGCCTTTGGTCAGTGCTGGAGCCTCAGGGGCTGAAACGTAACAGACAGATGCCCACCCAGCATCTGCAGGGCAGTGCAGAGGCTGGCCAGCCAGCAGCGAGGGTCAGTAACCATCCAGCACTGCCCAGGAAGAGACATCACACCGCCCGTCTCCCAGACCCACTTCCTGTCACTACAGGAGGTCACCAGGAAATCCAGGGCCTGACTCCAGTGCTTCCCCCTGAAAGGGGCCCGGGGACACTGGCTACAAGGGACCATGGGGGTCCACCGGGCCCCCACACCATGCCCGACGCAGAGCCGCCACTCTCGTCATCAATAATGACAACATCATTGTTTCCAAGGCGGAGACAAGAGCGTCACAGATGGCACGTGGACCCTGGCAAGGCTGGGCCATCCCGCCGCACGTACTTGAGGGCGTCTTCGTCCCCTGGGCCCTGTCAGGGAGCAGCCCATCATGTCAGCACCCTGTGAAGCACAAAGAGTCCAGAGCTGGCCCAGCACCACTCGAGCTAGAGGCCCTTGGCTCCTTTGCTCCACCCGCCTCCAGGTCTGTCCCACCACAGCATGGGCAGCGCCCAAGTGCGGCAGGCAGAGACCTTGACTCATTTTCCTGCCTGCTTGCTGCCCGCGCTGAGGACCAAGGAAGCCCTCGGACACACGGAGCCACGACCGGGGTGAGCCCGGACGCCAGGGGCACGAGAGAACCGGCCTGTGGGTAAAGAGGCAGTGTTTGCACACAGCGGGGCGCGGCTCTGCGTAAGGGATCACACTGAGCCAACCAGAGGAAGAGGGCGGCCCCTGGAGATTGCCCTGTTGCGGGAGTGGCCCAGGCACACGAGTTTGAGCAACACAGGGTTTCTCTTATATAAGAAAACTAAAGTACAAAGAAAGTGCAAAGTAAAAGCCAACGGGAAGAAGGAATTTTAACCCAGCATGGCCAGAGTATCTAAGAGTGTACCTTAGTTGAGTGTGGTTGTTTTATGTGTTCTATATGTTTTTTGGCCTGTCGGTCTGCTGTTCATCTGTGTTTATAATAAGATTGATTAAACCTTGTACAATAAATAAATCAATCTGATGCTGGCAAAATAATAATAGCTAAATAAGATAAAGTACCCAGTGCACACCCGACTCCTGGGGGCAGTGTTATCGCCCCAGTGCCTGAGGGCACACCGCCCTGCCCCCGACTCCACGAGGCCAAGGACATCTGTGCCCTCCCTGCCGGGGACAAAAGGACCAAAGGCTCTGTGGACCCCAGGCCCACTGTGAACACTGCCCCAGCACAAAACGGGGCTGTCACGGGACTGAGGCGCTTGTCCTGAGAGCAGGTCGGACGCAGGGACCTGTGCAGAGCTCTCGTGGGCCCTTGCCATTCGTACGCGCAGTGGGGCACTATAATTTGCTCCACTGATGACCGGGGCCCTGAGTTGCTGAGGGTGCGCCTCAGCTGCTGTTCCTCCTGTTGTCCTTGTGCCTGGGTCCTCCTGCCGGGCCGCACAGTAGGGGCTGAAAGAAAGCTTCTCCCCACAGAACAACCCACAACTCTGGGCCCAAGCTCTGTGCACCCCAAGGAGAGAGCTCACCCTGTCAGCCACCAGGGTGGAGAACAGAGGACACTGGGAGCCTGCTGTGTTCTGGCAGCCAGCCACGCGCTCGAGTGGGCTTCGTCTGTCTCCAGAGCACCCAGCAGCCCGGCCCGCCCCCGGGGAGGAGGGCAGCTCTGGCTCTCCACACTCGGGCAGCCCCTGGCGCCTGCTGGCCTGGGCTACCGGTGGGCTCTAGGCTGCCCTGTCTTGGGTGTGGTCAGCTCCAGCACCCCAGGCAGTGCTGTCCAGGAAGAGAACAAAAGCAGCGGGAGCAGCTTCCCCTGAGGAGCCAGCATCTGCCTGACCAGCGGCTCTGCCAAGAGCTGGCAGGGATGACGGCCGGGTTCGGGTCCTGTGCCAGTACCCGCTCTGCCGGTACCAGCTCAGCCCTGACGGCTCCTCTGCTGATCGTCCTGGAGTCTCTGCTGCCCGGCTGTGGAGGCAGAGTGAGGGACCCTGAGCTCAGCAGTCACGAGGCATGAGCAGGACCGTCACTCGCAGGCACAGCAGTGGGGGTCAGGTGCCCACCACCATCTGTCCCGTCCCATCACTGGCCATGACACGTGGACTTCCGTTTTACACCTGGGGAGCCCTTTACACTGTTGTCCCACTTCACAGGTGGGCAAGCTGAGGCTGAAAAAGGAGTCGCTTCCCTGAGGGTACACATTGTTAAACTTTTTCCTTGGAGATAAATAAAGTGCAGTCTTAAGAAGTAAAACAGGGAAACTCTGTGCTCTTTATTCTGTTTTCCCCAGGGCATCATCATGCAAAGCTGTAGCACAGCATCACTCGGGAACACTGACGGCCTGTGGTGAGCACAGAGCATCCCGTCCACACAGAGACCTCGCGGTGCCTGGGGTCCCAGCCCAGCTCCCAAAGGCTACGCAGAGCATCGCCCCCCACTTTGGACACAGGCCTGGTGTGCAGCAGACCTTTCCCCAGGCCAGGGGGCTCTCGTCCCTTCCTCAGGTGCTTGCAGGGCTCACAGCCCCCACCCAGCTCTGCGGGATCCTCAGTTAGATGCTCCAGAGGTGGCCGTGTTCAGAGCAAGGTCCCTGCCCCTGGGGACATCCGGTCCTGTGGCTGATCCCACGGGTGGTGAAGGGCAAGAGGGGCCGACGGCGTGGAGCTTCCCCGCCAGCCACTGCTCACTTCCTGTGGGGCAGCCCATTCTAACAGGACGCGGAGGGGCCACAGCCTGGAGTGGGGCCTGGACTGCAGCACTGCCCTGTCCTCCTTCAGGCCTGGGAAGGACGAGCACCTTCCTCCCAGGGCCTCGCCAGCCGGAGGACTGGAGTTTCCCAGGGAACCCGCAGTCTTGATCCTGGACAGCCGCCTCCCGCTCCCCGGCTTCCAGAGTCTGTCTAGCCTCCATCTCACATCCAGGGCTCTCCACTGTGCTGAGCAGGAACCCGTGTTTATTCACCTCCCTGGAAGCAGATGTCCTGCATACACACTGCAGATGAAACAGTTAGGATCGGACCCTGGCAAGGAGGCGAGGCACAGCCATACCCGTTGGGCCACACTGCCCCCACCTCCTGCCTTCATCTGGGACCGTGCTCCGGCTCCACCTCCCGTGTCTGCAAGGCCCTCCGAGGCCGAGGCCAAAATCTCGTCTTGGAGCAACAGCGCGAAGTCCTGTGGGGAGGCACAGCAGCCGGGCAGGGCCAGAGACCTCCCAAGGCCAAGCGTGAGTGTCCCGCAAACCTGCCGCCCTTCCCTCCTGCAGCGGTTGTCACTGGCTGCAGGTGACTCAGGTCACACTCCGCACCGTGCTCCCAGCCTTTGCAGCGTGCTGTGCCCACAGACACCATGTCTCACGGGCTGCAGCCACGGTGGGGCGGCCCTGTGCACACCTCAACATCGCCGTTTCCTGTCCCGGGACCCGAAGACGGCCGGCAACCCCAACAGGCTGTCCTGACGGGAGGCAGGCTGGGAGCCACTGCTCCCTTCCTTCCCGTGAGAGGTCTGCTCCCGTCAAGGTCCCTGGGCCCCACCCCGCCCCCAGGTGTTAACAGGTCTCACAGCCGGGCTCCTCCGTGTGTCCCAGACCCTCTTGCCTCCCAAATAAACCGACCTTCGGGCTCCAGGCTACCACACTGGTCCACACAGCATGGTCCTGGCCACTCACACGGCAGAACCACTGGCACCCGCACCATGACCCGGCCTCCCTCCCGCGGCTGACCAGGACAGGAATGTGGAGGCCATGCGGGGGTGACGGCACCGTCAGACCAGCCCTCCACACGGCAGCGACAGACTGTGACCTCGCTGGGCCTGAATCCCTGACCAGGTCGGCCACCTCGCCCAGAGCGTGGAGCTGTGTCTAGGACCTGAAATTGCTGCCACAGCTGCTGCCCGCCTGCAGGAAGGTGCTGCAAAGGACCTAGGACCTCCTCTGCGTAGAGTACCGCAGAGGACAGCCGGGGGCCACACAGCGCCCGAGGTACTCAGGGGAGGGCACAGCAGGTACAGCCGCGGAGCAGCCCGGCAGCGCAGCACCCGGGGCTTCGAGCTCATCCCCTGCCACATCCCCGCCCTGTGCGGAAGAGCGAGGCATCCTGCAGAGAGACATCACACAGAGCTTCCGGAGCCAGAGCCTGCGCAAGACGGGAGCCCCCCAGGTCTGTCCCACAGCTCCTCGGGCCGTCAGGGTGATGGACACCCTCGGGTCAGCAGGACGGGGTAGGTGGCCTCTGCACTGCAGGAGCCACAGGAACCAGGGAGGATGGACCCTCGGGCTCACAGGGGCGTGAGGGGCAGGAAAGCGACTCCTGACACCGGCCGCCCTGGGCCTGGCCCAGAAGGACACAGGAGCCGCCTCCCCTCTGCTGGGCCGCTCCCTGAAGTGTGGACAGGGTGACGTCCATGGAGATGAGACAAGGATGCAGAGCTGCCGGGCAGGGTGGGGATGGCCAGACAGCGGGCAGGAGCACCAGGTTTATCACAAGAATGGGTACTGCCCCTCCCTGGGCAAAAGCAAGGCACAGCAAAGGGCACCGGCTGGAGAGGAACCCACCGGCAGGAGACAGAGGGGGCAGCAGCGCTCTGCAGGCTGCAGCGGCCCTGGTAGCTTCAGGGCCGTGTCCTGCCGGAGTCCCACCTGGGTGCCAGGGATTGCAAGTATGGTCCAGGAGCAGGGAGGCAGGATGCAGACAGAACCACAGACAGGCAGGGTCTTCTGATGAAGGGAGCGGTCATGAAGCTGGCCGCCAGCAGCCTGTCGACAAAGGCCTGAGGGGCCAGGCGTCCGAGGGAACAGCAGGGCCAAGATCTAACCCAGGGATCGAGCCTTGGCCTTTGACCTGGGCTCTGCTCTGGGGAACCCTGCTTCGGAGCCCACTCTGTGCAGCTTGTGTCACCGAGCTCGGTCGGCAGCCCTCGGGCAGCTGAGCGGTCGCCTCAGGGAGACAAAGCCACCCTCAGCCACCTTCAGCCTTGTCCCCGGACGCTGCAGGGCAGGCCTGGGGTGGCAGTGGCCATTGCCCTACCTGGGGCTGACCGTGGGACCCCACACTCGTCCACCAACAGGACCGCCCTGCCACCCAGCAGAGGCACTGTCGCCAACAGTGGCCACAGCTATGAGATAACACACTAATCTCGTTAAGCCTTTTAATTAATTTATTTCAATTGGTGTAATTAGCTAATATGCTAATGCTGTCTTGCCTCCACAGACAGCCGCTGTGACCAGTGGGCTTGGCACAGAGCTGGAAGGCAGTGGGTGGCGCTGCGCCGTCGCCCGTCTGGTCGCGTGGCCTGGACACTGCTCCTGTCTGGGCACTGCCCTTCTTGACCCGGCACCTGCTGCCCCCCACCCAGGAGCCTCTCCACAGTCACCCTTGGCTCAGGCTCCGTCCCCCAGGGCTGGACAGGCCCCCAGGACCTGCCAGGCCCTCTCACCGGCAGAGGACGCGCTCAGTGCAAATGCTTCAGACACCGCAGCCTCGGCCAGAGCTGCCCCCTGTGCCGACCGCAGCACAGCCCTCTCGGTGCCTCCGAGTGAGCGCTTCGTTAGGAGGCTCCAGCAGCTGGACCCACAGGACCGGAATCTGGAGCGAGGGGAGACAGGGCCGGGACCTCAGCTCACCCTTGCGCTCTGGCCCTGTGTGCGCTGGAGCTGCAGGAGAGAGGCCTGGGGTGGGTGGTGAGGGAGCCAGGGGCCAGCGCGAGCAGGGGACAAGTGTCCCAGAGCCAGGACAGCCAGGACTATGCCGCACGAGGGGAGCCCGGGCTCTGGAAGACACCAGGGGCTTCGCACCACAGAGGGTGCTGGCACTGCCGAGGAGGCCGCCCACCGGGACACGGGCGGGAGAGCACCCAGCGTGAGGCCCAGGGAAGACCTGGAGCACCCGGCAGCATGGAGGACCAGGCGCAAGGTGAGCCCTCAGCACAAGACCCCGGAGTGCACAGTGCAGGAGTGGAGAGAAACGAGGCAGCACGGCCCCCTCAGGGGCCCAGCAGCGCTCACACATCAGAAACATGGCCCGGGCCAGGAGGCGGCCATGGGGGCAGCCGGGCCATCCCTCGAGGGGTCACATCCTGGGGGCGAGGGTTTGCCCTCCTGAGATCCACCCCGTTCCCTTTAAGCTCTGTCCCTCCTCTTACACCTCCTACAATGCAGCACGAAAGTCTCCCCAACCTGGCCCCTGGGCTGGACATCGGCCTCAGGACTGTGACACAATCTCCTCTCCTCACAGTGACCCAGGGTCACAGCAACACAGACAGACCGAGCCAGCCAAACACAGGACATGCTGCCCGACAGAGTGCATGGTTCCTGGCTTCCTCCAGGCCCACTGTGCTTCCCCAGGCCAGCACCACCTCTGCGGGGCTCAAGGGGCCTGGGGTGACAGGTGCAGGGTGCAGGACGCCAGTCGGAAGACTGGCACTCCACAGAGGAACCTAAGAGTGAAGCTGCAATCACAGGGCAGGGGGAGCACTGGGGACAGTGGCGTGGGGCCCTTGCACACCCTCCCCTACCTCCTGTGAATGCCCCACACTGCAGGGAGCAACCCTGGGCCCCACAGACCGCAGCTCCCACTGGCCTGGCTCCGGCTGCTGCTATCCCCTGAGAGCTCCTCGCACCCACTGCCCGGAAGCCCTCGGGTCTGTGGATTCTCTCGGGGCCCTGGGCACCCTGTCAATAAGCCTGACAGCTTTAAACTAAATTTATTATCTCTGCCATGCCTTATTCCACAAAGGATTGGAGGTAATGTTCCAACATGGACGGGAGGCCACAAGGTATGACATCCAGCAACACACGCAGCAGACTAAGCAAGCAGAGGGAACAAGCGGAGGGGAAGGTGGGCCCAGCCAAACGGGGCTGCTCAGACCCTGCTGCTGCCCCAACAGGGCTCACGAGTGACTCCGGCTTCCTCACAACCAACACGAGGACATCGCCTCATGCAGGCCGGTGGGATGGAGGCTATTGCTGTTTAATGGCTCCACGGGAAACTGTTGGGTCAGAACTGCGGATGCGGATTTCTGTCAGCTTGCCCCTGCATTCTGCACAAGCCCTGCACAAGCCCAGGGAGAGGCAGGGCCGGGCGCTGGGTCTCCCTGCCTCAGCTGCTCAGATCAGGGCTCAGGCCCCGCAGGGCACCATGCCCTCTTCCGGAGCACTCTGCAGTCTTGAGACGCCAGCGCGGCAAGTGGCTCCCGTACCCGCACGGCACTGCCGATCCACCTCAGACGCAGCACTGCCCTCCAGTGCGCGCCTGCCACTGCTCTTCCCGCCACCCTCCCTGAGTGCCCGCCACACGCCCGGCCGCCTCGGCCCATGGGGCCATCTGACCCTCGGGCAGCCTCCTGGGGAAGGTGGGCCAGCTCCACCCAGCAGAGGCACCCACAGGGCCTGCACAGCGGGAGGGCAGAGTGACATGTGCCAGACCTTCCGCCCCAACCAGGCACCATGGCACTGGGCCAGGGCCCCGCTGAGCTGAGCACCAGCCTGAGGGAAAGACTGCTAGGGACCCCACACCAGGTGGACACCCAAGGATGAGAAGCTCAGGACGGGGAGCAGAGCGGGGCCTGCCGTCTCAAGAGCATGAGTGTCCTCATGCACAGTACCCAAGCAATGGTCCTCTCTTTTCAGACTTGTGTTCAGAGCTGCCATGCACATCGGTACAGGCTGTGCACTGCACAGCTCCAAAGGGTGCCATTCAGAGGAGCAGCGGCAGGGATTTGCCTTCTCCCAATCTGCAAGAAGGGTCCTGCAGGGCCGCAGAGTGCCACCAGGTGTTTGCTGCCTGGCACAGAGGGAGCTGTGATAACCGCACTGTCCACCTCTTCCCGAATGAGAACTCCAGCTCACTCATGGCTCACAAAGCAGGACTGCACAGTGCACTGTGGGCCACCGTCAGTACAGCTCGGCTGAGCAAGATGGCCAAGGACCCGGGGCAGGTGGTGCCGAGGCCGGGTGCCCATCAGGCAGGGACAGTGGGCCATGGGCAGACAGATCAGGCCAAGCCCAGATCCCCACACAAAAGCAGTGGGCAGGGGGGCCAAGCGGGCGATGGGCTCAGGGGACCAGAGTGGAGTGGCTGGGGCAGGACTCATGCCAGGGGGTCGGTCTGGATGTGCCCTGCACGGCTGCCCAGACAGCACCTCCTGGCACACAGGGTGGGCGAGCGGCCAGGGTGCCTGTCTGTCCTCCTCCCGAGTGTGAAAGACCATAAAACAATTAGAGCCTGGTGCCCTCCTGCAATCGGGCTGATAAAGGCCCTACAGCTGTGGAGGAGATAGGCGCCCATAAACCCAGGTCACCCGGCGGGCACAGGGTGAGAAGGTCAAAGCGGTGCGGGCCGCCTGGGACTCCGACCTGGGTGGGGGCGGGGGCCCCGGGTCCCACAGACCTGCAGAAGGGGCTCTGGTGACACCAGGGTCAACCCCTTGTCTCCAGCCCCGCACCTCCCTCACACACTGAGCCCCATCCTCCCAGAGCCCAAGGCCCTGCCCCTGCCCCACTGTGTCCCACCCCAGTCAGGGGGACCTCGGCCGTGACAGCCCTGGCTGCCGGCACGGGGCCTCAGGAGGGGACAGAGGAGGGGAATATGCTTCTCCTCAGCCCTCACCAGAGGCACCTCTGCTCTCAGAGGGAGAACGCTCCATGCCAAGGGAAGACACCGCTGCCCGGGGGACAACCCAAGCTCTTAGACCTGGGAGGTGAGGAGCCCAAACCCAAGCTCTTAGACCTGGGAGGTGAGGAGCCCAAACCAGGCCACGCCTTCACCCTCAGGGTGCAGCGAGCTCAGGGGCTGAGAGCTGTGTCTGCTCTCCCCATCCAGACAAGGCCAGGCTCACTGATCCCGGCTGTCACTGCCACCTCCTGGCCGCCCATGTCCTCACAGGCCAACGTGGCTGCCCTGGCTCTGCTGCTCTCAGGCAGGACTTTCCCACAGTCTCTTCCTGGCTGGAAGGGAGGAAGGAGGGGAGGGAGGGAGGTGCCTGTGGGCTCCAGCATCTGGCACTGGGCCCCGGACAGTTCCACCCACACCCACCGTCTGTGACGAGTGACCCCAAAATCCTGATCCCATGGGGTCTCCCCTCGTGGAGACCCACTGCGCGCTGCTCCAGACCGAGCTCCCCAAGGGGACGCCGTGGGCAGCAGCCAGCATGGCAGCAAGGACATGGTTGGGAGTGTGTGCCTGCAACACGAGGCTGGGTGGGTCGTGATTGCTTCCCCGGCATTTCTTCAAGGTCACGGGCCGCTTTGTAGTGTCCACAGCATCCACCGCAGAACATCCACCTCCACCTGAGATCTGCTCGAGACCTGCACATGCAGCCCCAGGTGGTCTGAGCGCCACTCTGTCCGGAGGTCATTCCCCCACAGGCGCCCGTGGCCCCGTCCCACACAGACACACACATCCTCCGACCCCTGCACCGCTGGCCTTGTCAGCCGTGCACGTCTGCCGGTCAACTCTGCTCAGAAGGACCATTTCCTGTGGAGCACACCCAGCGCCTGGCTGTGCTCAGACCTGAGACGGAAGACGGCAGACCACTGTGCCCAGGGCAGCACCCGGCTGACCCCACTGGGCGGGGCCCCTCCTCGCATCGGGATCAACTGTGAGACGGGGCCCCGCCCTCCCAAACTCACTTGCCGCTCCCCGCGGTGCAGAGGGATGCCCGCTCCGCTCCACCATGGTGTCCTCTCACAAAGCCCAGTGTCGTCCTGGTCCTCGAGCGCTCTGGGCCCCTCGCGAAGCCCCAGATCCTGCTCCGCTGCCCCAAGCAGCCCAGGCTCCGTGGGAGGAGGTGGCCGCCCAGGTGCCAGGTCCCACCCACCGGGGTCTGCTTCCAGGGCTGGGTGAACTGAGACGCACCAGTGCCGCCACGGGCGGAAAAGTGGTTTTCAGACTCAAGGGAAGAACTACCGAAGTGACACTGGGCTGGGGCCAGGGAGGTCACCCCAGAAAGGGAAGGGGGAGCCAGTAGCCCTGTGGTGCCCGGGTGCCACTGGCTGTGGTTCAGACTGTGTGGACAGGGCAGTGGGAGGGGGTCGGGAGGGTGAAGTGCCCAGCTGATGGCCAGGCTGCCTGCTGGCCGGGGCGCAGGGATGCTGGGCAGGGATGCTGGGCAGGGATGCTGGGCAGGGATGCTGGGCAGGGATGCTGGGCAGGGGCGAGGGTGGGAAGACAGCATGGCCCGCGTGGGAGGAGCTGGTCAGCAAGACCGAGCCCTCTCTGGCCCAAGTGCCCGCAGCACCAAGCCACACCTGACACTGCAGGACAAGCCCAGCGGCGCACCCAGGGCCACCAGGATGGCCCTGCCCCTCAGCAATGGACGAAGCTGTCCCCACCACTCTACGCCCCTCCAGAGCCCACAGGCATGCCACCCCCTTCTCCCCGCAGGCTTCTCTGCCCAGCACCCCCCTCCGTCCCTCCGATAGGGGACTGGGCCATCAGAGGGGCACGGATGGCTCCCTGGGGTGACAACTGTTTCCCTGAACAGTGGCCAGGCCTCCGCACACCCTACAAGCAGCCCTGACCACGCAGCTCCACACTCGAAAGTGATCGCTTAGGGCAGGAGGGACGGGAGCAGCCGATCAGTGGTCCCAAGTTCAGGTTCCAGGGTGCGGGTGCACAGTACCCCGGCTGTGGGTAACGACGAGGTGCTGCATGCTCCCTGAAGCCAGAGGGAAGCATTGTGGATGTTGTCACCCTGAAGAAACGGTACATGCTTGAGAAGACCTGTTTAACCTGGCTTAAACATGACACAGTGTGTAACGTATCAAAACATTACATGGTGTATCAGTCAGGATTTTACTGGAGAAACAGATATAACACAGGATATACAAATTATAAGAAATTACAAGATTGGCTTACGACGGTCAGCCAGAGAGTTGTATGGG
>NW_004955405.1:43022684-43024365 GCF_000276665.1 Chinchilla lanigera
ACCTGTCAGTCATTGGGACCTGTCAGTCCTGGAGACCTGTTAGTCACTGAGACCTCTCAGTCATGGGGACCTGTCAGTCACTAAGTCCTGTCAGTCACAGAAATCTGTCAGTCATGGAGACCTGTTGTCATAGAGCTCTGTCAGTCACTGAGACCTGTCAGTCATGGGGACCTGTCAGTCACTGAGACCTGACAGTCCTAGAGACCTGTCAGTCACTGAGACCTCTCAGTCATGGGGACCTGTCAGTCACTAAGACCTGTCAGTCACAGAAATCTGTCAGTCATGGAGACCTGTTGTCATAGAGCTCTGTCAGTCATGGAGACCTGTCAGTCACTGAAACCTGTCAGTCACTGAGACCTGTCAATCATGGAGACCTGTCAACCACAAAGACCTGTTAATCACAAGACCCATTAATCATGACTATTCAGGACACACATACAGGACAGCTTCCAAGTCCTGCACCAATCAGAGATGCTGTCTTCAGTTCTTCTAGCACAAGATCAGTCCAAGCCCAGGGTTTGCTTTTTTTTAAAGATTAAAAAAACTAACAAAACAACAATGAAGACAAACTCAAAAGAAAACAAAACCGATATATGACCTCAAAACAAAATAATAGGAATTAACAATGGTTGCTACATTACCTACTGTTATCTTCAACGAAGTTGCTCAGTCCAGCAGATGTAAGAATGTAAGACTGATCAAACAATCAAAGACAGTAACAAGTAATAAAGAAAAACCATTGGAAATGATGCAGAGCTCCACCATACAAGATGGTAGGAGTTCAACAATTGTTCTGATACTGTGTATTGTTGTTTTCAGATCAGTCATTCTGATTACCAGATTCAAGTGTGCAAAATTGGTCAACAAAAAAAGAAAATTCTAAACATTGACTATTCCTTTCAATAAACCACAGACATCAGCAATATACCTATCCCAGCTATTCTTGTATATATATATAAATTTTGTTTTTCATTTTAAAGAGAAAAGAAAAAAACAAATACTTAAACAAAACAGCATAGAGAACAATAAAAATGATACAGAATTTCAAAACATGGTGATAGGATATTAACAGTGGTTGTTATATTATATAACATTATCTTCAAAATGGTTGCACATATAACCAGATATAGGCATGCAAGACTGATCAAACAATTACACATTGACAGTTCCTTTCAATAAACCCACAGATATTAGTAGTACAATTATCCTAGCTATCCTGTGCATACATATACATATTCTTTTTCCTCTTCCTTCTTTCTTTTTCATCTCCCCTTCTTCATCCCAGTTGCTCCTTCCTATTTGAGCAATTTCTTTTCCCTCTCACAATATCTACTGTACCTTTCAGATTTTATTTATTCTTTCAGGTTCTTATAGTAGGGAGGAAATATGATGTTTACACATGTGAATCTCATTTATTTCACTTATGAGTATGGTCTCTAGTTGCATCTATTTACCTATAAGAGCCTTGAGTTTATCTTTCTTTGTAGCTAATACTCCACTGTTTAAAAATACCACATCTTTTTTATCCATTCCTTATTTGGATTGTTTCCAACAAATTGCTCTGCTATAAACATGGGTGCACCTATATCATTGTGGTATGATGTCTTCAGTTCTTCTGGAAAAATACCCAGAAGGGGAATAGCTGGGTTGAATGGGACCTCTAATCCTAGTTTACTGAGGA
>NW_004955405.1:43024465-43025351 GCF_000276665.1 Chinchilla lanigera
CTGTAGGGTGTAGAATTGCTGAGCCAAATGCTGAACCATGTTCAGTTATGCTTCTATACTCCTCAAGTTGACATAATCAATCAACCACTACACATGGTACCCACAACTATGCACAATTTCCGTGTTTAATGTATCAGTTAAAATAATTTAAATGAAATACTAGTTGTCCCTCAGACTAACCTACTATTACATAAAAACATTCCACCTGACTTTCCTGACAAATGAATGGACCTGCACAGGAATCTAAAGTCCAGGCCCAGACTGGCGTGTAGTGCCAGGTGGGACCCGGGTGCCACCCCTCCCCACCTCCTCCCTCTCCTTTCCCCTCCCCCTGCTTCCCTTCCCCCTCCCCTTTTACCCCTCCCCACCGCCCCCCATTCTAAAAGCCCTGGTTCCAGCACCCCCAGCTCATGGCTGATCAGGTGCAAACGGGGAGTCAGAGAAGGAGATGGGCCTGAGCCACACTGTCCTCCTCCTGGCTCCTCAGCAGTGGCCAGTGCTGGAGGACGGAGCGGCCTCATCTGTAGGTATCCACCCAACCGATAAGAGTTGCACACCCTTCTCACTGACAGCTGCAATGTGACAGGAGAAATAACTCCCAACCTGTCACTTAGCTAACCCTGATAACCGGGAAGCCGGGCATGCTGCAAGGATGTACGGCGGACATCACCCTTGGCCTGCCGATTACTTCTCGGCATAGAGCAGCCGCATCCCTGGAAAGGCACAGGAGGACGGGGCTGGATGTTCTATGCCCACCTGGGCTCGCCAGACTGAGTGGTGCTAATTAAGGAGTGATCTCAAGCTGCTGTCTGTCTCTGGGGAGGCCTGCGGGCCTGGCCATCATGCCTCTGTCTGAGGCCTGTCTCTTCAGAGGTGCCTGCAGCCT
>NW_004955405.1:43027911-43031192 GCF_000276665.1 Chinchilla lanigera
GGTTTTCTTTTCACCCTGTTGGTGATTTCTTTTGATGTGCAAAAACTTTTCAATAAGATGAGATCCCAGTTGCTGATTCTTTGAAGTATTTCCCATGTAGTTTGGTTTTTGTTCATGAACTCTCAACCTACCCCTATATCTTCAAGACTTCTACCTATTTTCTCTTCCAATAGATTTAGTGTTTCTGTTTCTGTTTTAATATTTAGATCTTTAAACCATTTTGACTTTATTTTGGTGCATGGTGATAGGCTTGGGTCTAGTTTTAGTCTTTGGCATGTGGAAAGCCAGTTTTTCCAGCACCATTTGTTGAAGAGGCTATCTTTCTTCCAGTGAACATGCTCGGCCCCTTTGTCAAAGATTAGGTGGCTGTGTTTGTAGTTGTGTCTGCATCTTCCAGTCTGTTCCACTGATCTTCAGGCCTGTTTTTTTGCCAGTACCATGCTGATTTTACCACACAAGCCCAGGGTTTTGAGGGGACAGCTGGAGTCAGACATCAGAATTGGATAAAAAATATGGTGGCTGTTAATGCCACAGCCACCCTGTGTGCAGGACACAGCCTCTCTTTTTCCTTTAGAGCACTTGTTCTTCTTGAACACTTCTTTTGTGCCTCTTCTTCTGCTTTTGCCTTAAATAAATGTTAAACTTTTACATCCATCCATTGCCCTGCCCAGTTCTTTGAAGAGGACAGCAAGAGCCCAGGGAGGGGCCATGACACCACCCCACCTGACAGCAGTGGGCAGGCACTGGGCGACCCTCCTGTGACACGCCAGGAAGGGCTCCTGGCTGGCCCGACCCTCACCACCCTGGTGAGTGGGGAAGAGACCTGCTGGGTGGTAGCAGCACTGTCACTGACCACAGCCTCACTTAAGGCAGAAGGGTTGTTCCAGCTCAGGGTTTCAGACATGCTGGCCCAGGTCCTCTAGCGCCAGGGCAGGACACTCGGGGGAAGCACGTTGTCACCTGGGATCAGCAAGGAGGGAAGGAGACAGGAGCCCAAACATTCTCCCCCAGCCTGGTTCCACCCCAGGCCCACCCTGTGCACCCAGGGGTTCCCACCCCTGGAGACCCCAGGCTCCTGGAACCAGGTTCTGCTGCTCTCTGGGGCAGCTCCCAACCCAATCCCATGAGCTGTGGAGAGTGGCGTCAGCAGGACTGAGGCTGAGGATGTGTGGCTGGGACGGTGACAGCGTCACTAACAAATGTGCAGCATCAGGGTCTCGAGGGGAGGGGCAGCATCGCTGAGGCCAGGCCAGAACTGAGGTGGCTGAGACACCCAGCGGCGGAAGCACCTGGACATGTCTCAGCCGTGGGGACCTGCAGGGGCCACGGCCCACCCTGGCTGAGGGTGTGAGTGACAGCACTTAGTGCCAGGCATTGAGGGACAGCTGGGAGGACCCTCCCAGGCCAACAGCTCGGAGCCCCAGGCTCAGGATCCTGCTCCCCAGGCCGCAACCCTGCTGGGGAACAGGCCTGGTCCTACCAGCATCCCCACAGGAAAAGACAGGCAGGGCCCCAGCCTGGGCCAACCTGAGCAAGGAGTGGGTGTCCCTGGGCTCCAGTGCACAGCCGTCTGTCCTCCCTGGAGCAGGGCAGGTGGGGCCTCTCTCTGGGCCTCAGTTTCCCTATGTGACATGATGAGGTAGCTGGATCCACGTGAGTGACGGTAACGCTCCGGTGTGGATGGCAAGAAGAGCAAAGTGGGTGGGAGAGGCTCTGCGGGTTGTTGGGACGGAGACTGCCAGCGGGCCAGGGCCATACCTGAGGACAGCCCTGCCCAGGGACCACCACCTCCCACACCAGCTCATGCTGCCTCTCGTCCTGCTCCCCAGCCACTGCGCCCATCTTCTCCCCACAGGGGAATTTGCTCCAGGACGACTGGCCCAGATGCTGGGCATGTGACCATGACACAGTCGCGGTCCCCTGCTCACCGTCTGGGTGGGAAGACGTCCATGGATTCATCACTGCCCCAGGCCAAGCCTTGGGAGGGGTCACTGCAGGGTTCAGGGCAGGAACCTCCTCCAGCGAGCCCAAGTTTGTGTCTGCACCCCTCCCGTCTCCTGCCCTGGTGGTGCACACCAGCCCCCGCCCCACAGACCTCCCGCAGGTAACCAGGAGGGAGCTGGGTTGCTCCAGTTTGCAAACGGAGCTGTGGGCTCTGGAAGGCTTGGTAGCACTGCTGCGGGAGGCCACAGTGGCAGTAGGGAGACTGGGGAGGAACAGGCTGTCCCTGCCCATCTGACTGGCCTTCGTGCCCAGGAGCTGGTGCTAGGCGCTGTCTCCCCCGATGGCAAGAGCAGGGATTGCCTAAAACCCCAGTTCAGGGCCAAGGAGGGCAGAGGAAGCTGGACCCCAAGGAGGTACTGCCCCACGCCCAGCCTAAAGGTCTCTGCCAACCTCCACCCCATCGTGGTGACAGAAAGGGCCTTGGACCCCATT
Organism: Chinchilla lanigera; assembly: GCF_000276665.1. Lineage (NCBI taxonomy): Eukaryota > Metazoa > Chordata > Mammalia > Rodentia > Chinchillidae > Chinchilla > Chinchilla lanigera. The sequence goes on from NW_004955405.1 coordinate 43,030,348, forward strand.
ATGGGCTGCACTGTGTCCCGTAAAAATCCCTGTGCGGAAGCTTCGACCCCTGGGACCTGGAGGTGCCTGAGTCTGGAGATGAGGTCTCTAAAGTCGTGAAGTTAAGGCCCTCAGGTGGCCCTAGACCAGCAGGACTGGTGTCCTTGCAAAAAGAGACTGAGGCCAGGCCCAGTAGTTCATGCCTGTAACCCCAGCTACTTGGGAGGCTGAAGAGAATCACAAGTTTGAGACCACCCAGGCCAACTTAGGAAGACCTTGTCTCCAAATTTGAAGTGGGAGGGCCGTGGGGTGCAGCTCGGCAGAACACTTGCCTAGCATGCACAGGCCCTGGGCTGTCCCCAGTACTGGAAAGGAAAGCCAGAACTGAGCTTCTACACCAAGCAGAAGTGACCAGAGCAAACCCAGCGGCCCCTGGATCTAGGACCCCTCCCCCTCCCCTTCCAGCTGTGGGTCCACAGGGCACTGAGCCCACCTGCCCTCCTCTTCCTGCCCCTCCTCTACCCTCTCCCCCACCCCACCCTTTCTTGGACCCAAGGCTGCCTTGCTCTTTTCCTCTACAGATAGCCCTGCCCGAGGCAAGGGAGGAAAACGCACTCACCCACTGCTGAGTGAGGCCGGGCCACCCAGGACAGGCAGGGTCCCTCTGAGCAGAGCAGAGCGTATGCCCCCACTCCCCACCCAGTGTGGCAGTGCCCTGCTGTTCCTTCCCTTCCCCGGAGGACAGGCCGGGCGCCCTGGGTAGAGAAGGCGCTGCCCTAGGCGCTGAAGGATGAGCAGAGGCTCTCTCTTCTCCTATCTTCTCCTCCCCTCTCCTCTCCTCTCCTCCCCTCTCCTCTCCTCTCCTC
>NW_004955405.1:43031382-43047188 GCF_000276665.1 Chinchilla lanigera
TCTCCTGTTCTGTCCTCCCCTCCCCACTCCACTCCTCTCCTCTCCTCCCCACTCCTCTCCTCTCCTCTCTTCTCATTGTCTCTGTCACTAAGAGATGCCCCTGAGCCTACAGTGGCTGCCTGAGCAGGCAGGGAACCAGTTCCAGAAGGGTGGGGCAGGGATAGTCAGGTGACTCCTCCCAAGGCTCTGGTCCTCCCTGACCTGCCATCGTCCTGACCTAAAAGTTAATGACAGCATTGGGGTGCTTTAATAATCACAAGGAACCAACTTGTGAGACAACACAGGTTGCTTCAAAGCAGGGTGTGGGCACCCTCCCAGCTCACAGGGACGGTGGGGCTTTGGGGACAGCACAGGCTCCAACTCAGCAGTGGCACAGCAGGTGTCTCCCCCGAGCTCTCCCTCCAGGCAGCTGAGGAGCCACAGCTGAGGGCTGTGTCCATGGAAACCACCTGGGTCGCCAGTGTCCTGCCTCCTAGTGTCCTGTCCACAACATGTGAAGAGGAATTGTCTTGGGCTGCATACAAAGCATGCAACACAGTTAAAGTAACAAACGTCCTCTGCTTTTCGTATTTTTACCGTAACACAACCCACCTGTGGGCTGTAGGTTGGACACGCCTCCTTATAGTGATGTATATAAGTAGCAATCTTCCATGTTTTCGTGTGGTACTAGGGTTGAACCCAAGGTTTTCTCAATGAGCTACACCACCAGGCCCTATGGTTTGTTTTTTTAGGTGTTGGGGGAGTTGAGACAGGGTCTCGCTATGCTGTTCAAGCTGGCCATGAGCTCACTTTGTAGCCCAGGCTAGTCTCAAACTCAAAATGATCCTCCTGCCTCAGCCACCCAAGTACTGAAATTACAGGCGTGTGCCACCACACCCGGCCAGGTTCCATGTTTTTATTTTGAGACAGGGTCTCACTAAATCACTAAGGTGACCAGGCTGCACTAGAGCTTGCAGTTCTCCTGCCTCAGCCTCCCAGAGTGTAGGATTGCAGGTGCATACCCCCATAGCCCACTTATTTTTCAGTATTTTTTCCAGGTGGTCATGTTATATCTGACACACATGTTTCAGTTAACTGCAGGTGGCCCCAGGAGGCAGGATCTGACCCACACTTTGTCCCTTGTCTCCTGCACAGTTATAACAAACACGCCCCCAAGTCCCACAGGGCACTCAGTGCGTGCGACCCTGGGCCAAGTCAGTGTCTCCCCTTGGCCGTGCCACCTCACCCTCAGAGCTGCCAGCCACAACAGGCTGGGCTGAGGTGCGCCAGGCTCCCAGACCCCTCCACCGCGGACTCCTGCGAGCCAGGAGCCCGGACGACAGGAAGTGCAAAGGAGAAGGTGCTCGGGATCCAAAGCAGGAGCTGTGCTGCGAGGACGCGTCTGCCTTGGCCACAGAGCTCCCAGCTTCCAGGGAAGCTCGCCACGTGCACACAGCAGACCTGGGCCAGCAAAAGTGAGGGGCTGAGCTGGGCCGAGGGCCAGAGCCAGAGGGAGCCAGGGCCAGGCCGGAGGGTCACAGACCAGGGTGAGGAGTCGGGTTCTAAGGGCAAACAGGTTTAAGGAGTGAGTGTGGTCATAAACTGACTTTATTGTACAAGATGTAATCAAGAATATGGTGAGTGTTTAAATTTTAAAAATTTAATACAATAAGCATCACACGGCCGTGAGTTCCCCTCCAAACACCCGCCTCCTCTCTACACACCCATCCCATCGTCCCGGCCACTTCCTGCAGCAGCTCGGGAGTCCTCTTTCCTGAGGGTCTCGTTACGCTGTCCTGGCTGCCCCAACGTCCTGAACAGATACAAAGCATTTCCTTTTCACGGTCGTTTTGACTTTGGGGAAGAGCCGCAAGTTGTCACACCATACCAGATCCAGTGATTAAGGTGGGCGAGGACCCTGTGCCGTGTTTTGTGAGCTGCCTTCCCATGAGATGGCGCTCGCAGCAGCATTTACTGCATTTTTGATCACACCAGACTTCAGAATGGCTCTAGAAAGAGGCAAGAACAGGACTGAGCGTGTTTGAGTGAAGGGAGGACCGTGAGGGGTTTGTGGCACTGTCTTCCACTGCAATAAACGTCCCCAGCTAAACACGCACCGCATGTTCCCAGCCCTCGTGCAGAGCAGGGGAACAGTGCTGGCCTCGGGGCAAGGCTGCAGCTGAGAGGACGCTGGGCCGCTGGCCACGCTTCAGAGCGGCTCAGGGACACCACCTTCCTGGCCCTCCAGGTGGGCTCGGGCCTGTGTGCCAGCACCTGCCAGAGCCCCTCAGGAACACAGAGCCGGGTCCCATCACAGCTGCTACCAGATCAGCACTCACTGGCCGCTGTCCGTCCTGCCCCCAAAACCCTGTCCCCAATTCGCACACAGCGCTGTACAGCCAGGAAAGCACTTCCACCCCACAGGTGGAAACCGGAGAGATCAGTGCTGTGCACCCTGCCTCAGGCTCAGAGAGGCAGACGTCTGCCCAAGGACAGTCAGAGGGTGGACGAGTGCTATTTCCCTCCAGAGGCACAGCCGGGACGCAGAGCTTCGGGAGAGGCCACATCTACACCCGCACTGCCCGTGGGCAAGCTTTGTAGGACGAAAGGCCAGAATCTTTACCGCTAATGAGCTTTGTGCCGCTCTTCAGAGAAGCTGAGGGAGGGGGCAGGTGCTGCAGCCAAAGACCCCACAGACTCCGAGTGACAGCATCTTCCCCGGGCCACCAGGCCCTCTGTCTCCTCCCCAGCAGGGTGGAGCTGAGTGGCCTGGCGGCCAGCAGAGGGCCTGGGCACCTTCTGGGAATCCTTTCTGTGGGGTGTTTCACAGGCAACCTTAGGGCTGGTTTCAATGTCTAGAAATACCCGAGCCTCCGGGAGCTGGACATGTGTGCAGTAGAGAGCACGGACCCAGAGTCCAGAGTCTGCTGTCCCATGCCCCATCCCCACTCCTCTGCCCTGGGGACCTGCCCACCTGGCCCTGCTGGCCATCTAACACCCCACCCCTCCTCCCACCCCAAGGTTAGGAATCTGCTTCTAGCGGCCAAGCTTGTGCACCACCACTTGGACCCTGCACAAATGCCCACCTGACCCAGCAGGGGCCCTGGCTCTGTGTCCCTGAGGAGCTCCCACAGGCACTGGCTCGGCAGGCCCCAAGCCCACTTTGAGGGCCGAGAAACTGAAATTCCCAAGCAGAGCTGGCCAGGCAGAGGTGCAGGGACCCGTGGGTGTGGCCCATGGCCCCGGACAGCCAGTCCCCTTGATGTGGGCCACAGCAATGAAGAGCTGATGTGCGTGGCACAGGAGGAGCAGCCTGCTGTCCTCAACAGGGCACACTGGGACAACGTGCCCGCTGTGCCCAGACAGTGGAGGCGCTCACAGCCACCCGCTGCCCCGGGCTGGGTTGGGCAAAGCCCACCAGAGACGGGGGAGGGCACAGCAGCGGCACCACTTCAGCCGGCAGGGTCACTGGTTGCGGGCACCTGCATTCCTCGGGCATCTGCCCTAGGTGAAGGGGCTGGCTGAGGTCGTCTCTAAGGTACTCACAGGAATGAGTTCAGGACCCCAAGGTGCTGTGCACACAGTAGGCGGGTGTGTGAGCACTGGGCTTGCTGGCTGCAGTTTCCCCCACACCCTGACTCTACCGCCTTGTGCAAGCCACTTACCCTCCCTGTGCCCCAGTTTCCTGGTCTCTTAAAAATATAAAAGTACAATTAGCACCTACTTCCTAAGGGTCTTGGAATCCAAGAGGTGAGTGTAAAATAGGTAAAACTGTACTTCCACCCCAACCCGAGGTGCAGACCCTTCCGGCCCCCGTGATGGCCCTGCCAGCTCCATGCTCTCCTGGGAGGTCCCTGCTCTGCCTCCATGTCCTCCTTTTGGGATGCCCGTTCTCTGCGTCCCAGTACAGCTCCAAGGAAGGACAGGCCCCGGTCCTCTCCCCGTCCCACGCCAGCACCGCTGCTGCAGCATGAGCCACAAGAGGAGAGGCGGCTCGAGGGCCTGCGGAGGCTCAGACCCCAGCGGGGCAGAGCTGGCCCCAGAGGCTCCCAGGCCACAAGCCCCACTGACGCTCCTCATTGCTGCTGACAAGGCCTGCGGGGCCTCGGGTCTCACCCCTGCACTCGAGGCTCAGGGAGTGACCCGGAGCACGGCCTTCACACCAACCCCCCCCAGGACCTGGAGATGGTGCTGTCATCACCGGACCCACCGCGCACCAAGGAAACGGAGCCCAGGACACGGGTGTTATGGACGCCTAAGAATGGAGACGCTGCCCCTGCTGACTGCACTCAGGCACTGCAGGAAGTGTCCTGTCACTTGAGAAGGCCCTCCACCTGGCAGGGGCAATCCCAGCCCAAGTGTGGAATCAGACCAAGCACCCTGTTTCAGGACAATCTCTGTCTGTCAGCTGAGCGTGGGAGAGACCAGAAGCTTGAAGACCATGGACAGGGGTTGAGCCACAACACAAAGGCCCCACAAGTCTATGGGCACGGAGAGGCCAGCAGGCCAGCTCTATGAGAGGAGGTAGGTGAGACGTTAACCACGGTGCCTTCGCACGTGCTGCCCTCTCCCCTGGGCCTCAGCCTCTCCCTTCATAACTCGGGGCTGGCACTGTCTGATTCTGGCTGCAACAGCTGGTGTTGGGGATGTTGGTGTCTGCTGATGGATTTGCACCGCTGGCCTCAGGGCGCAGGGAGCCCGCATCTGTGGGGGAACAGTGGACTGTAGGCTCTGATGTCAGTGACCTTTCTCCACTCACCAGGAGGCTTAGCCAGGTCCTCGGACGGCCAGCTGAGCTGGAGACCAGAGAGGAAGACACAGGTCCCGCAGGGAAGAAGGCATGATTGAAGCTGTGGGGAGCCATGGGCACAGGGCAGCAGGCAGTGGGCAATGGGGGTGCGGGGTGGGCACTGCATGGAGGCAAGCAGTGGGCAGCAGACACTGCCGGCAGTGCAGGCCCCTGGGGCACAGAGGCAGCTCCGTAGGCCCCACTGCTGCTGACAAGCGGCTGTCAATCACAGGAAAACCCAAGAAGGGGATTTTCCTCTCACAAATCCAAATTAAATCTTGAAACTAGAAATGTCAGAGGGATCTGAACACCTCTAAAAATCACCAAGACTCTCAGGCACGTGCGTGTTCCCCCTGCCTACCATCCAGCCAAGAAACTGTGTCCAAAAGAGAAAGAAAAGAGACAAATCGCAAAGGCCAGCGTCACCTTGAGAGGCGGCCTGGTAGGGACGCCCGCCCCAGACAGGCCTGGCAGCTTCTTGGGTGCCACACTGCTTAGGTTTCTCGTGCACAGCGTGGCTGACGCCAAGCGGCCCTGAGGCTCTGTGAGCTTCACAGCCACCTCGTATCGAGCACTGCGGTGGCCTACGCCGTGCTGGGGACGTTAGGCGCACTTAGCTTTTTCGTTTCTTTGTTTGTACTGGAGATGGAATCCAGAGCCTTCACACTGAGCTATGTCACTAAATTGCCCAGGCTGGACTCGAACTTGTGATCCTCCTGCTCCAGCCTCCCCGAGTTCTGGGATCATGGGTGTGGGTCACCACCCCTGGCCGAGGGTCATGCCAGCAGAGGTGCAGTGGGGTAGGTATTATTGTTCCACACGGCCAGGGCCGTGGGAGCTGACACCGCTCTCTGACATTTAAAGGACAGTGTGGGTGGGGCCTTGCCAAACCCAGAGTGGTCCTGCTTAGCAGATGCCATGGTGGGCATCTGAAATGACCAGAAATAGAGGTGGCAGAGCCATAGCCAATTGATGCCACCTGTCTTGTGCACATGGTCCGCTACTGATCTGAGCAACTGTACCACCGATACTCAAGGAGCCATGCGGCCCACAGTTTCATTCATCCTGGTGCCACAGATGTGCGACCCTGGGTGCCCCTGGCCTGCCCTGCCACGCCCTGTCCTGCTGCCTCAGCCCCGCACCCAGCGGGACAAACGCCCCCCCCACCTGCTCAGAGCCAGCGCTCGGCCCACACAGGCATCCCAAGTCAGCCCGGCTGTCATGGTTTGTGTCTGGGGGTCCCCCAAAGCCACATGCAGCCGTGGGGCGCCTTTTAGTTTTTGATTCATGAGTGTGAGTGCTGCACCGCCCTGGGGCAGGCAGTTTGCATACAAGGCGAGGGAGGGAGAGAGGCTGCCTGCCGCCCCTCCCCGCTTTTGCCCTTGCTGCTTTTGCTGTCTTCCGCTGCCACGAACAGTTCCCCTCTGCCACGTGCCACTGTACCTGGGAGCCAGCCGAGTGTGGACTGAAACCCCCACAGACTGTGAAGCTAAATAAACCTTTCCTTCCTTAATTCTGGGTGTCAGGTATTTTGTCTCAGCAATGAGAGAAAAGTAACCAAGACACTGGCCGGTCTCCCAGCCACTGGGTGAGCCTAATTAGACCAAATTAATAATCTACGTGGCAAAGTAAGGTATGCCGAAACCTCTGGGGAGGCTGTAAAGTGGTCGTGCTTCTGATTAGGGAGACGTGTCAATGCCCTACGCAGAGCTGGGTCGGGGTAGAAGCAGAGGCAACGCACCTCCAAGACCATGCCAGTCTGCACCACCTGCCCTGCCTGCTACACCTGTGCCCCACGTGCCCATCCTGCTCGCCCCTGTCCCTCCCATCCTGCTCCTTCCCAGGCACATCGGTAACCCAGCCGTCAGGATCTTCCTCCCCCACTGGAAGGAAAGCCCGGTGACAAGCTGATATTTCCATGTCACATGCTGAGTGATTCTCACATAAAAATTAACAGGCACTTGACAGAGTGATAATCCCTGACTAATGGTGCATTATGCAATTTCCATAACTGGTCGCATTATTGATATTTTCTCCAGAGCCAGAGCAGGAAGGGTCACCTTACGTAAGGGGGGAGAACTGGCCCGAGTGTGGACTGAGAGCAAGGACCCTGGCAAGCGTCCCCTTGCCGCACACAGACCAGGCGCCCTCCCAGGACCAGCCACCAGAAGCTGGTCTCTCTGCTCCACGTAAAGGCAGCAAGCCCATGGTCTGTGCCAAGGACCTCCAGGACACGGAGATCGGCCTACATCAAACTCACTGTGTGCAGCTGGTGAGACTATGCCACGGGACGATGACCCAGGCTTGCCCTCTGTGCCCTCCAGCTGGGGGCCTGGGCTCCAGCAGCAGAGATTGGGACCTGGAAGTCGCTGGGTCTCAGGGTGCCGTCCCTCCCACACTCGGCTCTGTTTTAAGGAGGCTCAGCCACACCAGCTCCCTCTGGAATGTGTTTCCTTCATAACTGGAGTCCGGGTCCCTGAGCCTGGTTCTGCTTTCCCTCAGATCATGAATGTGGTCTCCGGAGTGCTTCCTCCTGCACCCTTCTCCCAGGGGCAACAGAGGCTGAGCCACCCTGAGCACCTTGCTTTGTGCCCTACATTGCTCAGCAGTGCTGCAGTCCATGGACCCCGACCAGGACCACATCCCTTCCCTGCCAATATGGCGCTCCTCCTCCAGAAGGCCTCCACCGCTGGCCACTCCACCAGCTGCGCCCCACCCCTCGCGTCTCTGGGAAGTCCGAAGTCAGAAGCCTTCTCCTCAGGGCTGGCTCTGCCTCAGGCACTCTGCACGGCTCCCCACCTCGGCCTCCTCAGCTGCAAAGCTGCAGCGGTTTATGCCTTGATGCCCACCCCTTGTACCAAGTTCCAACTTGGTCCATTTGGGCTACAAGGACACAGCACCTCGAGCTGTGTGATTCGCGGGCACAGAAAGCTCAGCCCATGCTGCCACAGGCAGGAAATCCGAGGTCAGGGGCTGCAGGTTCCTCCTGCACTGGGGCTGCTTCTCACGGAGGGCGCCTCTGTGGCCCCTGCAGCAGAAGGCAAAGGAGCAAACCTCGTTGATGGGAGGCTTTGGTCCCCTCCCAGAGCCTCCACCTCCCGACACCCACCGACAGACGCAGGGCTGACTTCACACATGGGCTGCAGGCCGGATGTGGGGAGCCTGGAGCTTACTCGAGGAGCAAGCTTGTCTGAAACTCGCGGAAAGACCCTAGCAGGTGGGGCCTGGACGAAAATCCTTTCCTCTTCCAGGAAAGTCCAGGGTCGTGAGCCGGGCCAGCAGCACCCCCTAGTGTCCACGTGGAGCACCGCAGAAACCAGCCACCTCCCTCCTAGAAAGGGTCCCCAGCCTGTGGCCCTGCCCTGCGCCTTAGATTGTCTAATTACCAGGGTGGTGTCCAAATCTAGCTGCAAGTTGTTAGAGTTGCAGTAAGAAGCTGAACTGTTTCCCTAGCTGAAAATAGGCTTAAATAGTCCTCCTAGGAGTAGATAAATACTTGTCCCAGAGCTGGCTGCAGGGGTAGGACCCGGAGGCCCTGCGTACGAGCTTCATATGCGGGACTCTTCGATACGGAGCTTACCTTTTCAGGAAAGTTCATTGACGCTGACCTTCTTCTGCCTCTGAATCAACCCTGCTGCAGGGCACCCCTTCCTGTGTGCTCCAGGAGGAACCCGAAGCCAACCACACTGTCGGGAGGTGGGGGGCTACCAGGTACCCTACGCAGGCCCCAAGAGTGGGGTGCAGTTTATCACCCTCGTCTCCCTGGCGCCCCAGCTCATGGACGATGGAAGAGGCCTCACACAGGTATGAGGTGGACGGAGCTAAGTGAGCATTTCCTTTTTTTCTTTCTTCTATTTTGACAAATTTCAGATTTAGAGAAAAATCGCAAGAATAACACAACGCATTTCCAGGTGCTTTTGATCCTAACTCCCCAGATGTGCTCATTTACCGGGTGAGACTCATCTGTCCACCAATGCACGCGAGCATGTGCGCGTCAGAACTGGTTCGTGGTAGTGGCAGGCACAATTCTGCCTTTGTTCCCAATCTTTTGTCCGTGTTCCCTGAAATTAAGGAGGTTTTCTTACTTAACCACACTTCACTTATCAAAATCAGGAAGCTGACATAAATACAGCACTCTTTTTTTGAGACAGGGTCTCCCTATGCAGTTCAGGCTGGCCTTGAGCTCACTTTGTAGCCCAGGCTGGTCTCGAACTCGCAGTGATCCTCCTGCCTCAGCCTCCCGAGTGCTGGGATTACAGGTGTACACCACCACGCCCGGCATAAATGTAGCACTTATCTACTCCACAGTCCTTGTTTAGATCTCACCAATCGTCCCAGCAGTGCTTGCTGTCTGCTGAAGCAAGTCTCACTCTGTGGGTGTGCAAGCCTCCTCTCCCTCGGTGTAGGTGGTGTGGGTGCGTGTGAGTGTGGGCACGCACTTTACAGCAGGGCCCTTTTCTAAGAGAGGAGAGCAGAGCTCCGGGCTGCCCCTGTGTGGTGTGTGCCGTGGCCTTGTGTTACGTGCACGTTGCGCAGCTCGGGTGAAACGCTGTGGGCTGCAGCTGCTTTCCTCTCAGCCCCCAGCTGAGGCAGGACGTGGGTCCGCAGCCCGAGACTGGGGTGTCAGCGCGGAGGACGCAGACCAGACGGTACCTCCAGGGGCTGCACTCTTGCCCTTTGCAGCTACAGCACCCTGTGGAGAGGGATGGGAGGAGGCGTTGCTGTTCTGCGGCCCCCAGACCCACCCTTTGCACCCTGCGTGGTTCTTGTGGTGCCACTGTGCTGTCTCCCCCTCTGCTCCCCTGGGTGCTGGGGGCTTCCCCAGAGAAGCCCCTGTCTTCCTGGCCCCTTACCGGGGCCCCCGCTTGTGAAGGGCCCAGGCCCCGCGTCCATGGAGGTTGTACGGCAGCTGTCCCACGTCCCAGGCTGCTGGCTGTGGTGTCACTCACGCATGGCCAAGCCTGCATCTGAAAACACCGAGGGGAGAATCCCAGAACGCAGCAGTTTGCGAGTCTCACACTGCACTGCTTCAGCACCTGGGATCTCCCGCCACGCCCAAGACAAGCATCACCAGCCGCCGTGCCCAGCCGCACAGGCTGTCTCTCACTCGGCCGCCTCAGAGCCAGGGCCACTGCCAGGTGTCACAGGGTATGTGTGCAGCGCCTGGTACAGGGGAGGCCGGGCATGGTGGCGCACTCCTGCAATTCAGAACTCAGGAGGTGAGGCCAGCCTGAACCACACAGCGAGAGCCTGTCTCAGAAAAGAAAACAAACAAACAAACACGGGTGAAAGAAAGAAAGAAAAGGCCAGGAGTATAGCTCAGTGGAATTACGTCTGCCTGGCAAGCACGAGGTCCCAAGTTTGATTCCTACTACAAAAAAACAAAAAGAAAGAAGAGGGTACAATAAGCTGCTTTGAGAGCAGGACAGAAAGACCCATTTGCATAACTTTGTTGCAGTGTCTCTCAGAACGGCCCCTTGGGTCGTGGGTGACTTCATCGCTGGCATACACTTGCACATGTATGTTGGTGACAAAGTTCGGTTTACCTGTGTCTGGGCACACGTGTGAGCACGTATGGTGAGCGCACGGTGTCAGTGGGGTCCCTGCTATCCACAGCTTCGGCTTTCACCACCACTGCTGACTGCCATGATCGAATGGGCCCAGGCAGACTTGGGGAGCCCAGGGAAATGGTGGTTTCTCAGTGTCACGGGAACTTGGTCCCAGGAAAGCGTCCAGGATTTATTTTGTTTTACTTTATTTCGGTTGTCCCGTGTTTGCAGTGCACGACAATCACGGGCCGCACGGACAGGGTGTACCTCAATTCCTGCACTCCCTCCCCGGCCTGCCGCCCCTCCCTCCGCCTCCAGGTCCCTTCCCCTTTCCACTTGCACAAGATTTATCTGTTTCCTATTGTCTGTCTTTTTTTGATCTTTAAATTATTTAAACTTTGGGCTGGGGATATAGCTCAGTGGCACAAGTGTCTACCCGACAAGTGCAAGGTCGTGAGTTTGATCCCTAGTACCGCAAAAAAAATAAATATATTATTTAAACTTTGAATATCTCATATCAGAGAAGTTATGTGATCTTTAAACTGTGTGTCTGATTTATTCCACTTACCATGTTGATCTCCAGGTACATCCATTTTCCTACATACGCCTCAGCTATCTTTCTTTATGACAGAGTAATATGACGTTGTATACAAAAACTGGTTTTTGTTATCATCTGTTGATCAAAAGGAAGGCTGCTTTCAATATTTAGCTATTATGAACTGCGCTGCTGTAAACATGGAGATGCATGCATCACTGTAATATGATTATTCACTCAGGAAGATACCTACATGGGGAAGATGCACGCATCACTGTAATATGATTACTTCACTCAGAAAGATACCTACATGGGGAATAGCTGGGTTGAATGGGATTCTCGTTTGGAGTTTTTTGTTTTCTTAGGAATCTCCATACTGATTTCCATAGTCATTATACTAGTTAACACTCCCCTGACAGTAGGGAAGAGTTTCCTTCCTTTCCACCCTGCCAGCGTTTGCTGTTAGTTAACTTCTTGATGCTGGCCATTCCTTCTGCAGTGAATGGAATGTCAGTGTTGTTGTATAAATTGAAAAACCCATTTTAGGTTTTTCTAATTTTTTTTTTGGTACTGGGAATTGAACTCAGGACCTTGCACTTGCCATGCAGGCACTTATGCTACTGAGCTATATTCCTGGCCCTTCAGTGGTGTTTTAATCTGCATTTCTCTGATGGCCAGTGATGCTGAACATTTCTTCATGTACTTATTGGCCCTCTGTACTTTTTATGAGAACTGTTCATTCATTTCAGTTGCCCATTTTTTATAGGAACTTTTATTTTGGGGAGCCTGTGGGGTTTTTTTTGTTTTTTTTTTTTAGTTCTTTATCTATTCTAGATGTTAGTCCTCTGTCTGAGGAATTGCTGGCAGACACTTTTTTCCCATTCTGTGGCTTATCTCTGCACGCTGTCAGTTGTTTCCTTTGCTGTACAGACTTTTAATTTGATATTATCCCATTTGTGCCTCTGGATGTTACTTCCTGTGCAGCTGAGGCTCTGCTTAGAAAGTCATTATCTGTACTTGTGTCTTCAAGAGTATTATCCATTTTATCTTCCACAAGACAGTGTTTCTGTTTCAATATTTAAGTCTTTGATCCACTTTTATTTTATTTTTGCACGTGGTGAGATATATGAATCTACAGTCAATGTTCTGCATGTGTGTGACCAATTTCCCCAGCACCATTTGCTGAAGAGTTTATTTCCCCTCCAGTGTTTGCTTTTTACCCCTTTTTCAAACATCAAGTGACTTAATGTGCCTGATTGTTTCTGTACCCTCTGTTCTACTCCACAGATCTTCATGTCTGTTTTTGTGTCAATACCTTGCTGTTTTTATCACTGTAGCTTTGTAATATAATTTCAAGTCCAGGATTATAACGCCCCTGCCTTGTTCTTGTTGCCCAGGATTGCCTTTACTATTTTGGGTCTCCTCTGATTCCATATACATTTTAGGATTGTTTCCTCTTGTTCTGTGAGGAATGCTATTGGTATTTTGATTGGGATTGCTTTGCTGCATATATCCCTTTTACTTTTTTCTCTTGCCTGATTGATCTGGCTAAATATTCAAATATTTTAATGAACAGAAGAAATAACCATGGATAACACTGTCTTGTTTCTGATTTTATATTATTAATTAATTTTATTGGTATAATTTAGATATACCAGCCAGGCATGGTGGCACACAACTGTAATCCCAGCACTTGGGAGGCTGAGGCAGGAGGAATGCTGTGGGTCTGAGGCCAGCCTGGGCTACAAAATGAGTTCAAGACCAGCCTGAACTGTATAATAAAATCCTGGCTCAAAAAGACAAAAAAAAATTTAGATATACACACTGACCTCATGCACATTCATCACAGAGAATTTGTACCTGTGCAGAATATATCTTGACTCCTCCTTCTTCCCTGCTCCCCTCCCCTCCCCTCCATCCCTCTTCCCCTCCATATTTGCAAAGCTTTGTTTCCATTTTTTGCTTTTGTTCTCTTTATTTTCCCTTCCCCTCTCCCTTGTATCCCTTCCCATTTTAACATTTTCTTCCTATTATTGCATATCTATTATACACTTTGGTCCTTACTTACCCATTTAGCTTCTCACAACAGAGAAATAATATGATATTTAAACACGTGTCCAGTTTGTTTCACTTAAGCATATGGTCTCAAGGGGTATCCATTTACCTAGAAATGTCTGAAGTTTATCCTCCTTTATGGCTGAGTAGTACTCAATTGAATAAAAAATATGTATTTTATCCGCTCACTCCTTGACTGATTCCTAGGTATTTTTTTAAACACTGTTGTGAATGGTGTGGTTTCCCTAACTTCTCTCACAGTGAGTTTGTTATCCATGTGCAGGAAGGCTGTTGACTTTTGAGTGTTGACTTTGTATCCAGCTATTCTACTGAACGTTGTTATTAAATCTAGAAGTCTTTTGGTGGCATTCTCAGGGTCTTCTATGTAGAATATCTTGTCATCTACAAATAATGGTAATTTAACGTCTTCCTTTCCTATCTTTATTCCTTTTATTTCTCCTGTCTAGTTGCTCTGGCTAATGTCTCCAGAACGATATTGAATAGGAGTGATGATAGTGGACATCCTTGTCTTGTTCCTGATTTTAGAATAAAAGCTTTCAGTTTTTGATCATTTAGTATGATATTAGGGATCTGTATGTCATGGATGGCTTTTATCAGATTGAGATAAAGACCATCTATTCCAATTTTCTGTAGGGTTTTATCATAAATGGTTGTTGGGCTTTGTCGAATGCTTTTTCCGCATCTATTGAGATGATCATGTGATTCTTGTCCTTGGCTCTGTTGATATGGTGTATTACATTTATTGATTTGCATATGTTGAGCCATCCCTGCATCCCTGGGATGAATCCCACTTGGTCATGGTGTATAATCTTCTTGAAGATTTCCTGCATTCTGTTTGCCAGTATCTTATTGAGGATTTTTTGAGTATATATTCATTAGGGAGATTGGCCTGTCGTTCTCTTTTTCAGTTGACTCCTTCTCTGGTTTTGGTATCAGGGTAATAGTTGCTTCCAGGAAAAAGTTTGAGAGTATTACTTTCCTTTCAATTTCATTAAAGAGATGAAGAGTAGTGGCATTAGATCTTCTCTAAATTTCTTGTAGAATTCAGCAGTGACTCTATCAGGACCTGGGCTTTTCTTTGTTGGTAGGTTTTAATTACATCTTCAATTCCCTTGCCTGATATTGGGTTATTTAGAATTTGTATTTCTTGATTAAGCGTTGATAATTCATATATATCTAGGAATCTGTACATTTCTTCTGTGTTTTCCATCTTACTAGAACACAAGTTCTTGAAGTAGGTATTGATGATCTTCTGGATTTCTGCAGGATCTGTTGTGATTTCACCATCCTCATTCCAATTGCTTGGACTTGACTCTTTTCTTTCCTTTTTTTTATAAGGTTGGCTAAGGGTTTGTCTATTTTATTTAATCTTTCAAGAAACCAACTCTTTGATTCATTGATTCATTTTTTTATTCATCGAGTCTTTGTATTGTTTTCTTAGTCTTCATTGCATTAATTTCTGCTGATTTTTTATAATTTCCTCCTCTTATGTGCTTTGCTCTTCCTTTTCTAGGAATATGAGGTTCAACATTAGGTTGTATACTTCAGCTTGCTCTGTTTTTCTAATGTGGGAAATCACCACTTTAAATTTCCCGCATAAAGCTGCTTCAATTGCATCCCACAAGCTCCGGTATGTTTTACTGGAATTATCATTTAATTATAAAAACTGTCTACTTTCTTCTTGAATTTCATCTGTGATCCATTAGTTGTGCAGGAGGGTATTATTTAATTTCCATGTGTTTATGAAGTTCTTGTGGTTTCTTTTGCCATTGATTTCCAATTTCATTGCACTATGGTCTGATAATATGCATGGGACGATTTCAATTCCTTTGCATTTACTTAAGCATGTTCTCTGAGCGAGTATGTGGTCTATTTTGGATAACATTCCATGTGCAGCTAAGAATGTGAATTCTGACATCGTGGGGTGGAACACTCTGTAGATACCTACTAAGTCCATTTGTTCAAAGGTTTGGTTCAGTTCTGATATTTATTAATTTTTTGTCTAGTTGATCTCTTTGTGACAGTGGGGTATTAAGGTCCCCTATTAAAATTATATTAGTGCTTATTTGATTTTTCATGTCCAATAAAATTTTATATAGTGGGTGCACTGGTATTTGGTGGCTGTGTATTTATGTTTGTTATCACTTCCTCTTGGATTGGTCCCTTAACAAGAACATAGTGACCTTCTCTGTGTCTCCTGATCAGTCTTTTTTTTTTCCTGGTACTGGGAATCGAACTCACAACGTCACGCTTGCCAGGCAGGCGCTGTGCCGCTGAGCTAAACCCCAGCCCCTTCCTGATCAGTCTTGGCTTGAAATTGATATTGTCTGCAAGTAGAATAGCTACCTCTGCTTTTTCCTGAGTTCTTGTCACATAGAGTAATGTTTTCCATTCTTTAATTTTCAGTCTATGAATTTCTTTTTGATTTAAATGTATTTCTTTATGCAGCATATTGTTGGATCATGTTTCTTAATCCATTCTGCCAGCTTTTTTTTTTTTTTTTGGATTGATGAATTGGGACCATTTACATTGATATGTATTGACTTATCCTTGTCATATCATTTTCCTGTTGTTGGTTCTCTTTTTCCGCTCCTCTGTTTGATTACTTGCCTTGCTTGGTGGAGTCATTCTGTTGGGGTTATGGGATTAAAATCTTCCTTCTCCCTTTCTAGAATGTCCTTCAGAACATTTTGGAGTGCTGGTTTGGTCGGCATGAACTTTTTCAGGTGTACTTTGTCATCTTATTTCCATTGATTTTGAATTATAGTTCTACAGGGTACATCAGTTTAAGTTGGAGATTTATCCTTTTAGGGCTTGAAATACTTCAGTCTCTTTACTCGAGGGTTTGTTCTGAGAAGGCGGCTGTTATTCTGATAGG
>NW_004955405.1:43047288-43057784 GCF_000276665.1 Chinchilla lanigera
TTTTTTTGGTTTTTCTCCAGTACCGGGAACCGAACTCACGACCTTGCGCTTGCCAGGCAGGCGCTTTTGCCGCTGAGCTAAATCCCCAGCCCCTGATAGGCATTTCTTTATAGGTGATTTGTTTCTTTTCTCTAACAACTTTTTATAGTCTATCCTTGTGTTGAATTTCTAGAATCTTGACTATTATACGCCTCGGTGTAGATTTTTTTTGATCATGGCTAACTGGAGTCCTGTATGCCTCACTTCTCTGTACGTCAATTTCTTTATCCATGCCTGGGAAGTTTTCTGCAATTACAGGGTTTTTATGTCACTTGCACTATCTGCTGCCTCTTCATTGACTCGGATCAATCTTATGTTATTTTTCTTTGCATCATCTAGCAGTTGTTGGCTTGATTTTTCATGGTCCCTCGCTATTTTTAAGAAATCTTTCTTTTCATGATCAATAACCACAAACATATCTTCTAAATCTGATATGCTATTCTATATTAGTTGATTCTGCTGTGTTTATTTCAATAGCATTTTTACCTCCTGGGTATCTCTTTGAATGTGTTTCATGGATTCCATTTCTTCCCTATTTGGGCATTCATGGTTTCCATCATTTTTTCTAAGCTCCTCTATTTTTTATCTGTGTCTAATCTGGATTCACTAACCATATCCTTCATTATGGTCATCATTATTTTAGTTATCTGAGAAATTAATTCTAATGTGATTTTTTTCTAGAGTTCATTCTTCTGCTTTGTTACTTGGCAGGCGCTACTGCAGAGAGTGCAGGTGGGGGCTTTCAGACTGTTTCACCTCACTGCCCCCTGGTTTGCCTTGGGTAAGCTGGAAGGCTGGGCTTGCATCTTGCTGCCATGTCATCTCATTTCCTTTTCTTTTCTTTCTTTTTAGTTAGTTTCTGCATTGATGTTTGTAAATTGCTTACGGTAGGTAGCTTTATCACTAGTATTGAGAATTCCTTGGGAAATGACTACTTTTCAGAGATGGGTGTAGCTAGCTTTTGGCTCTTGAGTCTGTTACAAGTTCCCATCTCTTCAGTGTATTGGGGATGAGAAGTTGCTGCCTTTTTGGCCTAGCCCCTAGTTTTTTGGCATTGGCCCATAGTATTGTTTATGAACCTCAGGCAATCTTGGTCTTGGTATACAAAGAACAACTATGTCACCTTGGTTAAAGTAGTATAATCCATAATAATAATAGCACCAAGCACAGTTAGGGTTAGGTTAGAAAATGACAAACCATGGGAACTTTTAATTTGCCGCCTTTAACCATAAGAGCAAGATTTGTAGTTATAAAACAAAATTTAAAACAAACCAAAAAGTTGTATACAGTAAATATCCCCACAATAAAGTGATTTTTACTGTCAGGGGAGAAAATTTAAGAGGAGAAAGAGGAACCAGGCATGATGGTATACACCTGTAATCTCAGCATTCAGGAGGCTGAGGCAGGAGGATTTCAGTGAGTTCAAGGCCAGCCTGTACTACATAGTGAGACTCTGTCTCAAAAAAACAAACAACAACAAAAAAGGGGTAAGAGGAAAAAAATAGAGAAATAGAAGAGAAGAGAAAAATTAGAAGCAAGGCTGAAGGACAAAGGAGGATTACACAAGCTTTGAGAAGCTGTGGAGAAGAATTGTTCAGCCCACAACACTCCAAGTGCCTCCTGCCAGCTTCCCCTCAGCTCCCTGACCTTGAGTGTCTCCCACAGCTGTACCTCACCCTTGTTTGGTCCCAACACATACCTGTTTGTAACTTTTGGAGTAGAAATATCTATCTTCTACCATTGAATGCTGGGAGTGTTTAACTTCCCATGTGTACAGGGGCTTGCAGCTAAGGGTTTGCCTTACATCTCAGAGGAGACCTGGGACTTGGACTTTTCAGCAATGCTGAAACTGTTAGGACTTTGGCAACTCTTGCAGATGGACTAAAATGCCTTTTCTTTTGCATAAAGGGATGTGCATGAGTCTTTGGGGGCCAGGGGCGGAATGTTATGGTTTGCGTCTGAACCACCTCCTGTCGGCCAGTCAAGCTTCAAACATGGCTAACACAGGCCTCTCCCTCTGTGCCGAGACCCGTCCACCTCAGTTAATTTGGTAGGGAGTCCAACAGGAGGTGTGGCTCTCTGTGGACTCCTGCTCCCTTTACTGCAGGGCCAATCCCATAACCCATTTTCTCTCCATGGACCACCTGCCCAGGGTACTCCAGAAGGCCCTGACTCGGCGCCACTGTGACCCTCTGCCCACAGTCCTGTTTCGTCCCTGTCTCAAGAGCTCCACTCTCCAGTCACAGACCTTGGCTTGGCCTCGGGCTTGGGACAGCGGCCAGGGGGCAGTGGGCAGCGGGCAGCGGGCAGCGGGCAGGCTCCGCGCTGTCACACATTTCCCCGGGTTAGGGAGGCAATGGGCAAGCGCTGGTCTGGCCTGTCTCTGAGTCTCCCTTTTCTCTCCGATGCCTCCAGGGAACCAGCCCACACTCTCCGCTTAGCGTGGTGGTGTCGGTGGTGCCCGCCACACAGCGGGGCAGTGGGCAGATGCCGCAGGGACAGAGAGGTCCCCGGCGTCTGACCGTTAGTGCTGTCACCTTCTCCTGTGACTCGCTCTGCAGTCCATGGCTGCCCCAGCTCTGACTGCAGGTGACCCACAAGCTGGGTTTCCTCTTCCAAGTTGGAGGGAGAGTGCGAGCAGAGCCTAACCCATCTTGGAGTCTGGCCTCGCAGGCACCTTCCCTGGCGATGTTGGAGCCCCTTGGAGATGTCGAGCTCACTGGGCGGAGGGAGGGCAGGGAGCTGTGGACCAGCGGCACCCTGCCTCCCTTGCTCAGTCACCCTGGTACATATGTGATTCGAGCTTGTAGATGTGTCCTTCAAGTGGGCTTCTGCTTCTGATATGTTTGCCCCCCATTTCCGAATACCTGTGTTGTCCCTGTCTCTCCTCACTCAGAGTTGCTCCCACGGCCGCTGTCTCTAACCAGCCGTGCTGGGACCACACCTGTCATTCAGATGGCGCTGCTCACCATCATAACCCCTCACTTTTTACTTATTTATGGTCACATTTTATATATGAGGAGATCCTCTGGGAAGAAGGGGGAAAGGGACCCTGATCCGTCCCTCTGAAGTTTCAAGAGATTGCAATCCGCCCTGGGAACTGGAGCCTGTCTGCAGGGGAGGGTGGGTGTCTGGAGGAGCTGGCCAGGGATGCGGAGCTGGAAACTGAGGCACCAGGGCAGGGTCTGGACCAGTGACCTGAGAAGAGCAGTGTTGTGCCTTAGGGACAGACTGGCTGCCAGGGCTCCTCAGTACTATCAGCCTCGAAGAAGCCCTGAGGTGCATGGGGGACCAGGCATTTTGGCCACATGATTCCCTAAGCAGGAAATAGGTGGAAGAAGGCAGAGCTGGCCAGTGGGCAGCTCTGAGGGAGCCACACCACTGCAAATAATCCAGGAGGCACTCGGCGGGGACAGGCAGACAGAGAGCTGAGTCACGGCCAACACAAGACCTCCCGCTCCAGGGGAAAGTCAGGAGCCCTAGGGAAAGCTGGACCCTCAGGGGTGATCCAGTGAGGGCTCAGAACTGTGGGCTTTGCAGTTTTTATATGAGTTCCCGGATACAACCCCCAAAACCTGGCCTCGGAGTCCAAATCCTGACCTTCAGGCAGAAGGGAGGAGAAGGAAACTGTCTCCAAGTCCCAGACCCCAGCCAGGCCCACTGACGCAAGCCACACAGCGAGGGCAGCCGCTCTCAGCTGCAGTGTGAAGTCCTTTCTGTGCAGGTGTCTTCTCTGGCTGCTTTTAAGATCTCCTCTTGATCGCTGGTCTTGTGCAACTAGATTATGATATACCTTGGTGTCTGTGGTGGACTGACAACTGGTGGGCAACTTGTAACCCCCAGCTGAACTGAACCAGCGTGGTGCTGGGTGTGGGAGGCCCACCTGAGGAGTGTTGCTGGCAGCGTAAGAGGCAGAACCGGAGAAGAAGAAGTGGAGGCTGTGGGAACTGGTAGAAGCTGTTGGGAGCCTGTTGGAAGCTGAGAGGAGGTGTAAGGAACTATTAGTTCTCTTGGAGGAGCTTGTCATGCTGGCTTTCCTGATGAAACTGGCTGTTTTCATCCTTCAAGGAGCTTGGGACCTCACTGTTGCTGAGGATGGCTGTGGTACTTTTCAGGGGAGCTCTGGTTCTTACATTGAGCATCACTTCCTGGCTCCAGTGCAGATCCCTCAGCCTGCTAGCACAGATCCTTCATCCCGCTGGCACAGACTTTCTGCTTCCACCACTGACCTTTTGGCCTTCCTAGTGCAGATCCATGAAACAGGCCTCATGAGATGTTGTCATGGGCTCTGGGCCTCCAGCTGGACTCATGGGAGGCATTGTTATGAGCTCTAGGTCTTCAGCTGGACTCATGCAGGACATTACCGTGGGATCCAGAACCTCAGCTGGATTCTTTGGTCTTTAGCGTGTGGACAGATTTTCTGCATGCTCTTGTATATTATTCTTTGGGTGACTATTATAATCTTATAAAATATGTGTATTATATTTTTCCCCTTGCAAAAACCCCAAACTAGTACAGTGTCATTTTCTTTATGCTTTGGGTTTGGAAATTTTAGAATATTTTGTACCCTTTTTTGGGTTTTTGTTATTTAGTTGTATGGAGTTTGTTTGATTTGGTTTTTCTGAGACAGGGACTTGCTGTGTAGTCTAGGGTGTCCTTGAACTCACTATGTAGTCCAGGCTGGCCTTAAACTTGCTGTGATCCTCCTGCCTCAGCCTCCAAGTGCTGAGACACCAGGTATGCCCCACTACACCCAGCCTTAATATTTTTTAAAGAGACAGAGTGTTGCTCTGTTGCTGGTCTTGAAGACCTGAGCTTAAGTGATTCTCTGCTTCAGCCTCCCAAATTGCTGAGACTACACACATGCACTGCCACACTGGTATCCAAATGTTCTTTAATCTCTTCTCTCTCTTCTCTTTCAAGCTTATAAATTACACTCATATTAAACTGGAAATTGCACCACCATTCACTGAAACTTCATTTTGGGGGTTTTTGTTCTCTGAATGATTTTGGATAGTTTCTTTGCCCAGTCTTAAAGAAATATTTTCTTCAATATTTATTTCCATGTAGTTGCTTCTCATCTCTAAAATGTAGGTTTCATCTCTAGAAATTTTATTTTTATCCCTTTTTTGATGACTTGATTGAAGTACAACCCACATATTTTAAACTGCATATACTTAAAGTATGATATTTAGTGAGGCATAGTACTGCTCACCTGTAAGCCCAGCACTCTGGGAGGCTGAGGCAGGAGAATTGCAAACTGGAGCCCAGCCTGAGCAACTTATTGATTTAGCAAGACCCTGCCTCAAAATAAAAACTAAAAAAAAGGGCTGGGAAAGTACAGCTAGGGCCTGGTTCAATGTACAGTACCACAAAAAAAGTGTAATATTCGATGGAGTTTGGAGTTATGTAAACCCAAAAAAAACCATAACCACAACTAAGATAATAAACATGTTTATCCTCCCTAAAAGTTCATCTTCTCATTCTGTGGTATTTTCCTTGCTAGTCTCTTCTTTCCCCATATATATTCATTTTTCTCCTGGGTCTTTTGAGAAAGAAATATACATGTCACGCCCCTTTGCTCCCAAAGACCTCTGTACTTCTCTAAAAACAAGGATATTCTCTGACGTACTCACAGCACAGTTATCGAGTTCAGGGAATGTAACAAAAATGGTGCTACCTCATCCATAAGCCTTTTGCCAATTTTTCCAAGTGTACCATAATATTCCTTACACTGACAAGCAGCCTCAGTATTGAGCTTTCATCGTGAGGCAGGTGCAGACTCAGGCGCAGCTGTGAGAAGTGACAGGAAGAGACCCAGCCCTGCTTACCCAGGCGACCACTGCAGCCCTCTGACCAAAGGGAAACACAAAGCAGCAGCAAGCCGGCACTGACCGCCCTGAGCAGGAATGAGCATCTCCACCCACCCGCCCCTGCTCTGGGGCGGCCTCTAGTTGCTCACCTTCTCCACGATGCGGTCATCTCAAGAACATTATGTAGTGGAGCGTGAAGCGTGTTCTGGCTGGCTTCTCCCTCAGCACGGGCATGGCAGCCCTGCTGGCCTGTCCCCCTGGGCTTGTTTCCATCTCTGAGCCGTGTGCCCACCTGGATGCACAGCCTTGCCTGCTCTTGACGGAGGAGCTCCAGCTGGCTTCTGGGCCATCCGAGGAGGGCAGCTGTGAATGTCATTGCAGGGTCTGTGAACCCACAGCTTCCTTCTCATGAGACAAGTGCCCAATCCCTGCACCAATCATAGCTGTATGTTTATTTTTTCTAACAAACCGCTGACCTTTTCCCAGAGTAACTATACCATCGCATTTCCACCGGAGACATTTGAATTCCCGCAGCTTCCCCAGGACTTGTCCCGGTCATGTTGCTCATCTCGGGTGTTCTGAGAGGTGTGTGGTGATGCCTTTGCTAGCACAGGGAACATCATCAAGGCCTCTCCTCTCCACTGACACGTGCAAAGAAAAAGCCAGTGGACATTTGCCCATGAGTGGCGATCCTTCCCTTCGCTCTTCTGTGTCCTGTAATTGTGAAGCCCATTAAATCTGTTTACTGTACAAAACACTCCAGATCAAACAAAACACTCTGGCCTCTTGAACAGGAAACCTGCACAAACGCAAGGTGGACCAGTGACCACAGACTCAAATACCGGATCCCAAGAACAGCAGGCCTTCACCTCCTCGTGCCCTTAGTGCCCTACAAACCCCACTCTGTGAAAAAAGCTGCTTCGGGTACTTCGGAGCCTGCCGCCTTTCTCAAGTTTTTACCTACTTAAAGCTTGTTCTTGCTGCAAGGTTTCCTTACACATGTCCTTCATGTCTTTGTCTATTTGCCATTTGGATCGTCAGTGAGAGTCTATTCATCTATTACTACGGAGGCACTTATTATTATATTTAAGGGTACAGCGTGTGGACACGGGCAATAGGAGGTTGTGTGCGTGGAGCTAATTAGCACATCAGCGTCTCTCCTGGTTACCTTTGGCATGCGGGGACTGTGAAAGGTAGTTGGTTTAGTTAGTTAATGAGTAAGGCAGCTAGCTGGGGATGGCTGGAGATAGAGCTGAGTGATCAGCCACGCTGATAAGAATTAAAATAAGAAGAGACAGTGGACTAGGACTTTGGACCAAGATTTAACTTCCTCAGGCAACATGGAATGCAGATCCCTCCTTACCAAAGCAGGTACAGCCCCTCTGGACTAAGTCCTGAGTTTCCAGGAACTTAACACACAAAATAACCGGATTTTTATTTAAAAATTCCAACTTTCTTTAAGTCCTACTGTCTTAGTTACTTTTCTCTCATTGCTGAGACAAAATACCTGATGCCCAAAACTAAGGAAGCAAAAGTTTATTTAGCTCACAGTGTGTGGAGGTTTCAGTCCATACTCAGCTGGCTCCAAGGCAGAGTGGCTTTTGGTAGAGGGCAACAGTTCAAGGTGGTGGAAAATGGGAAAAGCAGCACGAGCAATGTATAAATCCAACAAAACTTGTCGAAAATGCTGACTCTTGATTACTGTAGCTATATAACAAGTTTTGAAATTAGGTGGACTGATTCTCATGTCATATTCATCTTCTCCAAAATGTTTTACTATTCCATTTGCCTTTCTACATAAACTTTAGACTGATCTAGCTATAACTAAAAAAGCAAGCCAAGATTGGCTGAGAATTGAATTAAGCCTCTGCATCGTTTGGAAAGAACCGGTATCTTTACTATGTTGAATCTTCCAAACTAAGAAACCTTGTCTTTCCATTCATGTGTATAGTTTTTAAATTCTTTGGTCAGCATTTTCGACAAGTTTTGTTGGATTTATACTGAAGTATGCCTCTGTTTTCCACAGTACTGTTTTGTTCCTTCCACTCCATCTGTATGGCTTTCACTTCCTTTCCTTGCTTTAGCTCAGCACCTACAATTCCAGCACTGTATTGAAAAAAAAGGAAAGGAAAGAAAAACAACAACAAAAAAGA
The DNA here is from genome assembly GCF_000276665.1 of Chinchilla lanigera. NCBI lineage: Eukaryota > Metazoa > Chordata > Mammalia > Rodentia > Chinchillidae > Chinchilla > Chinchilla lanigera. The sequence goes on from NW_004955405.1 coordinate 43,055,294, forward strand.
TGAGAGCAGCCATCCTTACCACCTGAGGATGTCTGCTACAGGTTTCTTGTGGACGCTCTTCATTAAGTTTCCCTTTCATCCCAACTTTCCAGTTTTTGATTTTTATCACTCATGGGTGCTGAATTTTTCTGCACGGCTGATATAATCATGTGAATTTTCTTCTCTAGCCTGTGTGCTGACTGATTTTCAAATATTGAACCAGGTTTACATCCCTGGGCCAAGTTCCTAATTCCTTTACATGTTTCTGGATTTTGTGTGATAATATTTTAAGGAGCTTTGTGCCTCAAGGAGGATATTGACCTGCAATTTTTTTATACTGTCTTTGTCTGGTTTTGCTATCAGGATAATACGAGCCTCACAGTCAATTGGAAAGTGTTCTTCTATTTCCTGGAAAGGATTCTGTAGAACTTATTTTAATGATTTTTAAACATCTGAGAGAATTCTCCAATGAAACCATCTGAGCCTGGAGATTTCTTCTTTAATTCTTTTTTGTCTTTTTTGTCTTTTTTTTTGAGACAGGGTCTTACTATGCAGTTCAGGCTGGTTTTGAACTCATTTTGCAGCCCACGCCGGCCACTCACAACCATCCTCCTGCCTCAGCCTCCCAAATGCTGGGATTACAGGCATCTGCCACCATGCCTGGATCTTTTTTCTTTTGAAAATTTTAAAATTAGCCAGACAAGGTGGTGCATGCCCATAATCCCAGCACTCAAGAGGCTGAGGCAGGAGGATCAGCATAAATTTTAGGCCATCCTGGGCTACACAGTGAGTTCAAGGTCAGCCTGAACTTCATAGCAAGACCCTGTCTCAAAAAAGCAAAATAAATTTTGCAAATTGCAAATTCAATTTCCTTAAAAATTATAAGGGTAAGAAAAGTGATTTATTTCTGGTAGTTTGTGGTTTTCGAAGAACTGGTCCATTTTATCTCAGTTGTCAAAAAGATGGTGGAATTATTCATAGTATCCTCTTATTATTCATGTATGTGTGACTGAGGACTGAACGCAGGGCCTCACACATGCTAGGAAAGCGTTCTGCCATTGTGTGACATCCTCAGACTTAGGTCTTGCATAGCTTTGATATAGGGGAAATAAACGTAACTCCCAACCTGCTTGGTGTCAGGTGCGGTTTGTGTTCTTCAAAAATCAAACAATGAATTCTAAGGAACAGCAGAAGTTGAGAGCGGGAAAACTTTATGCATAGAGCTAGGGCGAACCTGAAAGTAGGTTGCCAACAAGCCCATTTCTCAAAGACAGTTTTATACAGCAAAGTCACGAGGTGTGTGCAATGTGCATCAGAGCTGTGATCAACCAACAACATCACAAGCACAACTGCTTAGGTGATGCTGATCCAGTGGCGAAGCAGGTCAGGCAGCAAGTGTGCACGGAGAGAACAAGGACCTTCTTTAGGAAAGGGTGAATCAGGGAGTCCTGTTCACCCACCATGGCGACTGATGTCCATCTAGACTTTACTGGACCAAGTGATACCAATCATAGTATATTGCTTCTCCCGTGGGGGGTCATGAAGGCCTGGTCATTCCCTCTTTATCTTGAGGCCTGGCCTTCAACAGATGCACCTCCAGCCACCGCTGGGATGTGTTTTCATCCTCTGCACTGACTCCCTGGAGGGCCTCGACCTGTCTGACTGCCTAGAACACTTCTACCTATCTTAGCTGTCTATAACCGTTGCACTGGGTTCACAGCTCTTGAAGCCAACCTGTCTGTCCCAACTTGTGCTCCGTAGTAAGGAGGTCCCCAAGTCCAGCATGGACTCCTCCGGCGATGGCACCTCACCAGTCACTAAGCAGCCCATTACACTAGTGCTACAAAAGTAAGTGCTGTACCTTGTGATATCCACCCACACTGGCAGAACTTGGACGCTCCACAGCAAGTCTGTAAACCGAAGACAGAACTTTCTCACCCAGTCCACTCCCTTCTGTGCGTGAGAGACCGCGTCTCTGGAAACTGTCGTTAACCTACAAATGAAAATCGTCTAGGAAGCACAGATGTGGGTGATTAGGCGTGCAAATTATTTTTTAGTGTATTGTTGGAAAAATATGTTCTTCTCCCTCACCCCACAGGCCAGTACCCAAATCAAAATGCTGAATTACAAACAAGCACCCCCGCTTTGGATCAGCACGCCTCTGAGTCTTGCACAAGAGAATCTGCAAAAACGCCGTGAAAGAATCACTTCGGCTGTAGGGAGAGCAGGCGCTACTGATCAGGATACTGGAGCAGTGTGCTGCTTCTCACTCCAGCTACCTGTGCACTGCTGAGCAAGTCTGCCTCTGGCGCTCCGCGCTGCGAGACGCGATAAAACCTATTTTGTTGGGTAGCCCGAGCTTTGCAAGACCAAACGCTCGCAGAGCCCTAGCTAGGCCGGCGCAGACCAGGCTCGCTGGAGCTCGCCCCTACGAGCTCGATGCGCTCGACGCTCGCTTGCTCGCAGGCGGGCGGCTCGGTGCTCGACTCGGCGCCCGGCGGCGCGCGCTCCC
>NW_004955405.1:43058412-43081993 GCF_000276665.1 Chinchilla lanigera
AGCCCGTCCCGGGGCGCTGGCCCCCGAAGCCTGGTGTCGCGCGCAGCCCCGGCGCCCCACCGAGCCCGCCCTCCCACGGGAGCCTCCTCCACGCAGGCCCGGTACCCTCCACGCTGCTACTTGTGGATTCGCTCGATTTTACACCGCGGAAGAGAAAAACCCTGCAGTTCTGTCTCCGGTGGCGGGTGGTTATATTCGCTCCTAGCAGAATGGTGAAGACCGAATCCCACAGGACGCCTGTTGGCCGCACCCGGCGTGTCAGTGTGTGTCCTCGCCAGTCTGCGCGGTGCCCACGGCTCTGAGCGAGGGTCTGTACACCGGCGCTGCTCCTTCAGTAGGAACCTGGATGAAGATAAGGGAGAGATTCCGGATAAAGATGAGAAGACTTCTACGTGCCTATCATAGAAGCGGCAACAAAATTTTAGAGATGTGTGTCTGACAACTTGCGATCTTGAAAGGAGTGTGGGAAGAAAAGAAAAAGCCTTGGATAGAGCCCAAATCTTGGACCAGACCCAAATTACAGGATTCGACTTCCTGCCCACCTGATGGGGCTTGTTTTGTTTCCTCTTCTTCAGTCCTAAGCTATATCCTGGGATAAGGATACGTCCATGTCATTGCTGGGGCTCAGATTGCCTCCAAAATGTCACCCTCTGCAACGTTTCCAGTGTTTTATAGTTTGAGTTTTCAAAACAGTCAAACATCTGATGATTTTAACTTTTTCTATAAATACTTTGATCATCCTGGAAGTCTGTGCCTGAACATAATATTTTGATCTCCAACTGGAAGACCAACTCTGCCTCCCCTTTCTCTAATCCTGAAGAAAAGTCCCAGAACAGCCAGTTGGTAATTTGCACATTTCCCAAGTATGCATTTTTTACATTGGGTGTTTCTTCCATAAACTATTTAATAATGAACTTATGTTGTCATTTCCTAGCACACAGAGACAACACAATTGTAAAATTATCCCTGCCTCTTGGAGCTGATGACATTGGATTTTGTAAACTCCAAAATTACAGAATTCAAGAGAATGAGTTTTAACACTTCTTACATTTGCTGACATTTAATGTAACCCTGTTTTCTAACATGAAAATCGAACCTAATTTTTCTTGTCATTAACCCTCACAATCTGCTTCCTACCCTGTGAACCCTGAGCTTACCATGGGTAACATTCAAGACCTGAGAGCAAGATCAGGGCTCCTCCATTGTGAATACTGCCTGAACTCTGTCTCCCTTTTACACTGCTGCTTGAGGCTTTATCTGCTCTCATCTTTCTCTTCCGAGTCACAATTAACCCCTGAGCTTCGATAATACCTAATTTTAAAGAACCTGGAAATTGAGGACCCCTCAGTCTGCCTAGTGGCTCTTGATCTTGGCTGCCCCAGTGCTTCAGTGATTTGGACTTGTGTTCAGGCCTTAATCTTTTTTTTTCGTAAGGTACTTATCCTGTAATCTGTAAAATGCCCTTCATTGTAAGATTCCAACAGTAGTAGGCCTAATTCTAATATATAATGCCAACACCAGCACACTTTGTGTGTCGGCTTGCCCCTGGGCTATAGACCCTGATGTTGTGCTCCTTTTCATAGCTTTTTAGATCTGCTAGTTTTTCAAGCAGTCAGTTACTAAACGGTGCATACGATTCATGCTCAGCAGGTCACTGTCATCTTTGTATGTTGCTGTACAGGTGCTTACACCTTACTGTAGGTTGCTCAACTCTGGTTGGTGTTAAGGTTACCAGGGGAGGGCCCACTTATAAGTCCTAGACCTGCCTTTGCTTACATTTTTAAAGTGCATTTTGTTGTTGACCATGGTTAACAGCTATCTTCATGGCATTGAATGTGGGTTTGTTTTTGTTCTTTGCCATTATTTCTCTTTCTTTGCCAAAGTTCATTTGACATGAAAAGTATTTAGCTGGAAGTCTCAAGCTATAGCAGTTCTTGACCTTATCAGCGTGTGAAAATCAATGTGATACGCATATAGTTTTTCTAATAAACTCAGTATTTTAGTGCCAACAAGAGCCTGTCCGTTTTCAGATGCATAGCTGTGATTCAATGGGTTACCTTTCACGGCCTTTAGCGATAGCGCGACGTGGGCGGGAAGGGAGGACAGTGTCGTCCCCACTTGAGGAAGTTCAGTATGCAGGTGCTGGATGTGGAAAGCCAGCCACACTATATATCTTCTCTCCATGATGTTGTATGAGGCCTGACTTTATGTCCTCTCTGTTTCCATGAAAAGACCCTTTGAATAAGGAATTTTCCAGTTTGTCTTTAAAATGATCCAGTTAATTTAGTTTGGCCTCACTCTAGCTTTTCTAACCTTGAGCAAAAGTCCATTTTTCATTTCACCTCTTAGGGAAGGGAAAAAAAGCTTTTTTGTGCATTTTCTTTAATCGTTCTTGGTAACGCTTTTTTTTTTTTCTTTTCTGTTTTCAGCGCAGAGCTACTTGTGCATTGTATTTTATCTGACCTCAAATAAGGCTTTCTGGTTTTTTAACTGTTATTGTGAAAGTTTCCTTTGTCAATCAACTTCATCTTTCCTCCCACAAAAATTACATAGAGTACTTCAGTGTTACCCTCACCTCTGTGAAGGGATTAGTAATGTCACTGAAGTGTCCTGTGGTATTACTATACTCAGCTTACAATGCTGAAGGTAAAAGTTAAGCAAATGACCAGTCAGATCAACTTTTAAGTATTTGACTATCTGGGCAGGGCATTTTCAGGATATTTAATGTATAATTTAAATTTCCTGCAAAGACCTTTCCTACAGGGCTTGCTGCTTGTCCTTAAAGTATTTAAAGAATTTTACTTTACCATACCATACAGTGTGTAAGATTGTCCTCTTCAAAGTCAAAATGAGCATTTAAACTTGAACACCAAAAAAATTCTAAGAATTTAATACAATATTTTCAGCATTTGGGCTGGGGATTTAGCTCAGTGGCACAACACCTGCCTGGCAAGCGTGAAGTCCTGAGTTTGATTCTCCGTACCCCCCCCAAATTACTTTTAAATTACAGTAATTCTAAGTAGTGAAGATCTTAAAATCATACACATTTTGTACCAGTGGACAAGCCGCCTTTGAGAAAGGCTGTGAGTGTTGAAAGCTGTCACATGGCCAGCTACTTTAAGAAGCTTTCCTACTTTTGCACTTCTAAGAACTTCCACACAGTTATATTGCCCAATAAAAAAGAGTTTTTAATGTCCCTATATTATTACTTGTGCCTAAGTTGTAGTACAGCTGGTTTCCTGACTGACTAGTCCAATTGTAGGGTTTTGTGGTCGCTGGTGTTCTCTGCAGTCTGTCTTCCTCTGCATCTTGCTCTATCTGAATCGTATAACCACTGAACCTAGCCCTCTGGCTTTATGTCAGTCTTACCTCGTTTTCATGTTATCAGTCTTACTAACTTTTCAAAAACTCATTTTGGAAATATTTTTTAACTAGGAAATATTTTCTGTGCCTCACCAAATGACAGCTATAATTTATGAATCACGTCTAATTAAGTGTAGCATACTTCCTGCAGTTTCAACCCCGGTGTGTTTACAAACAGAAGGAGGAGGCTACAAGACACCCCTTTATTTCTTGCTGCCCTTCCAGTCTGCCCCTGGATTACTGCAGATTTTCTCCTGGAAGGTTGCTTCTCCACGTGATTTCACATTACAGGAGGGTTTTCCTTCTTTGTTTCTCAGACCTGGTCCTGTAGACGGAAGGAACCTGGACAGTGACACATGCTCAAAGCCCTGCAGGACCGCCATGGCTTATGATGACTCCCAGAAGAAAGAAGGTATGACCCCTTAACCTGAGAAGCCTTTCACAGCGGGTGTCCTCATCAGGCCTTGCAGCCGTGGAATAGAGACCGGCACTGGGCACCACAGCCTGCACACCACGGGCCAGGCCAGAGCAGTGCTGACACTCAGCCTCCACGTCCTCCCCAAACTAGGCCCATGGAAACGAAAACCAGGACAGGGTTCCAACACGAGCCTCTCAGGGTCTCGGGCGAGCCCCTGCAGCACCCTTGCCTGAGCCAGCTCCCTGTGCAGGAGTCCGGGGCAGGAACACACCTGGATTCCCACAGAGCAGCGACCGCAGCGCACGACCCCTGCTCTTTCTGCCTTTCCTCTGCAAGCCTGTGTCCACTCACCAGAGCACACTGAGAGCCGCATCTGAGGACGCACACGGGGCCTTTCATAGCATGGAAGCGTGGTTTCTTCAGGTTTGACTCTTCTATTTGCAGCCAGGTCGTCAAGAAATACTCTGGTCCCTCTGGATCTAGCCCAGTGTCTCAGTGAACTGAGTGAAATATAATTTTAATCTGGAAATAGAGGGACCATTGGTTGCTGCTTACCTTTCTCATTTCCTTTCCCACATGAACTTGTGTTCCTCAGATTGCTTTGACGGTGATCACAGCTTTGAGGACATAGGACTTGCAGCTGGCCGAAGTCAACGAGAAAAGAGACGTTCTTACAAAGATTTCTTAAGGGAAGAGGAAGAGATCGCTGCTCAGGTCAGGAATTCTTCCAAGAAGAAGTTAAAGGTAAGTTCTAAACATTTGAATTAGGACGGTTTTAAACTCACCACATTTGCTCATATATGAAGAGGAAGTGTCTTTGTAAAACCTTTAAAAAGGAAATAAATGCTGCTCGTGTCCACATTTACCATTTCCTGTATCTGACTTTGTTTTATAAAGTCAAAACCCATCCAAGAACAACAGTGGTTCCACATTGCTTTTGCCTTACCTATGTCTTCCCTTTTCTTGTACCAGGCTCAAACCCAGGGTCTTGAGCCTGCCAGGCTGTGCAGCACTCCCACCCCACACTGTCCTCTCAGTGTCCGTTCCTTTTTCCCTGTGGTTGCAGGATAGTGAGCTGTGTTTCTTGGGGACGGACGCGCACAGGAAGAAGAGGAAGCACTCCCCCGATGACTACCACTATGGAGGTAAGGCTGGGAGGGCAGCAGGCGGGAGGAATGCATCGCTGGCTCTTGGAGTCGGGGTAGGGGAAAGGGATCCAGATGTTGCTGACTCAGTGGCCTATTTAACAGGACAGTGGTTCTTGTTCTGAGTGCCGATAAACCAGTGTGAAGGAGGAGAGGTGGAGGGCTGGTATTGTGGAGGCTTCAGCATAGAAGAACAGTCTTCATTTGTGATACACAGGTACCAGGTTCCTTCTCCCCCCAATCATCCACTTATCTTGTGCCATTGTTACCTAGCATCCCTTTGCCAATGTAGCCCTGTGCCCTCCGACCTGCATTTGTGGGTCGTTTCTCAGGACAGAGCCACTCACAAAGCCAGTGTTCCTAGCTGCACTCTGCTGACACTGGTGAGACTAACCTTGTACCGGAATGAGTCTGTTCTGGACACAGAAACCAATAATCCTCTGTCTGCAACCTAATCTAAAGCATAACTTCCCTAACCCACAGCTGTAGTCTGTTTTTCTGGGTGCTCTCTGGTTGCTTGTGAGGACTCAGTGAAGAGAAACTACTTTAGTGGCAAGAGTGGTCTCCAGGGGCTGAGGCAGAATCCGCCAAACCAGGTAGCACACGGGCGCCGGCTCTGAGGGTTAGGAACCAAGGCCTCCCCTCGCTCGGCTTCTTTCTCGCATTAGCTGGGTGTCTCTGGTGAGGGAGGACACTTGGTAGAAACTGCTCCTGTTTTACTGACACGCACTTCTCCTGATTATTTCCAGACATTTCTTCTCTGGAATCGGCACAAAAGAAAAAGAAAAGGCCCAGTCCGCAGGCTGCTGACACAGCTATGGACCTGTTGAAAGCGATCACTTCCCCGTTGGCAGCAGGCGCCAAGGCCCCCAGAAAGGCTGGGGAAAAGTCCTCTGGCTCCTCCAGCCACGCAAGCCACATGAGCCACTCGGAGAGTAAGCGGGAGCACCATAGGAAGAAGGGCAGTGCCAGCAGTGGGGAGCCACCCCTGGAGGACGGCAGCACCCACAAGTCAAAGAAAATGAAGCCACTCTATGTGAACACAGAGACCCTGACCCTGCGTGAGCCTGATGGTTTGAAGATGAAGCTGATTCTCTCACCAAAGGAGAAGGGAAGCAGCTCCGTTGAGGAGGAGTCTTTTCAGTATCCTTCTCAACAAGCAGCTGTGAAAAAGTCCTCCAAGAAGTCGGCTCGGGATGAGCAAGGGGCTGTTCTTCTAGGGCACGAGTTACAGAGCTTTCTGAAAACAGCCCGGAAGAAGCACAAATCGTCCTCAGACCCACACTCGTCACCTGGCCCTGAAGGCTGTGGATCTGATGCCACCCCGTTCCCAGAACCCCACAGCACTAACCTCGATGTTTCAGGGCTCGAGCCGATCCTGGTGGAGTCGGACTCATCCTCTGGTGGAGAGCTGGAGGCAGGTGAGCTGGTGATAGATGATTCTTACCGGGAAATCAAGAAGAAAAAGAAGTCAAAGAAGAGCAAAAAGAAGAAGGACAAGGAGAAGCATAAAGAGAAGAGGCACTCCAAGTCCAGGAGAAGCTCGGGACTGCCTGCTGCTGCTGTGGGTGACGTTGCCATAACGCCCGGCCCCCCTCCCAGTGTCCCCTGCACTGGGGCTGCTGCTGCGCCTGCCCCAACAACTCTCAGTCTTCCAACAGAGGGGCATGGAGAGAGAAAGAAGAAAAAGGAAGAGAGGGACAGAGAGAGAGAGAGGGGAGAAAAGGTAAAATGTTTTTTGAAGGGGGGGCAAGGTTGGTCAGAGATAAAACTGGTCCTGCAGAAGAGGGCACTTTGGGGATTTCTCAGGGCTGCTGGAATGAGGGGGAGCATTGCAGGGGCCACGTCTGTGTGGTCCAGAAACAAGAGCAATCTTTATCATTTAAGGCTTTCTTAATGGTAACTCCTTCACCATGCCAGTCATAAGCTGAGGAAACCAGCTGCTTAGAATTGACAGAAGGAGCAGATCCCAGTTTATTTCCCTCAGCAGTGCTGTGCTGCCTGCCAGGGCAGGTGGGAAACGTGAAGAGGTGTCTTTTGAATTCATTTTGGAAAAATAAGTCTTCAGAGTCAGTGGTATAATGACTAGTCAGGCCAACAGAGGAAGCCAGCGGCTTGCCAGGCATTTGTGCTGGGGTCAGATGCCTTCTTTTGGTGGTAAGCGCCCGTTGCTGCAGGGCTGTCTGCTGTAGCTGGCTCTGGGAGGACTACCTTCTGGCCTCGGGGAGCCCTGCACCCTGGAGAGGGGAGTGAAGAAACTGTCACTTGGTTTTGATTTCTTTCCTTGCAGCTGAGGTTTCTAGCAGTTGTGTTTTGGGGTCTGATGGCTGTGTCATCAAAGTTTTCCTGTTAAAAATACCAGTAGACATTGTGTCCCTGTTACCAAAGTGGTAGCTTACTTTATAGACATTTATAAATGCTATCATTTAAAAGCAAGGAAATCTTATTCTGAGATAAATTACCAAGTAAAATGAAGTCTTGTAAATACAAAAGAGTAAAAAGAAAAAATTGAGTTTTGCCACCTGAAAACAACCATTCTCTTCCTTTGTTCATATTTTTGAAAAATGAAACACCAGTAAAATCTGAAGAAAAGCTAAGAAGGAGGTAATCAGATATATTATGAATTTGGAAATGGAATTTACTTCTGTCGGTGAGGTGCAAGTTAATCTTCCCTGCACAGAGCACCTTGGATGGTCAGGGTAGGGTAGATGCTGGGGACTGAACTCAGGACCTCTGTGCTGAGCTATTTTACTTTTTATTCTGAGATAGGCTTTTGCTGTGTTGCCCTTGCTAGGTTGAACTTGCAGGATCTTGCTGCCTCTGCCTCCCAGAGTCCTGGGATTGCAGGCCCTTGCCTTCACACCTGGCACAGGTACCTTTTGGTAACGGGGCAGGAGGGTCTCAGTGGTGTGGCTGTGGACCTGTATGGGTTTCAAGACAAGGCCTGAGCCGAGAGGAGAAAGGTGCTCGGTGGAGGTGAGGAACTGTTTGAGAAATAGCATAGAAAAGTAGCAGCTGCACCCTTGTTCCCAGTTGCCTGGTAAATGGTCCTACTTTTTAGGTGAATATAAATATGAGGGTCCAGACCTTGGCTACGCATGTGTAATGATCAGGACTCACCCCTAGACCTGCTGTTTTGGCTTTACCTCAAGTCAGTCTGCTTTCTGTGTCCTGTGGGCATTGGCTGCCTCCCTGCACAGCCTCACTTCCGTTGTTTTGCACATTGGTACCTGTAAGGCCCAGAACTCAGTGAAACGGTTGGAGCCAGGGTTGAAAGCTGGGTGTGCCCACTCCCCTGTTCATATCCTGAAGCTGTGCCTTCCAGACCTGGTTTGACGCTGCCTGTGCTGGACCCCAAGCCCTGTCGGAGTTAGCTTCTAAACCCCCATGGTACCTTGCTGCCTCTCCTGTTGCACATTTTCTTTCTCATAGTGCAACTATCTTTGTGTATACACCACTGCCCGTCAAAGGCCTCAATGGTAGTGACTGTACGGGTCACCGTAATGTGTCCTCAGCTCCTCAGAGTCCTGGGTGACCACTTTGTAAGTGTATGTCAAATGAATGAATGTGAGGATAAAAACATCCTATTGAGAAGTTAGGTTGGGAACAGACTGTAAAGAGTCTTAAACACCAGAATGAAGCCCTGGCTGTGTGCACTTTGTGGTTTATGAACATACTTTGGATTTCAGACAAAGCATAACTTAAAATGACAGAGCTATACAAGTGGGTTAGAGTTGTGACAGAACACACAGGAGGTCATGATGGCTCAGGTCAGCAGTAAAAGCCCGAGAATGAAAGTGGAGAGGCAGATCCCAAAGAGATTTGAGGGAAAAGTGAGCAGGATTTGGCATGCTAGGTACATGAGTGAGTCCAGCGGATACCCCAAACCCCTACAGATAGCCATCTCCTGGAGGTCAGGAGTTGCTTGTCCTCATACCCCGTGGGTATATCACTGCTAGGATTTTTAGTTTTATCATGAAAACCTTAATATAAATTAATGATTGTGACTGTCCAAAAATCTGAAATAGTCTTAGTCTAAGTGTAATAATTTATCAAATGGATATTTGTAGCATAATTACCACATTTTTTTGCCACATCCAGCACAGCTGTCCAATTTCCCAGGGGGAGGATGGCAGAGGACAAAGAAATGGAGACAAGAGTTAGGATGCAGAGAGCTGGGGTCAGGTGGAGCCCTCTCTGCTGATGGGAGAAAAGGAAGCACCCAACAATGGCAGCACATCTATTTACACACTCAGGAGGTTGAAGTAGTTGAAACCCCTCTGCCTAACAACTTGTTTGCCTGGCTCGCCTCAGGCACCCTGCCTTCTTGGAGCTGGGATAGCTTGTTCACATGGCTGGCCTTGGGCACTCCATGTTCTCAAGGCTGGCCTTGCCTTCACCCCGCCCTGTGATTGATCTCCAGCTTCAGCCACTCCCATGCTTTATACCTGACCTGCACATAACAATTTCATATGAAGCCTTGAAAAGCTGTCCTTTCATGGATTTTGCTTTAGTGTGAAGAGCTCTAAAAGTCAGGCACAGAGCTGCCAGAGAGAGAAAGGAATTCTAAGGCAAAATATTCCCTCAGGCCCCTGTAAGCAGAGAGGAAATGCTGAAGGCCCTGAAGAGCCCCTCAACTTTAGTGTAGGAGGAGAGCTAGATCTTAGGAGAGGATAATAACTTAAGGCACACGCATCAGGAGCAGCTAAGTATTTGGCGTGGGCCACAGAGCCCAACCTCTTCATCCAGGTCCTGGCTCATGTCACTAGACAGGGTCTGTGGCATCTCTGTCTGACTCTGAGCTGAGGGTGAGAGCAGACTTCCCTCCTAGGGCTACTGAGGATGAACTAAGGTGCTCAGGCCGCAGCATGCCAACGTGCTCTGGGCGGGGTGCCGTGTCGGCTCCCCAGGGTTCATGGATATGGAAAGGTTGCGGGAAACCACTGACTGACACGTGTCAGCTACCTTGTGAGCCGCTGCCTCAGTGTGGTTCCCACTCTCGGCATCCCCGGTTGTGCTCCTTTCAGCAGTGCCATACCCTTACAAAGCTGAGTTTCTGGTGACTGCTCCTATAAAAGCCAGACCAAGTACCGCATGAAAACCCATGAAGGCACCAAGAACCGGGCTGGTTCAGAAACTGTATAGTGCTGTGCAGGAGTGCAGTGTCATCTCTCTGGGAAGCTCCAGAGAGCGTGGAGATATGAGGCCTGGAATTCAGCAGAACAGTTAGAACTAGGATTAAAAGTTGAGTGTCCACGTGCAATACTTGAAATACGTCATTGGTTAAGAGGAGATTGAGGCCGGATGTGGTGGTGCACACCTATAATCCCAGCACTCGGGAGGCTGAGGCGGGAGGATTATTGTGAGTTCAAGACCAGCCTGAGCTACAAAGTGAGCTCAAGGCCAGCCTGAACTGCATAGCAAGACCCTGTCTCAAAAAGACCGGAAAAAAAAAAAAAAAGAGATTGAGCCCCCAGCAGATGCTGTAGGACACCGGTGCTGGGAGCCGAGGGGAGGGCGGTTGTGTTGCAGGAGAAATACGGAGGCGTGGGAAGGGCAGATCCAGTTGTCGCCTGTCCCCTGCATCAGATGTCAGTGAGGCCTGGGGGGGTGGCACATGGCAGGAGCTCCAGCTTTGGGGTGTGAGGGTACGGAGAAGGGATATGGGATTCCTCCTAGAAAGGAGGTGGCTCCCTGGTGAGTTTTGTTTACAGGCTGGATTTTTGTTTTTGGTCTCCTTGTTTTGTTACTAGGTTTGCATGTTTTGAGTCCTGCTTTCTAAGGGAGGTAGAGAAATCATGTGGCAGTGTCTGTGCTGACCTCTGACTAAAGATCATCACCTTGGGGTGGGTGCTGTTTGTCACACTGCAGCATAGCAACATTTGGTCTTGCTAAGTCAGAACTCATTGCACACTGCAGATCTGTGCCCTCCTGTGGCAGGGCCAGGCGGTGAAGTGCCTGGCAGCAGCAGGCTTTATCACGCACCTACTAATAAGCTGACTGAAAGTTGACATACAGCCGTGTTACGTGGGCTCTCCCTCAGGTAAAACAGGCTGAGTGGCAGCCACGGATGGTGAGACTCAGTAGCCACCTGAGTGCCTGCTCTGTGCTGCGTTCCTGGCTTGGTTGGTAGCTATCCATAGCCCAGTGTGATGGAGGAAAAAGCCGAGAAGAGGCAGAGCCAGAATTTCAGTACAGGTTTCCTTAACCCAGGTCTGACCTCTCCATAATCACATGCCACGTGATTATCTAGTGTCATAATACATCTTGACAAAGATAAAAACATCCTATGTCAAAGAAAATCAGTCAGGTTGTTAGGGTCTCAGGGTCTGAGATCCATACTATTGAGAAGTGGGCCAGGTATGGTAGTGCATGCCTGTAACCCCAGCATTCAGGAAGCTGAGGCAGGAGGATCACCGTGAGTTCAAGGCCTGCCTGAACTGCATAGCGAGAGCCTGTTTAAAAAAAAAAAATTAAAGTGGGAGGTTTAAAGTGGAGAAGTAAGTGATGGGAAGCTTGGCTTCAGGTGCAGGGTGCGTGGGTTCTGCCCTAAACCTGCCGCTTCCTGGCCTGTTCTCTTGAGATGCTTCCTTATTTCTGTTTGCTTGCAGTACAATGGGGCTGTTTCGGTTACACTCCTGATACCTGTAATGTGCTTAGCTCAGGGCACACTCAGCAGATGTTGGTTCCATTAGAATTGCTGCTGCTTGTTCTAAGAACCCTAAATACGCAGGAAGACACCCTCTTAGAACTTTGCGTAGCTGGTCACTTCACATGTTACATTGACCCAGCAGGGATGTTATTATGTATCTAGGGCCGGCTGAGTATCTGCTGGCCTTCAGGGAACCAGACTCTGCATGGCACATATTTGGAAACAGTTAAGAAGAGAAAGCAAGCAGGGCCTTTAAGGAGCAAAAGCAGGTGTTACAGGATGAGTTTCCTCCAGCTCCTTGCTCTTCAGAGAGCCGTGTGGTCGCTGGTGAAGGACAAGAGAAGAGCCCTGTGACCCCTCGCGCCCTCCTTTTAAAGTGGGGACCCCCCCACTTCCCCTCAAGGGTGTGGTGGGGCAGGTGCAGTCCTGTGCACGTGCCCTCCAGCTTCTTCCCACATACATGCAGAGTCACGCTGTATTAGAACAGCTAGCCCTCCTGCCCACCAGGGTGTGCAGAGGAGGAAGAAAGGGCTTCCCTCGTGGCTTGGGGTCTCTCAGAGGCTGCAGAGTGCCAGGAGGGCTGGGTGCGGAAAGCCAAGTGGCTCCAGGAGCCGGCCACGGGTTTCCTGGAGAGGCATCGCGAGAAAGAGGAACAGGCAGAAAATTAGATGTGGAGATGGTAGAGGTCACAGGACCTTTGGGGACCCCAAAAAGTCTGTGAGCCAGAAGCAAAGCCAGCAGCAAGTGAAGGACCATGCAGCAGCAGGAGTCTCAGGAGGCGGCCTTCGGGGAGGAGTGGGGCCTGAGGAGACCGACTGATCACACCCATGGTCTCTGTGTGGGGAGTTCTTAGTGTGGTCCTGGCCCTGCACTCCTTTCCCACCCTGCTTCATCACTGGCGTCTCTCAGATCACCGCTGGCTGTGCGCAGTAATGGTTCCCATGACAGAAGCAAGGGAGGGGAGCGCAGAGAAGTGCCCTCCAGGGTGCACCCTGTCGGTGGCAGGCAGGAACTGGGTCCCCTGGGCCTCTGCTCTGCAGGAAGGGTGTGAGTTCTCCGAGGTGAGAGCAGCAGGAGCATCATGCACACTGCAGAAGGACTGCTGTGCAAGGTGACTAAGGCAAGACTTCGATGTGAAGACCTTGTCTCCCTTTCCCTTGGCTAGACCAGGTTTGGGGTCGGGGTGGGTCAGAAGAGCGTCAGCTGGCAGCTAGGGTCTGAGTTCAGCCCTCCGGGGTGGGGCTCTGGACCTCAGTTTCCTGAGGCTGTTACAGGGTTTACGGGTGTTCCTGTAGACACAGCTCTTGTACGTGTCTCCTAAATGATAGTGACAGCTTTTACAGCAGAGACTGAAGGGACTTGCTTCCTATATTAAAAGAAAGTCAAGTGCTGGGGATTTAGCTCAGCAGCACAGCGCCTGCCTGGCAAGCACAAGGTTGTGAGTTCAATTCCCAGTACCAGAAAAAAAAAACAAAAAAATGAGTAAATAAGTAAAAGAAAGTCAATTTTTTTAAGATTCATAAGCTGTGTGGTGCCTTTAGCACCAGATATTTTTTCCTTCAAAATTGGATTTTAAGTTAGTTATGAAGAGGGATTTTCATCAGATTCTTAGAGTTATATGCTCCAAAAGTCATACTCTTTTATTATTATGAAGACTGTTAAGAAGTTGTGTTTGGTTTGGTTTGGTCTTTTGTTTGTTAGTTTGTTTTTGGTACTGGGGATTGAACCTGGGGTCTTCATATTGAGCTTTATTCCCAGCAACCCATTTATTTGTTTGTTTGTTTATTTATTCATTCTTTTTTTGAGACAGGATCTCACTAAGTTGCTAAATTGCCCAGGCTGGGCTCCAACTTGCACTCCTCCTGCCTCAGCCTCCCAAAGTGGGGGAATTATAGGTGTGCACCACCACAAGTGGCTAAGAAATTACTTTTTTAAATGGCTTGATACTGTAGCATATCTGATGGAATATTTGAATGGAAGTACGGGTTGCAGCATTTCATACAGGGTCACATTCGGTAGGCAGGCTTTTTGTTGGTAATTGGGGCTAATAATAAAGTGGATCCACGTTTTTAAAATACTAACATTGATTCAAGCAGAGACTGTGCATTCCAGCTGTGACTCTTGGGCATGGAGTGTTTTCTTGCACAAGAAAGCCTAGAATGGAAAAAAAAAAAAAAAACATCTATGCAAAACCAGGCATGGGGGCACACTCCTGTAATCCCAGCCCTCAGGAGGCTGAGGCAGGAGGATCATTGTGATTCGAGACCAGCCTGGGATACAAAGTGAATTCAAGACCAGCCTGAACTGCATGGCAAGACCTTGTCCCAAAAAGACAAAAGAAAAAAAAAGCCCAGAGTGGAATCAGTGGCCTTGGCTTGGAGTCTGGAGAGAGGTTTTGTCTGGATGAGTGTCACCCCCCATTTGTCTGTCTGCCTTTGAACTCTTCGGCCTGAGAGCTGCACCTTCGGTCCACACAGCTGGTGGGTTTGAGGTCAGCATGTGTTCTGCGCACAGGGAGTGGCCCATTCTCTTTGGAGACCTCTGGGAGCACCATGTGAAGGCAGCAGGACGCGAGCAGTAGGCACAGCGTCCCCCTCTAACGCATGTTACTGTGGCGAATGGTGGGGCCTGATTTTTTAAATTACGTTAACCACAGACTTTAGAATCCCTTTTGTTAGCTGCACACTCAGAAATCCACACAGAAACTCTTCAGGGAGTAATTCATAAATGATCATGTGTCACCACTGCAAGGTGTGGGTGGCCTCTGGGGTAGAGTGGGTGACAGGTGCAGCCCCCCAGGAAGAGATTTGTGGAAACTGTTCTCCAGGTTCAAGGCCAGAGGCTGCTGTTCGTCTCTCTTGGGGTTTGGTTTTTCTCCTTAATTCTAGCTTAAACATGGTTTCTGTCTTATCTGAAATTTTCTTGAGGAAACTGTATGACTTGACTTCTGCAGAGCAGGTTTGGCAGTGATTGAGAAAGCCCCTGTAGACCTGCATGCAGGGTTCTTTCCGTTGTCACTCCCTTGGATCAGGGCCGAAGAGCACGGCCAGCTTCGTAAGAAACCCGAGCTGTCCCGCGGGGCAGTCCTGCAGCGCGGTGGCCCCGATGAATAAGTGACCAGTTGTGCCCGGCCCCCGGGGCACAGTGCAGCCAGGGCTCTGGGTTCCAGCCACGCAGGGGTGTGAGAGGCATTGGTGTTGTTTCAGTTTGCATTTTGCTGGAGACGTGGATACGGAATGTCTTCTCCTGTCTGTTCAACACATCTCTTGGTGCGGGGGTCTCTTCGGTCTTTGTGTTTGTCTTACTGTTGAGTTTTAAGAGCTCTTTGTATATTTTGGATAACAGTCCTTTATCAGATTGTCTTCTGCAAATATTTTCTTCCAGTCTGCAAATGTTCTTTTCATTGTCTTAACCACGTCTTTCCCAGAGCAGAAGTTTTTAATTTTAATGATGTCCATCTGATCAATCCTTTCTGTCAGGGCTCATACCTTTGGTGTTGTATGTAAAAAAAAAAGTATTACCAAGGCAGGCATGGTGGCACACACTTGTAATCCCAGCATTCAGAAGGCTGAGGCAGGAGGATTGCTGTGAGTTTAAAGCTAGTCTGGGCCTGCCCCCGCCCAAAAAAAAGTCATCACCAAACCCAAGATCATCTGAATTTTCTTCCAGGAGTTTTAGTTTTGCATTTTACATTTAAGTTTGTGATCCAGTTTGAGTTCATTTTTGTAAAGGATACAAAGTCTGTATCCAGATTCTTTTCTTCTGCCCTCGCACTTTTTTTTGAGTGGTGGGTAGGTAAGACAATCGTGTGCGTCCATCTGTCCGGCACTATTTGTTGAAGACATACCCTGTATCTCTTCTCCACTGCGCTGCCTGTGCCCCTTTGAACACAGCGCACTGTATCTGTGCATGTCTGTCCCTGGGCACTCTGCTGCTCCAGCCATGTGTCTGTTCTTCACCCGCACGCACCAGCTTGGTGACTGCAGCTCTGCAGCAAGCTCTGAAGTCAGCGGGTGTCCGTCTTCAGGGTGGTTGTGCTTCCATACCTGGTCAGCTGTCCTGGGCCTTCACCTTTTCGTGTAAACTTGAGAGTCAGTCTGACATATTGCGGGAACTTAGGTTTGTCTCTTGTAGCAACCTGCCTGATAAAGTCAGACCTTGTCAGGATGATACCCTCTTCACTTAACTTAGACTCTGCTCCCTGGGTACCCGTCACATCTGCAGGATCCCCTCTGCCCCTCTGTATGGCACAGTCTTGGGGCTGGAACCTTCCTACTTGCCGATCTCGCGTGTACATAAAGGGAGGACACAGCAGAGCTTTGGGCGCCCCTCTGTGCCCCACAGGGTAGCTGTTAGGTTCTGTGTCCCGTTTTTGGCTGTGTCCAACCCAGAGCAGATCAGACACTGTCTGATGAACACCCACAGTTGGATTATGTGGTGCTGTCCGCGTCTTACTTAGAGGGAAGCTAAAGCTCGGGAAAATGAAGCCATTTGGGGAACTAGTGATTAGTATGGTCAGAATTCTTCTGAGCTTGTTGGTCGCAGAAGCACAGGCTCTCTGTGCTTACCACATTTCCCAGGTAGGTCCTACTACTTTCCTGTATCTGATCTGTGCTTTTCTGCTCCTGTCCTGTCAGACTGCCGGCCCCGCTGCCCCCATCCTGCCCTTGCTCTTCCAGCCCTTCTCTGTGGCCCTGCACACAGCCTGTCCTGGGGCAGCCTGTGTGCTGCCCTAGCCTGGGCACCACCTGCCCTCTGTCTGCGGCCCTCCCCGCCGCTCCTGTGCCAGCTCCACTTTCTTCCCTCACTGTCAGCCGGCCCTCACGCAGGGGCTTCTTTGCTCCCACCCTGGTAGGTAAGACGGTGCCTTCTCAGGCCCAAGGCCACTCCTGTGGCGGCACTGCTTGTCAGCACACCTCTCCTGCACCTGGCCCTGTGCTCAGCTGTGCGTCCGTGTCTGCCGTTCCCACATGCTCTGGAGCAGAGTCAGTGTCTGAATAAATGGGTGGTGGGGTACTTTTAATAAGTTACTTTCTTCTGTTGAAATCTTTCCTTTTTTCTTTGAAATCTTTCTGCTTTCCTTCTTTCCCATCAGATGGTTTGAATATCACATATCAGAGATGTTATCCTTTCTTACATGTTTTGTTTGGATCAAAAATTAGCATGTAAAGTACCTAGGACGAGATGGTAGCTTCAAAGCCTGAATGTCATGTTTGCCACAGTTTGTGCTCTTTACCTCCGGAGCGTGAGACCTGGGCCTCAAACGCATGCTCTTAACTACATGCTGTCGCACCACCCTGTGCTGTTGTTCAGTTAGTGCCGCCCATTTTCTGTATAACGAGTAAAGTCCTGCCAAGCATGGTAGCACACCCCTGTAATCCCAGCACTCGGGAGGCTGAGGCAGGAGGATCGTTGGGAGTTTGAGATCAGCCTGGTCTACAAAGTGAGCTCAAGGACAGCCTGAACTGCATAGCGAGACCCTGCCTCAAAAAGACAGAAACAAAAACAAAAAAATGAGTAAAGTCCTTCATGAGAGGTGTGGGAAGAAACCCTTTCTTCACTATATGGACTGGGACCTAGATTTGCAATTCCCCTAATACCATAGAGGAGCTTCAACTTTATGTTACAGCTGTAGTTGCCTTGACAGTAGGAAGACCGACCTGAAACAGCTTTTGTATCATATTTGAGAAAATATTGGTAAACTCCTTCCTCACAAGTTTTAGGATACGGCCAAGTGAACTGTGTAATATCTCATGCACATACCAAGTTTGACCAAAAATACAATGAATATTAAAACCCTTTTTTCTCACAGTAAAAGACTCATTGCCAGGCTGGGCGTGGTGGTGCACGCCCACCTGTAATCCCAGCACTCCTAGAGGCTGAGGCAGGAGGATCATTGCAAGTGTGAGACTAACCTGGGCTACAAAGTGAGCTCAAGGCCAGCCTG
This sequence comes from Chinchilla lanigera, assembly GCF_000276665.1. Taxonomy (NCBI): domain Eukaryota; kingdom Metazoa; phylum Chordata; class Mammalia; order Rodentia; family Chinchillidae; genus Chinchilla; species Chinchilla lanigera. Next base: position 43,075,938 of record NW_004955405.1, read on the forward strand.
AATGGCATAGCAAGACCCTGTCTCAAAAAGACAAAAAAAAAGACGCATTGCCATTCATTAAACTCTCTCAGAATCCTCTCCTTCGCTCTAAACACATTCATCCCACCGATCTTGCCACTGTCTGCAGCAGCTCTGGAGTTCTCTTTCCCGGAGGTCTTTAATTGCACTGTCGTAGCTGCCCCGATATTCCAAATAGATTCAAAATGCTGACCTTTCATGGTTATTTTGACTTTGGGAAAGAACCAGTCACACAAGGCCAGATACAGGTGGAGGATGGGGTGTGCTCAAAGCAAGGGGGAGCTGGGCGTGGTGGCATGCCCTGTAATCAGTACTGGGAGGCTGAGGGAGGAGGATCGCTGCAAGTTCAAGGCTAGCCTGGTTACAAAGTGAGTTCAAGCCCAGCCTGAACTGCATAGCAAGACACTGTCTCAAAAAGAAACAAGGGGCAGTAGTTTGAAGGAGATGAAAGGCCATGTGTTTTTACTGTAGTAAGCTTTTAAATTTAAACATTTGCCAGGTCTTTCTGTCGTACTGCCTTCGCTGCAAACATACTTGGCAATGTTCTTGATAACGTTCTCAATATTAACTGGTAAGGTTGATTCTATAATTGAGAAAAATTTTGAGGTAGAGATTTCCACAAATTACTGCTTCATCTTGCACTCTAGTAAATATTCAGCATATAGGTAAGCTAGGCCATTTTTAAAAGATTAACATAAAATTTTGAAGTTACATTTTTAACAGACCTGTCACAATTTTCCAAGTGTCATCTCATTCAGTACAGTTACCTCGGAAGGTACAGTAGGATATTTCCATTCCTCAAAATGATTTCCGAATTCCTTTTGGAACTGAAGTCCAAGCCACCATTATTGTCATCAGTGTTTGTTTTTCAATTGTAGTTATTTTATGGAAGCATTCAGAACTAAGGCAGGAAGCAGGACCTGGTAGCCTCAGCACCAGGCTTCACTTGGGAGGCTGAGGCACGAAGATGGAGAGTCCAAGGCCAGCCTGGGCTATAGCGAGGCCATGTTTAAAAAAAAAAAAACTAGGGAAGTAAAGTGTAGGATTGAGCTTTGTTCAAAGCAAGATGCATCTCTGAAGTTATGAATCAGCATGAGGTTGTATGTTGGGTTTTGGTCATAAAATCTGACTAAAACTTTGCCAGTTGGTTTCAAAATGTGAAGCGTTGGGGCTGGGGATTTGGCTCAGCAGCACAGCACCTGCCTGGCAAGCGCAAGGTTGTGAGTTCGATTCCTGGTACTGGGGAAAAAAAAAAAAATGTTAAGCCTTTTGTCATACAGTGACCGCAGGACCAGAGGGTCTATCTTAGGAGATGGGAGACCGATGTCTTTTGATGCTTACAGATAAAACGTGAGGGGTTTGCAAAATCCCATGCAGAATACATCTCAGTGTATTAGATTATTATAACCCAGGAGTGGTGGGCGTGGCTGTCACCCCACACCCTGGGGTGCTGAGAATCAAGGACGGCAACTTCAGGCCCAGCCTGGGCAACTTAGAGACTTACTAAGACTCTGTCTCAAAAATTAAAACGTAAAAGGGCCAGGGATGTAGCTCAATGTGAAGGCTGAGGCAGGAGGATCGTTGTGAGTTCGAGGCTACCTTGGGCTACAAAGTGAGTTCAAGACCAGCCTGAACTGCATAGTGAGACCCTGTCTCAAAAAGACAAAAAAAGAAAAAAAGAAATCAGAGCCAAGCATGGTGGCACATACCTGTAATCTCAGCACTTGGGAGGCTGAGGCAGGAGGATCATTGTGAGTTTGAGGCCAGCCTGAACAAAACAAAACCCTCTCTCAAAAAGACAAAACAAAGAGTAGAAATCAATACTAGAGAAACAAAAAGGACATAGATCTCACTCTTGGATTTCTGGCCCCAAAGTTTAAAAGGAAATAGTGTGGTTCTGACTTTCAAAGATGCACTTCCTTCTGAGAGAATCCCTGACACAGGAGTGCTGTAGGCCGAATGAAGGCTTCCCAGATAATGAGCATGTAGCCGGAGTGACCTGGGAAATCTATCAATAATCTGTAAACATAAAGCCCCTGAGAGATACTTATCATGGGTTGAGAAGTTACCTTGTGTCAGCTGATAAACAGTGTGATACCTTTTTTAAATGAAAAGGTACAGTACCCTTTCTGTTTTGTCAGCATAAGTTCAGCATCACTAAATGTGGGTTCTGATCAAGTCTTGCCTTGTTCTGTGTTCTCTGTGGCACTAGCCGAAAAAGAAGAACATGTCGGCCTACCAGGTGTTCTGTAAGGAGTACCGCGTGAGCATCGTGGCTGACCACCCAGGGATAGGTAAGCGCATGCGGGCTTTCTGTGCTCTCCTCTCTGCTGTGTGTCTGGAGCAGTGCACTTAGCTGAGTTGGTCAGCACAGCTGCTTTCCATGTTAGAACACAGATCGCATCTCTCTCCTCTGACCTGCAGATCGCTTTAGATTTTGCCTTCATTCACCTCGCTGATACAAGAGGTGAGCTTCCCATAGATGTCTCTCAGTGTGTTCCTGCCAGTTTGAACTGCCAGCAGTTCACGCATGACCGCCCTATCGGTACAGGCTGCTCTGTGCCACAGTCTTGCATGTACCGTCGGTAGTACCAGCCCTCTGATGAATGTGTTAAACTGAAAAAATAGGAAGCTGTGAAAATTAAATATCATAAAGCATGCTACATGTAGAAGTGTGTGTGTGTGTATTTACAAAATTCTGGCGTTGGCTTTCCCCAGACCACCCTTAGGTGTAGAGTTAGACCCAGTGGCCCGCACGGCACTGTTCACATTTGTCTCTGTGTAGTCTGGTGAGGTGAGGAAACAGTCTCCCCCAGACCTGGGACAGTCGCTTAACCTGTGTGTATCTCACTTGCCTGCTCTGCCCCTCCATGGGGCTGCTGCGATGTACACCTGAGGACACTCTCAAGCACAAGACAGCCGGGCGTGGTACGGCACCAGCTGACTTCAGAGCTCGCTGCAGAGCTGTCAGGGATAGTGCTAGTGTTCTAGCACTCTGGAGGCCGAGGCAGGAGGATTGCAGTGAGTTTGGAGCCAGCCTGAACTACATATCAATTCCCTGTCTTAAAAACCAAAGAGAAAGGAGGAAAGGAATTAGGGAGGTGCTTGCTGTGTAGATGGAAGGGTGGCATCACACACCTAGGGGCTGCTTCTTGGCTGCCAAGTTCTTTGGCTCTGACCATTCAGATATTTAGTAAAAGCTTAATATCCTTTATCAACTTCTATGTAGCATATGGTCCTTGACCTATCTTGGGAGGCCTTGTATTGTGAGGTCAAATTGAAAGACCACCAGAAAGATGCCTCAGGAATAAGTCCCAAGGGTAGAATGTGTGAGGATTTGAGCCTGTCTTCCACCACCAAAACATCCTTTTCCTATGGAAAAATTAGAAGAAAAATGACAGGGGTGTGGTTTGGTTTTCTTAAAGAATCTTGCAACCTTTCAACCTGATCTTCAAAAGCCTTTTTCCACTAGCTTGGTGGTACATGCCTGTCATCCCAGCACATGGGAGGCTGAGGCAGGAGAATCACTGTGAGTTCAAGGCTAGCCTGGACTGCATAGTGAGACTTTGTCCCAAAAAAGCCTTTTTCTGCTCTGATCCATCTTCTGTCTTGTTAAATAAGCCTGTTCTGTGTTGTTTGATTTTCACTCTTTTATGCCAGATTTTGGGGAACTGAGTAAAAAACTGGCTGAGGTGTGGAAGCAATTGCCAGAAAAGGACAAACTGGTGAGTGCATTTTCCTGCAAACACGTTTCATAGCTTTGCCTTTTAAGTGGATGGTTCTCCTGCAGACCATCCAGCTGCACAGCAGTGAAGATACTGAAGAAAATGGCCGAGCAGCGGGCCACGGTGTTGACAGGGCCAATGCCAAGTTACCAAGCTGAGGGTCTGGCAGTAGGGAGGCGTCTTCTCTAACTTTGGCTCATTTTTCTAAACACTTTACACTGAGCTAAAAGGAGGCCTAACTTGAGCAGGGAATGAAGTGTTAAAGGAAGACAAAACATCACAGTCTGTACTTGAGACCCTGAGAGTCGACAGGGCTGAGGATGAGGGCTGAGGAAGATCGCCCGGTGCACAGTTGGCACGGGCTGTGCTTTCGGGTCACCCCCCTCGCCCATGGCCACATAGTGGGCCCTACGACCGGAAGCCAGTAAGACAGTGACAGGTTCACTTCGGAATCTTGCAGTTCTCTACCTAGACGGTGGCCAGGCATCCACAGGTGATCTGTCAGTGCTGAGATCGACCCTTAGCAAGGAGGAGTGTTCATTTTCCCAGGCCTAAATGTCAGTGGAACAACAGGCCAAAGCCATCTCAGGACCCTCGGCCTAAAAGCACCGGCCTCTGTCCGCCCGCTGCACTCTTCCTCTTGTTTCACCACGACTGCCTTCCATCTTACGTTCTATCTCTTTTCATGGGCTCACTGGTCTGATCGCAGATCTGGAAGCAGAAAGCTCAGTATCTGCAGCACAAGCAGAACAAAGCGGAAGCTACAACTGTGAAGAGAAAGGCGTCCAGCTCGGAAGGCGCTGCCAAAGCAAAAGGTAGCGGACACCTCCCCTCCTGCGCTCGCCGCCCTCCTCCAAAGCTCTGACGTTTGCTGCCTCACTAGGAAATTGGGAAAACAGCTTACCCTAGAAGCAGGCCTCAGTCCCCACATATTGTTACTGAGTATTATAGGCAGCAAAAAAGATGTTCAGATTTAGAAAATAGAAATAAATCAAGTGTCAGGGAACTTCTCCTGTAAAGACCCAGGAGGTAATGTGACGGGCCTGTGTGCCAAACGCATGCTCTGTCCCAGCTTCCTGTCTTCTCGCAGCCCTTCAAAAATGTAGAGCTCCTTAGCTCACAGGTCACTGGTTCTCAGTATACTTCAGAAGGAGGGAAGGTCGAGAGCAGCATTTCTGTAGTCCCGAAGGCTGCAGGCAAATTTCACCTGTCCACCCCTCCATTCTTCTCAGCTCCCTCTGCTGGAGTCCTGTCTCCCCAAAAGAAGTCCCCGCCCACCACTGTGCTGTTACCTGCATCGCCAGCCAGAGCTCCGGAGACAGAGCCCATCGATGTGGCCGCGCACCTTCAGCTGCTGGGAGAGTCCCTCAGCCTCATCGGACACCGCCTTCAAGAGACAGAGGTGAGCTCTCCGCAGTGTGGCCCTAGGGCACACCCACTCCTTCCCCTGCGTGCACTGAGCTTCGTGCCGAGTCTGCCAGGCACACAGGGCACAGGGAAGAAGACATCATGGTAATGGACACATCTAGAAATTCGAATGTACGTTTGGTTCTTAAAGCTTACACTAGCCAGGCATGGTGTGCACGCCTGTAATTCCAGCACTGGGGAGGCTGAGGCAGGAGGATTGTTGTGAGTTCAAGACCAGCCTGGGCTACATAGTGAGCTCAAGCCCAGCCTGAACTGCAGAGTGAGACCCTGTCTGAAAAAGACCCTATCTCAAAAGAAACAACAAAAAAAGCAGTGGAAGAGAAGTGGAAGTCCCATAGCAGTTTTGTTTACCTGTACTTCTAGGATGGTTTGGCCTTTTCAGCACATTTCCAGCAAAGTTTTAAATGTAGAGATTAGATTGTATAGGAGATGAAGAGTTCCTGTGTTTCTCTGAAAGCAAGTCAAAAATGAGGAAGCTGAGGTTCTAAACTCTTCATTACTGTGCACTGGAGTCGTGCAGTGCTCTGTGCCTGGGGGAGATCGCTGTTGTCCTAGACTCTACACTCAGAATCACTTAACCTGCAAAGCTGTGCACCCCACCTCTCTTCCTACACTGGGTTTCTAACCATGCTGCCCTTAGCTAATGCAGCAGCTTACCTCTTAGTTCTGATAAGAAGTCAGCTCAGGAGTGCTAATCCCGTGCTTCAGCAAATAAAATGCCAAAGGCCACAAGAGGTAAGACTTTATCCCAGTTCTTTGGTTAATTTTAAAAATTTAGCTGGTATCGAAAGAACTGGAATTCTGTCATGTAGACTCATCTGAATGATTAAAAGTATTTTCAAAATGAAATGGTCTGGGGGCCTTATCTTTTTTTTTTTTTTTTTT
>NW_004955405.1:43082093-43130988 GCF_000276665.1 Chinchilla lanigera
GTCTTTTTGAGACAGGGTCTGCTATGCAGTTCATATGTTTCCTAAAAAATTAGAAATAAAATATTTTGTTGTAAGTACCTTCCACATTCCAGATATTTCCATTTTTTTTTATTTTTTATAAGACTACTTACAATAGTCACCCAAAGAATGGTACACAAAAGAGTACAGGAAATCTGTCCACAAACCATAGAGCAAGGAATCTAGCCAAGGGCCTGGATCCCACAATAATGTCCTGCATGTGTCCAGCAGATATTTCCATTTAGTTTAGCAAATGTTTGGTGAATATCAAGGCACTATTGTAATAACTTGGGGAGTAAAAATCTGAATATATAGTATGCCTATCAGCAGGAAGCTTACAATCTAATTGGAAAGGCAGAAGGTGTATATATAATTATCAAAATAAGCTGGTTCTACTGAAGCTTTGCTATGGGAAAGTTACATCTACCGAGTACAGTAGCCTCCTTTTAGGGGGCTCCCTCAGACCCTCAGGGCGCTCCTCAGCCACTGTGTGTGAGTGTAGTGGCGCCATGACAGCAGGCTGAGTAACTAACCCCGTAGGTGCGCAGAACAGAGAGGGACCTGGGTCCCCAGCCAGACAGGCAGGCTTGGACAAAGCGATCTCATGCTGTTCAGAGAGCATGCTGTTTAAAACTTAGGGTTGTTTATTTCTAGAATTTTTCATTTAATATTTTTTGACCAAGATGAACTGTGGGTAACTGAAATATAGAAAGGGAAACCATAGGTAAAGGATAACAGTATAATCAGAAAAGAGAAAACTTTATATATTCTCTAATCCACTTCATTTAAGTCTTGCTGAGATATGATTCACATACCATAGAGCTCCCCCTTTTGAAGTGCAGAACTTAGTGGATTTTCGTTTATTTTTAGAACAGTGGGCCTTCACTATTTCGTAATTCCAAAATACGTTCATTACCCCCTAAAGAAGCCCCGGCTCATTAGCTGTCATTTCGCATTCACTCTGGAGCCTGCTCTTTCCCAGAGTTTAATTACTGGCATATACCTTCACACGGTACTTTACATGTACCACTTAGACTATTTGTGTTATAATTTTATTTCAGTTTAATTACTGGCATATACCTTCACACGGTACTTTACATGTACCACTTAGACTATTTGTGTTATAATTTTATTTCAGTAAAGCTGTCTGGCTGGGATTACACACCACTGTAATCCCAGTGCTTTGGGAGCCTGAGGCAGAAAGATTATAAGTTCAAGCTCAGCCTGGACAGTTTAGCAGCTTAGCAAAACCTTGCCTCAAAGAAATATTTTTAAAGATCAGAAGATATAGCTTAGTACAAAGTCCCTGGGTTCAAATCCCAGGACTACTAAATAAATCAGTCCTTTTGCAGCAGTCCTTGCCATCGCAAGAGTGATGTTCTAATTCTTGTCTAGTGTACATCATAATGGGACATGTAACTGTCAAAGTTGCATTCATCTGTTTGCCACATGGAATGGCACACCACACTTTAGGGAACTATACCATTTGCTAACTTAGAGATTGGGTAACTGAGGCCTAGGGAGTTAGTTGAGTGAAGGTCACAGACAGATACAGCTCCAGTGAAGCACTCGAGCGAGTGTCTAGCCTGCTCCCTTCCCTCCCGCCCCCTCCTGCCATCCTGTGCTACTCAAATAGGTAGAAGTCTGTGGAGAACAGAGTTAGGAGAGGCGCTGTGAAAGGGAGCCGGTGTTTAAGCTGCATCTAAACAGGTGAGCGGGAACACGTCCCACAGGATGTTAGAGAGACATCCAAACTGGTTCTCAGCCCCGGTCTTCTGCAGGGCTAGACACTGAGGTGCTATACATTTTAGCTGTCTTACGTGTTGGGCTTCCACAGGTTTTCTTTGAAAATTTTTACTAAAATGTTGAAACAATAGACTTCATTTTAGCAATAAGCATAAGGTGGAAAATAAAGTCTAGAAACCAGATTACAGGGGTTCTTCATGGACTCTGCAGTGGTAATACTCTGCTGTTTGGGAACTACAGGACTCTTGAGTAGGGAAGACTGTGATAGAACTGCTGTTTGGCTCTTTCTGAGAAGATCTTTTGTTGCGGGGTGGTTTCCAGTACTGGGAATCGAACTCATGATCTTGCGCTTGCCAGGCAGGCGCTGTGCCCCTGAGCTAAATCCCCAGCCCCAAGATCTTCTATTTTAGATTGTGAGTAAAAAGAGACCAGAGTTGGGGAAGCGTTAGAGTGATCGTTTAGATCTAACAAAGATATGGATTAATTTAGCGGATGCTTACTGAGTGCCTGATTGCACATGCATGAACTCGAGCTGCTGTGGGACCTCCCTTCCACAGAGCCTCTCCGGATCTGTTATGGGACACTTGTCATTCCTGGTAGGACATAAATGAGAGGTGGGGCATAGTTCCTATCCTTGAGGGACTTATGATCCATTTGGAGAGTCAGGCATAAAATACTAGGTATAATTAATTGTAGGGCAAAAGTGATGAGTGACACTGCTACTGCTAACATGTCTGGATGCTCACTCAGGTAGATTAATTCGTTCAATGCACATGGCAGCTTTAGGTCAGGCAGCATTTTTGGTTCTCACTTTACAAAAGAAAAAACAGACTTGGAGCTCAGCCCTTAGTGTTGACCAGAGTTGAATTTGGAGTGCGGCCACAGGGTGCAAGCTGTTACCCTCTCGCTGGACCACTGGCCCGAAAAAATAGAGGGCAAGGAGCGGGAGGGAAAGAGTTGGTGATGGCGAGGCCTCAGGCCTGGGCAGCTGGGAGGATGGCAGCGACCTTGGTAGATAAACGGGAGTGAGGGCTGGATTTGCATGAGATTGAAAGATAGCCAGGAAGATACCCAGCAGGCAGCCAGACAGCCAGAGGCACAGTTGGTAGGTGAAGGTAGCAGCAATCACTTCCCACACAGTGCACACTGCCCCAGTGCTTCACACTCAATATTTCAGGCCAGCCAGTCAGCAAGCGGGCCAGGGACAGAGCCCAGACTGTCAGATCCAGTTCCTCACAGTGCTCTGAGCAGTGGGTTTGCCACAAGGGGCTCCTTCTCACCTCTATAAAGCACACGTATAGATGATGTAAAGTATGTGAGATGTAGAATTTATTGCAAGAATGAACGCTTCAGCATAGAATAGTGATCACAGCAATGTCAAGAGGTATGTATATGTTTATGTAAGTGGTAGGGTTTAGTCATTGCACTTGAGCGGCACTTGGGCCTCACAAGAGATGTGCTTTTGCATACGTGAGCTCACAGGTCTTCCCAGCAGCTCTTCAGAGCAGGTGCAGCTCCATTCACTCTTCTTGTTAAATGATTTCCCCGGAAACAGAAGATACACCGGATTAGGGAGTCCAGAGAAGAGACCTGGAAATGTACTGTAAAAGTTTCCTCTTTAAGCAACTTCCAGAGTCATCAGATAGATTCCTCCATGCCTGTGTAAGTTTCATTCTGCAGACAGAAGGGCCCAGGATTTTTTAAAAGCCACATGAGGCCAGGCGTAGTGGCACAATCTCTAATCCCAGGCAGGAGGACTGCTGCAAGTTTGAGGCCAGCCTGGGCTGCAAAGTGAGTTAAGAGCTAGCCTAACCACATAGTAAAACCCTATTTCAAAAAGACAGTAAATGGATGGATGGATGGATGGATGGATGGATGGATGGATGGATGGATGGATGGATAATGGATGCTGTAGGAGGAAGTCAGCGAGGAAAGGGAGAGCATGAGAGGCATATGGAGTGAGTGACAGTCTCCTCTCCTTTCAGGGCATGGTGGCTGTGTCTGGCAGTTTGTCTGTGCTTCTGGATTCTATCATCTGTGCTCTTGGTCCCTTGGCATGTCTGACCACACAGCTGCCTGAGCTGAACGGCTGTCCCAAGCAGGTCTTGGTGAGTTTTCCTATTTCCCTTGGATGTAGGGGGCCAGTCTCCTTGGGAATAGGTGTGGTCAGGTGGTAGCTTCTGAGCCTCCCTGGCCTCCCTAGCCTGTGGAATGTGATGCTGCACTATTGAGTGCTGTGCCTGGAGTGAGACCAGAAAATGTGCCACTCCCCAGAATAGCACACAATTCATCTTCTCGCGACCCTAACCCTGAGGAGTAAAACTGTACCTCCACATTTCCTGTTCGCACTTCTACACACACAGTTGGGGGACTTTCTGCCTCACTGATACTAGGATTAACAGGAGATGTCAGCAGAGTAACTGCTAGCGTAACAGCCCACCGGAGCTATCTGCACTTTCACCCTACCCCTCCACCCTCTGCTGCTCCAGCTCCAGTTGTCCCTCCTTGGCTCTCCCTGAGCAAAGAAACCTGTCTCCTAGAGCCATGGGAAACGCAGCTCACTGAACCCCTTCTCCTTGTTTGCAGTCAAACACACTGGACAACATTGCTTACATCATGCCTGGACTGTGATGACAAAGACCCCGGGACAGAGACCTCCCCGGCCATTTGCTGGTTTGTGTATATATCACTGTTGCAGATCCCTTCACTGGCCTCTGGGTGTGGGTTTTAAATTTTTATATCTATATATATTATATATATGTATAATGTACAGTATATATATATAGGACTGTAACTACTTTGCTTTAGTGATTTTATGATATGGCAAAGCTGTAGCCAAGAGGAAACTGGCAGGAATAGGGGCCGGGGATTCTTCATTCTCATGTGGTGGATAAATCTGCCTTAAAAATCAGTGTCACTTGGGACTGGGGGCTTGTTCTAGGTGCCAAGTGTACCTGTTATAGACAGCTGAAGTGTTTTTTTTTTTACAAATCAGTGGTACCTCCAGACCCATCACTGACCATTTGCCTTACCTGTCTTACAGTTGAAATGTAATAAGGATTATGAGAGATGCCAGCTGACCAAAAGTGACCTTGTGGGAGGTGACAGTGTCATGTCCACCACAGCTGTTGGAGAGCTTGGGTAGACTGAGTAGGGATCAGTGCAGTCCCTCCTACACAGCGTCCGCATCTCAAAACCTGCTGCAATCACTGGTACCATTGGCAGCCTTGGGAGAGGCCACGAGTTGTGTGACTCCTGGTAGCAAGAGTTCCCTGAGAGGGTAAAGCTGCTGAGGCCCCAGCTGGAGCTGCACGTGTTCCCAGCTGGCCCACAGTATTGTCTGCCAACCCGAGAGCTGGCATCTTTCATTGGCAGTGCTAGATGGGCCACAAGTCCCCAGATTCTGCTTAGTGTCTTGGTGATTATGGAAGATAAAGTTGCTCCATGTAGCTCTTGGGTTCATCTTATCAGTTCCCCTGTGGGCAGATACCACACTCTGTGCCACATGTGAGTGAATTGCAGAATGACTCGATTCTCATGTAGATTTATTTATGTGTGTGTGATGTGTATTTTAATTATGTGTATTTAACTCTAAATTTCTTAGATTTTAATTTATGCTGTAAATTTCTGTATATATAATTTAATAACAAAAAGCCTCCACCAGCAGCAGCATGTGGAAGATACAGATTGGTCACTTCTCCCTTTTTTCTTGCTTCCTTCCTCTGGTCTGATCTGAAAACTCCAAATCATCTATACTTTAAGGTATTATATCTCAAAAAAGAATCATTATATTGTGGTTCTAATTCTTTATTAAGAACTTCAAACCCTTCAATAATGTCAAACAAGTGAAATAAAAAAAATTACCATTCCCCACTGCCCTTATTTCCAAAGACCAGACCTGTGTCCCAGGTGGAAAGAGCTTGACAGTGGCTGGTTTAAGTTGGTGACTCCCTGCCAAGCCGTGCTGGGGTGGCCAGAGCCACTGTGGGGCTCTGGGTCCGAGCAGCTGGCACACATGCTGTGCGGCCCCCTCCCAGCCAGCGCTGTCACAGGCCAGGCTCCTCAAAGGCTGCTGGCACTGAGTTCACACAGCTCAGAGCAGTTTTGCCATTTGATCAAGGAAACAGGAATGTTAGCAATTGAAATCACGGAGAGCAGATGTTAGCTTGCATGTGCCAGACCTTGTCCAGCCCTTATCCACACCGAGGAAGCTTCTTGGGCGGTGTGGCTGGGCGGTGTGGGCCACAGGAAATCAGACCTTCGTTCACTTTATCCACTGACACATTCACAGCCACGACCCATGAGTGTCCCCGCCAGATGGCTCTGACTCACCAGTGCCACAGGCGTGACTGTCCCCTCGGGCAGCAGGAACAGTCCCATGAGGTGGTAGGAGCTGCCCCATGGGAGTCATGTGTGAACCACCAGTGGCTCAAGCCACTGAGGACGTGTTAATGAAATCCTGGGAAGAACCTGGTTTTTTTGTGTTTATATTTTCCTTTGAAACCCAGCCCTATTATATTTGTATTTAAGATTTGTACACATTTATATGATAATCTGTATCTTACGGTATTTGGTACTTAATAGAGGAAAATCTTTGGATTCAGACCCTCTTGCAGTTTTTATATCATGGTTTTATTTTGTTTTTTAAATTCCAGTGGTTTGACCCAAATCCCATTATGATTGTATAAAGAAATAAAATTTTGTACTTATATTATTAAAAATCACATTTTTAATATTTGTAGTTTAGTCTCACTTGTCTTTTCCCTAATCATGCTAATCATAGTTGCTATGAAATTATAAAACTTAGATGTTTTTCACATTTTGTCCCTCCATAATTTTCTCTACAATAAAGAATTTGAAGTAGAGGAGAAATTACTAACTTCAGCCATTTCTCTAACATGCATCTTACTATCTGTTAACTTTTACTTTGTAAATGCTCTTGATTATCTTTTGCAAATTGCAAGGCCAGCGCACCTGATGGCTCTTGCTGTTTACTGGCAAATGCAACTGTGAACATTCTGGTGCTGTCCTACCCTGTCAGTGTGAGGTCACAGCAGAAGCAGGTGCTCCGCTGGATCCACCCATTCTGTGTCCAGCCTTGTCAATAAGGGTGGGTGAGGCACCTGGTCTCCTCAGCTTCCAGTCCCACCTGTGACCCTGTGGCTTGTCCCCCCATCTGCAGTCCTGAAGCCAGCTGGCCTGAGTATTCAGTGACAACACCGTGAACACTGAGTACACAGGAATCGGACCTTTTGAGGAAATTCCATGCAGACATGAATTGTTAAGAGTCTTAAGAATGAAGTCAGTGGTGGCGTACACCTGTAATGCCTGTAATCCCAGCACTCCAGAGCCTGAGGCAGGATTGCCAAGAGTTCAAGGCCAACCTGGGCTACAAAGTGAATTCTAAGCCCGCCAGACCCTATCTCAAAAAGAAAAAAAAAGATAATGGATTGTAAGGCTAACTTCTTAAGTAAAGACAGCAGAAAGAGACCACCATATCCCATCGTGACGACTGGCATAACTAACATCACTTAATCCTCAGAAGCCTTTTTACCACCCCTTTCAGAGCTGAGGAGGCAGATGCAGGAAAGTACTGTACTCTTCCTAAGCTTTTATAGCTAGTGAATGGCAAGGCCAGAGTAAGAGCAGTGGGACAGCAAACCCCAGAGCCTTGGCATCCTACCCCAGCCCACCCTCAGACTCAGTACCCAGCTCGCCAGCACCCTGCTTCTGCAGGGTCAAGGAACTGTCTGAAGTCTGTGTGCTCAGTATCAGCTGGCTCTCACTCTCCTTATATGTGATCTTTAAACTTTGGAGGAGGGGTGCTTGATTTTCTCTGAAAGTGTTTAAATGCGAATAGATTACATTTATGCAGCATGGCAAAAGGGACTTTGTTACCCTTAGCATATTAATAGTACTAAAACATTTAAAAGGAAAAATTAAAATTAAACATATCTTACTGAATGAGTTTATTCCTTATTAGCACATACTTTAAAAACACTTTCTATCCATTTTGTACTATTTTTCTTTAGACTGGGGGTTGAACCCAGGGTCTTTGCATCTGTTGCCTCCCTAGCCCTTTTTTAATTCGTTTTCTTTCGTTGTTTGGTTTTTAAGGGCGTTTTTTGAGACAACATCACAAAATTGCCCAAGGTGGTCTCAAACTTGTGATCTTCCTGCCTCAGTTTCCTAAAGTACTGGGACTGCAGATGTGCACAAGCAGGCCGGACAGTTTTGTACTGAGAATGTTTTCCATTTACATCACTATCTGGAAGCTCCAGTGGCGCAATCGGTTAGTGTGAAGTACTTAGACATCACTGTTATAATAAAATTAACACACATGTGCCAGGAGTGGCAGTGCATACCTGTAATCACAGCACTCAAGAGGCTGAGGCAGGAGGATAAAAAATAAGTGTAAGGCCAGTGAGATGTACATAGTGAGACCCTGTCTCAAAAGAAAAAACCAGTTGGGCATGATAGTGCATGCCTGCAATTCCAGCACTCGGGAGGCTGCGGCAGGAGGATCACCACAAGTTAAGACCAGCCTGGGCTACACACTCAGTTCAAGGCCACCCTGGACTACATAGCAAGACCTTACCTCAAAAAATAAATAAAATCAACACGCTTCCACTTCCCTGTGAGTAGCTATACATAATTTGTTTCTGAAGAATAAAGCTTATAAAAACTAGCAAATCACCACCGAACATGGGGATATTGAAAGTCATCAGTGAGGCTGGGGGGTGGTGGTGCATGCCTGTAATCTCATTGCACACCAGCCTGGACTACATAGTTCAAGGCCAGTCTGAACTACAAAGTGAGACCCTGTCTCAAAAACATCAATGAAAACATCCAAAAGTTCGCGCTAACTATACACACCATCACGCAATGTTTAAATGAAGCAAGACGTGGATGTACCTTGACGTGAAGGTCATCTTAAATGCACATCCCTACAGTTCAGGAGCCTCTACGGAAAGGTGGACCACGCTGCTTCCCTTTCCACATGCGAGTCACTGTGTTAGACAACAGTGACGACCAAAAGAGACGGAGTAACCCAGCCCCGTGCAGCACCCGGGCCGGTGGGAAGGGTCAGGTGTCCACAGGTTTTCCTAAGCATTATTGAGGTCTCAAAGCAGTACACTGTAGATGCTGGACCCCATAGCACTAATCGCAAAACTGATCTAGTCCTCATTAGGTTTTCCCACTACACAAAAAGTGCCCTTTAGGATGTAAAATTCCCAACGTGCGATCAATAAACGGTAAAGCACCCTGAGGTGGCCCGGCTCCGCCAGTGGCGACTAGCGCTTCTCGGTCATCCGGCGCGTGGCTCGCGTGTGCATCGGTCAGCTGCCCCGGGGCCGAAGAGGCTGCACTCACAGCTGGGAAGGGCCTTTCAGGGTCTCAGCCTCGGCTGGCGGGGCCTCCCTCGGATTAGGAGCAAAATTTCATCGGCTTTTGTTCTTCACAAAGGCCTACTGCTCTCTTCAAATTAGGTCAAAGGGGCCACTGACCTTGGAAAACAGTGGTCCCGAGTCCTGGATCTCATGCAGAGGACAGGGGCTCAGGTTTGCATGCTGACGGCCCACGCGTGACAACGCTCCCACCGCGGTTCCCCAAGGGAACAGCGCCCAGCACTAGCCCTGCGCAGCCAGTGGGCTGAGCTCCACTTCCGGCCCCGGGACCCTACCCACCCCGTCCGACGCGAACCCTTCAGCCACGCCCCTGGAGCGGGTTCGGCGCACGCGCATACGCATCTGGGCGGAGCTTGCCCCTGCGCTCGGCCCCGCCTCCGGCCGCCGGCGCGTCACGTGACGGATCGGCTGCGCCGGCGGTTGCTGTCAGCTGATTGCCCTGCTGGTAGCAGCGCCAGCCGCGGTCATGGACTTTCTCCTGGGAAACCCGTTCAGCTCTCCGGTGGGACAGCGCATCGGTGAGTCTCTGGAGCCCCACGCAGCCTCGGCCTCTGGTGCCTCCGGGAAGCGGCCCCCTCAGGAGGCGAGGAGGACGCTGAGGGTGGTGTCTCTCCGGCCCGCCCACTTTTGATGGGCAAGAGAGCGGTCCCGTAGGAAGCCTTTGCTGGTGATGGATGCTTGAGGGAGCCAATCGGCGTGGGTGAGGGCGGGCCCGGGTATGGTGGTCTGCCAATGCGCACGCAGCGGGGGGTCCCAAGTGGAAGGAGAAAGTTTGCGGGGTTAAAGGGACCGCGGTGCACCCCTCCGGTCTCGCGCGCCGGGGTCACTGAGAGCTCGAAGGAAGGTCGCATGTGCCGAGGCTGAGAGACCGGCCTGCTTGGAGAGACCGGGCGGGGCTGTGAACTCCATCCCACCGGGAATCGGGGCCCCGGGGCGTTCCTGCTCGCCCGAGCTGCCACCGGTCCGTCGCGCTTGCCCCAGGTGTCGGTGGCTGTCGTGAGCCCGTCGTCGGCCTTCAGCTGGGGAGGCGGGGGAGCTGGGGGACACACAGAGTCAGGCTGAACCCCCATACACATCCACCCAGAGAGTCACCGTGCAGGGGACGCGGAGCACACGCACGTGTGGCCCGAACCCCTGTCCCCGCGCACCCCGGAGCACGGCAGGGCTGGAAAAAGGTGACCTCACTGAGGCTTCCTGCTTCGGAATAAGTGAACGGGTCAGCCCTCGAGTGAGCCGCCTCTGCCCGCGGCTTTCCGGACCGGCTTAGCTGGCCCCGGGCCTCAGCTAGGAAAGAGCTGCGTTTCGCCGGGGTATAGCTCGGGGGCCCAGGCCGGCCCCGCCAGTGGGTCATGAGTTCCATTCCCGGTACCAAAAAAGGACTGCGTTTCTTCTTACCTTGGTGGATTGCTTTTCATGAGTAAGAAGACTTCCAAGAGAATGCCCCGCATCCGATACCTCAGGGGACGGGCCAAGGACTGCTGCTTGGAGGAGCGCGCCCTGGGGACCCGCCACCCCCGAGCTGCACACCCAGCCTCTGCGGGGCTCATTGAGGTGCCATGGCAGCGCCACAGCCCACGGATCCCTAGAATTGCTAACAAGCCCCGAGGGCTTGCTGGGCCTGGCCCATCCATCTGGAGGAGGGGGAGGCCCACCTCCCCCGGGGCCCAGGGCCGCGCACAGGCAGCCTCGAGCCACCCAAGGCTGCTGAGAGTTGAACCAAAGCTGAAGCTGCTCTCCAGCAGGGCCTTGTGAAGACCTGTTGTACTCACTGACACGGTGCTGAGTTCTGTGGCACATAGGGCCAGGACTGCTCATTGCTTGAGACTGTTTTGTGTTTTGAGATGAAGCCTCAGCTTCTCTGTGATGCCCAGGCTGGTCTGGAACTCCTGGCCTCAGGCGGTCCACCGCCTCAGCCTCCCCGCAGCAGGAACTCCTGTGCACAGCACCCCACTGTGTGGTGGCTGGTGACTGCGGGCCAGCTGCTCGGGTCTTTGTGCCAGACCCCTCTCTGCTGCAAGAGTGAGACAGTCCAGCCTGTGTTGAGGGCAGAGCCTCAGAGGACTGTGTGCCTGCAGGAATCGGTTCTGTGGCGCTGATCCACAGAGTCACTTGACCCGCAGGCTGTCGTCCAGCCTCGTACACAGCCGATCCTTCGGGTCACACTGCTGGAATGCCTGCTCCTGTGTGCCCTGCAGAGCTGCTTCTGATGTCAGAGCATGGGCATCATTGCCTCCTCCTAGAGGCCGGCCTGACGCCTGAGCTCCCCAATTGAGGGCAGCTCTTAGCATGAAGCCAGCTTGTCCCCAAGGGTGACGGGAAACCTCATGGCTGCCGTCTTTGCACCAATACCCTGCGACCTGTTCGCACTTGTACACCTCTCTGCCCTCACGTAGACTGCGCTCTTCTTTACTTTTCTCAGTACTAGGGATTGAACCAAGGGTCTTTACACTACATCCCCAGCACTTTTTAAACTTTTTATTCTGAGACAGTATTTTGCTAGGTGACCCAGGCTGGGCTTAAACTTGGGGTTCTCCTGCCTCAGCCTCCCTGAGCGCTGGGACAACAGAGCCTACCATGGGTGGGCTAGACTGCACTTCTTGAGAGCAGGACTGTCTCACCTAGCTGCCCAGCACCTAGCATAGTATTAGTACCCAGCAGGAAAGAGGAAAGGAGAAAGTAACATTTTGGTGGGCAAATCCCCTGTGCCAACCGTGGTGCTAGAGTCCTGGGCATAAGTCTTTGTGACCCTGTGAGGTTTCCTGTGTTTTCCATTTCACCAGAAATTGGCCTGAGGGCAGCTCTACAGTCGAGGGTTTCACAGCCAGCCCGGGTCAGAGTCCAGACTCCGTCTCCGTCTTCTCTCACTTCTCACCACAGTCCTCAGGCTGCACTGTCCTCCAGCCTCCCAGTGGGCCTTGTCATCTACCCACAGGTCAGAACATGCTCCCGAGGTTTGCACCACCCCCAGATCCAGGTCCCTCACAAGAGAGTATCTCAGGCCAAGAGGATCCCAGAGCTCCTGTCCTAGGTGCTGCTGACACAGCCATGTTTCGAGGATTTCAAGCCTTTCCAAGGACTTTCTGCATCCACGTCACACTGGCTGTGTTCACAGACAGATGTCAGATGTCAGAGAACCCCAGCGTCCATTTCTATTCTCCGCCCCCCTGCCCCTCGCACTTGGAGTCTGACTCCCAGCTGGCTATGAATCAAACTGCAAGCCCAGACTGAAGGTGGGAAGTCTAGGGGAGCAGGGGACCAGCCTGGGGTCGTGGACACTGGGTGAGGAGAGAGGCTCAGAGCTTGGGAAAGGAGACGGTGGAGAGAGCTGTCCTTGGGTCCCCAGAGGCCTCACCAGGGAGCTACAGGAAGGAAGTGAGGAAATGAGGGGCCACTGGAAACCAGGTGAACAGCCAGGGTGCTGCGGATGGCAGGCTGGGGGCCCAGAGAGCTGGGCTGGCATTTGTTCTGCTCCTGACTGTGCCCCGTGCACTGCCCATCACCCATCTCCGCCCATGACGCAGGATCCCTCACTCACCCCCTACCAAGGAGGGGTACAGGCAGGGTTGGTGCAGGCAGGAAGACAGAAGCTGAGACGCCGAGGCTGTGGAGAGGCAAGAAAACTGATTGCCAGGCCAAGGGGCAGGGAGACTTCAGGGATAGGAGAGATGGTGTAAATAGCCAGCCCTGGAGCCGCTCAAAGCAGCAGGCTGCCTTGTTGGGTAGTGAGCTGCTGTCACTAGAGGCTGCCGAGGACCTGATAGCTGCCAGAGCAAACCAGACCAGGGTCCTCAGCTCTTCCCATAAGGGCCGTGGAGTGAGTTTGCGGAGGTCTCTGTCACAACCACCCGGCACAGTTGTCATTGCGTAAGCGCTGCCTTCATAGGCGCAATGCACGATAATAAGGCTGCCCCTGGAAGGTCATGTCCTTTTCACACACTACGAGACATGTTATCCTTCGGCGTTTGTTCCTGTCACTTAAAAGTGTAAAGACCTTCTGTAGCTCTCAGATCACAGAAACAGACTCTGTGTCTCATGGGTTCACAGGTGGCTGACCTTTGGGTCACACCAGCTGGCCTGAGGCAGAAGTGGGGAAGGCTGTGTTCCTTAAAGTGGGCTCCAGAGCACCCATGCCAGGGATGCTGGAGGGTGACTGGCCTTGGCTCCAAGCCAGATTGCTTCCCTGGCCGCAGTGTGCCTGGGAAGCCTGCAGGCGTGAAGCGTCAGTGTGCTGGTCCATGGTGCAGGAGCCAGGCACAGCCCAGGTCTCTGGCCTGAGAATGACTGACTGCCTCTAGCAGGGCTTTGCAGTGGCTGTGTGCAGGTGGCAAGGCCCAGGCAAGCTTCAGAAGATGAATGGCCTCAGCAGCTCTGTGGCCTGGAGCAGGGTACTTGACCTGTGTCCAGCTTCCTGCCTGTGCAGTGAGTCTAGCACGAGGCCTGTTGCGTGGGCTCTGTGTCTGCCCCTGTGGAGCACCTGGCCAGGCTTGCTAGGTAGGAGGCAGATTTCCCCCGTGGTCAGCATTCCTGGCAAGGCTGAAGTGCTGGCCCAAGCCCTGAGTTTGTGTTGTTTCTATGGCTGACGTCGAGGCGGGCTGGCCTTTCAGATTCACAGACAGCTCAGGTTCCAAGTGTGAGCAGGAGCCGGTGCGCACCTGTGACCCAAGGCCGTGGCCTCACTCTGGGTAGAATGGTAAATAGGTTTTGTTCCCGCACTGAGCTTAGGGAAGTAAGAGTAAAGTTCCACTCTTATGGTCTCAGAGGAAAACAAAAACCCTTATGTGTTCTCATTAGCTTCGGGCCCTCATCTGGAGAGAAACTGGGAGATTCAGGGCAAGTTGATTCTCTGTTTGTCCAGGAATTCTGGACCTAAACCCCCACTGTCCAGACACCAGTCACTTGGCACCAAGCTTAGGTTTGTGTCCACTGTGGGTCACCTTGATGTCTGTTGTTCTTAGGTGGCTTAGCTATATTAATTTGACCTCATTCCATGTCATTACAGCCTTGAAATCCTGGCTTAGATGAGCTAAGTCGTGGTTTTTTCTGTCCTGCATTAAAATGAACACCTCTTTCTACATGCCTCTATGACTGTCAGGAGCCCTGCACCCCACCCCAGGGAGCACACTTCAGTGGTTCTTGGCTCTCTGCAGCTGAGCAGGGCAGAATTTCACCTCTGTCCAGGAACCTGGCCTCAGGTGCCAGCCCCACCCTGGACAAGGGACTTGGGACATGGGATCATGGCAGCAAGCAGATGGAGCCCTGGCAAGTGCTATGGGCTGCTGCTCAAAGATGAGGAGAGGATGTGGGCAAAGTAGGGAGAGGCCAGCCAGACCATGGGGCCTGGCACAGAATTTAGGGGCAGCCAGGGGGTAGCCGGTACACTCAGCTCGTTGTGGTAAGTGCAGTAGAACGAACCACTGTGCTGGTTAATTATGTGTCAACTTGGCTAGGCCGCCATGCCCTAATATTTGGTAAAACATTCTAGATGATTTGCGGAGGTGTAGTCTAGATGAGACCAACAAGCCAGGCGTGGTGGCGCACACCTGTAATCCCAGCACTTGGGAGGCTGAGGCAGAAGGATCATCATGAGTTTGAGGCCGGCCTGGGTTACATAGTGAATTCAAAGCCATCCTGAACTACATAGTGTGACCCTGTCTCAAGAAAACAAAAAATAAGAAATAAAAACAAATACTGAGACGCTGTCTCAAAAACAAAAAAATACAAAACCAAAAAAGAAGAGATTACAGGAATGGTCACATGGCAGGAAAATGAGGGTTCCCATACAGCAGCTGGTGCCAGAGGGGAAAGCACTGCACTTAAAAATGCTGTGAGGCATGTTCTGTTGTCAGTGTGGCCTCAGCCTTCATGTAGTCAGTCAGCAAACAGGTTCTTCAGGTTGAACACGGCCTGTCCGGTCTGGCTTCTCTGCTCCCTCTGCCCAAGCAGGATGGGGACAGGGAGGTTGGTGGAGCTTGAGGCGTTGGCCCAGCCCTCTCTGTCACGCACAGGGGAGGCATGACAGTGTGCTGGGAGTTGGCCCTGCCGACTCACTTCCTCCTCTGTCAGCCGCACCACCGCCCATGGACTCAGCACCTGCTTGGCTGCGGCTTTGGAGGGCTCGGTGGTGTCCTGCAGGTCTGGGCGAGTGTCAGGCCCTCTGAGAGGCACCATGAGGTGGTTCCCACCGTGGATCAGGACCACACCTCCCTGGGTTCTCATCGTTTCTCTGCAGCTCACAAACTGCACCTTGGTTTCTCTTCCCTCTGTGAGGGTGAGGAAGGTCGCTGCGGGTGGGAAGTGCCTCAGTCCTGCCTGGGTGCAGGAAGGAGTGAGACCCTGCGGGGGCGCAGGGCGGTGCAGTTTATCGCTGAGAAGCATGCTGGCTGCATCTGTGCTGGAGATAAGTGAGGAGGTGACGGCCCAAGTCCACAGTGCCACCCACAGCTCCACAGAGGACAGTGGCTGGGAGGGCACCATCACCTGGTTTCCCGGCCCTGGCCCAGGGTGACCAGGCAGGACGGGTGCCCCGTGGCTGTGGTGTCCGTGGGTTGTCAGCCACACCCCACTGTCCCTGCCTGTCGTGCTGTGCAGGCCCAGGTGGAGAACTCACTGCAGACCCAGAGACAGACGCCAGATGAGGACAGGTAACGAGCGTAGAGGCCGATGCCCTGGGCCTGGCCTGGCGGTGGCCTCGGCCTCATCCCCCTGCCACGCAGATGCCCCCATGCCCTCTGGGCAGGACAGGGCTGTGCCAGGCCAGCAGTAGCACTCACAAAGACAGGTCTGGGGCCTGGCCCCTGGTTCCTGAAGGCTGGGCTCAGGAACCTGTGGACTCAGAGTTTGCACTCCCCTTCTCAGCACAGCCTGCAGGGTGACTGCCCATGACAGCTGCTCGATCGCTGGGGCTGGGGTCCACACCTGTCCCCTCCACTCGGCTTCCTGTGGCCTGTGCCTGAGCTGTTGGATGGGCTCATCCGTCCTGCCTTGGCCTTAGCACACGCAGCTCTCCAGCCTGACTCATGCCCCTCCTCTCCCCGCCTGCATGGCTTCTCCCCTACCCCCGGTGACCACAGTCCTGTCCACAACCCTGGAGCAGAGGTGCTGGGCCTTCCTTCTCAGGCTGCTGTGGTGTCACGAGGGGCTCCAGCCGGAGTCTGGGTCTGGAAGGGCACTAGGACAGCAGCACCGAAAGCAGCAGAGGCCATGGCTCCTCTCATCTTTTCAGGCTGCTGGCCTCCCCATGCCTCGGTTTCCTCTTCAGCTAAGTGAGGTCCAACAGTGGACCAACAGTAGGGGAGGGGTACGATCTTGTTCTCTCTGTTTTACTAATGGTGCAGGAGATTACATAGTGCCTGACTTGGGAGGTTGCAGTGCTCTGGAAGGGCTGAGGTCGTGGGGCACAGTGGGACACAGCCATCTGATCTCTGACGTTACCCTGGGAAGCATGGAGAATGGGTGAGCAGGGGCAGGCAGGAGATCTAAGAGAGGTGACAGACACTGGGGGCACCTGAGGCATCAGACCTGGGCCCCTTGGGACAGCTCCGGGCCTGCTGGCCCAGTGGTGGAGGACCAGGTTCTGCCCCAAGCCCTGCCTGTGGCTGTGAGTGTGTGAAGGCTCACAGATGGCATGGGAGAGCTGTGGTACTGCCCTGCTTGTTCCAGACACCTAGCCGGCGCTGAGGTACAGAGCAGCACCCTGCCTCGGCCGGCTCCCCGGTCCTGGACAGACCTGGGCTGGCACCCAGGGGCTGCCTCCCTGTGGGGACGAAAGCCTCCCTTGCAGGGTGAGTGAGCGCCTCGCCTCTGGAGCTGCAGTCCAGGAGTGTGAGGCTGGGGGACCTCGTGCGTGGCTGTCGCCCACAGGGTGCAGGGAAGGGCTGTCTAAGCCCTGGGCCGAGCCTGCTGTGGAAATCAGGCAGGGTGACATGCAAGCCAGGAGGTGATGCGCGTGCTCCAGGTGTTGGCAAGGGTCCTTGTGCTCGTCACTCCAGCATCCAGGGACCCCTTGGACTGGTGACCAGCAGGACCCAGCCATGAGCATGCCCCTAGCAGGCGGCCCCTCCTGGGTCTGGCTGCCCCAGCATGAGCAGGTCTGCACCACACTAGTGTCCTCTGTGCCTCAGACTTGGACCTTAAAGCCGTCCGATTCAGAGAGACCCCAGCACTTCTTGGGCACCCATTCTGCGCAGAGCAGGGCTGTTCTGGCCTCTGAACCATCACAGCGCTGGGGGTGGAAACCATATTAGAAAGCAGCAAAGAAGGGAGCTTTTTCTCTCAGGCCAAGGATGTCCCTGAGTGTCCACAGGGGCTGGTTACCGTGGGGTTCCCGGGAAGTGAGTTTGGGGTGGGAGAAGTGAACATGGAATGATTTGCGGGCAGAAGGGCTCATCTCTCCACGAGTGACGCCATATGGGGGCCCTGAGCTGTCCCCTGTCAGACCGCAGAGGACTTCCAGTCCTCTCTGGAAGCAGCAGCCACTCTGCTTCCAGTGGCTGCTGCAAGAATCCAGCGACAGGGCCAGGGACATAGCTCAGCGGCACAGCACCTGCCTGGCAAGCTCGAGGTCCTAAGTTTGATTCCCGGTACCCCCCAAAAAAGAGAATCAGGTGACAGATGGGAGCCTGCATGTATAACTGGCCGTGTCTGGTGCCCAAAGAGAGGCTGTCTCCTGCCACCTCTGGGTCTTTCTGCCCACCACCACTGGTGTGAGTCTGCCCCCTCCCTTGCTGACTGAAGGCCTCTTCTAGAGAAAGCTACCGATGGCTCCCTGCAGAGCGAGGACTGGGCCCTCAACATGGAGATCTGCGACATCATCAACGAGACGGAGGAGGGGTGAGGGCTGCTGAGGGGAGGGGGCCCTGGGATCCCCGAGCCCATAGAGGCAGGAACATGTCACTGGAGATGTGGACTGTGGTCCAGGCTAGCCCTATCCCTAGGTAGAAAGAGGCCCGGGGTCAGAAAGCTCAGTCACAGCAGGCATACAGCTGGTCCCTAGCCTGGGTGCTACCACCCAGCACAGCCTCTGCCCAGCAGCCTCCAGCCGAGGCCAGCTGTGATGGGGACGTGCGTCCTCAGATGGAGCAGGCAGGGCAGTGAGGCAAAGAGGACCGAAGCAGATGGGGTGGCTGTGGTTTCTCGTTGGTGCTGTGGGGCCCTGCTGAGGTATGGGGCACTGGGGCACTGGACCTAGCTCCTTCAGAGCAACCAGGTACCCAAGATGAGCAGAGAGGTGGTGTGGGCCGCAGTCCTCCCAGGAGCCCCAGCAAGGGCAGGGCAGGCAGGGAGGCTCAGGCTGGTGTCACGCTGCAGGACACCTCAGAGACAGTACCCAGGAAGCTTTATGGAGAGGGTTCCAGGTGGGCGCCCGCCCACCACCCCGTGCCACCCTGGCTTCCAGCGTGGTGCCCACACACAGTGTGTTGTGAGGCTCAAGGGAAGCACAGTGGGAGGCCAGCAGAGGAGCAGGTGTCTAGAACTCCATGCCTGCAGCCTGCACTCCCTGCCTTGGCTTGCAGAAGTAGTGCTGGGGCGGGGGGTACCAACCCTGGCTTCTGCTCTCCGAGTACAGGTCAGAGGAAGACTGGGACCCCATGCTCACTACCTGGCAGGGCAACAGTGCAGGCAGATGGGCCACCACAAGCCCATGCCCCCGCCACCCATGCCTCCTGAGCTAGGCCCCTGGCCTCTGGTGCCGCAGAGGAGGGCCCTTGTGCCTCTGGGCCTTGCCTACCCTTCCTGTCCTGCATTTGCCAGCCCCAAGGATGCCTTCCGAGCCTTGAAGAAGAGAATGACAGGGAACAAGAACTTCCATGAGGTGATGCTGGCTCTGACGGTGAGTGCCCGTTGTCTGTCTGTCTCCCCTGCACCAGCAGGAAGTCCACCTACACTGCTGCTGGACAGGGTGGCAAGAGAGGTCCTCCCTGCCCCCGTGTGGGAACAGACACAAGGGCAGGGCCCAGAGGCAAAAACTTAAGAGACCGGGCGTGGGGTAAGTGGGCACTGCCACGTGAAAGTGAGTGTGAGGCTAGCGGTGGGCACCTGCCCCAGCCTCCTCGCAGCAGCAGCAGCATCCAGTGGGTCCTGCAGGGCACCTGTTGCCAGCCTTGGGGAGGTCTGGCCCTGCTCTGCACCCCAGGGCACCCTCTAGGCAGTGCTCTGCTGGGACACCATGCTAGGTACAGTGGGCAGCATGGCTCCCTGTCGCTCCTCAGTGAGCGGGAGGAGCCCTGACGGGGCTGCGGTGTTGGCGCCCCAGGTCCTGGAAACCTGTGTCAAGAACTGTGGGCACCGCTTCCACGTGCTGGTGGCCAGCCAGGACTTCGTGGAAGGTGTGCTGGTGCGCACCATCCTGCCCAAGAACAACCCACCCACCATCGTGCACGACAAGGTGCTGAGCCTCATCCAGGTGCGTCCCAGGCAGGGCAAGGAGGGCAGGCGCCACTGTATCCACCTGGCAAATCCCCGTTCTGGGCCCTAGTGGTCTCTGCCTGAACAGTCTGCAGGGTAATCCGTTGCCATGAGCTTGGTGTGTTGGATGTGCACGGAGGGGCGGCTGGCTGGCTGGCTGGGGGAGGACATCTGTCCGGTGCTGGGGGCAGGTGTCCTGGAAGAAGTGCGCAGTGGTTACTGGACGTGTCCCTTGTCCCCTCTCAGTCCTGGGCTGACGCGTTCCGCAGCTCACCTGACCTGACAGGCGTGGTGGCCGTCTACGAGGACCTGCGGAGGAAGGGCCTGGAGTTCCCCATGACAGACCTGGACATGCTGTCGCCTATCCACACACCCCAGAGGGTGAGCGGTCCCGGTGTGGGGACAGGCAGGATGGGGGTCCCAGGGTGCTGGCATGTGGGCCCCACTGACCCGGCTCCTGCCCCCAGACTGTGTTCACTTCAGAGACCCCACCAGGACAGAACTCTCTGGGCTCCAAAGCCAGACAGCAAGGAGACCTGAGCCAGTACCTGGCTCCCGTGCCTGCCCCTGCCACGCTGCCCGGCGACACGCCCATCACGCCAACCCCTGAGCAGGTAAAGGGACAAGCCCACAGGGACGCCAGGCCAGGGCAGGTCAGGGAGAGCCCCATGGCCTCCGGGTAGGTTATTTGTCCTGTGAGGTGAGGCCCAGAAAAGTGGAGGCACACAGCTCACCAGAGACAGCCAGGGTCTGAGTACAAGTCTAATTCCTGGCAGGCGCATCCTAAACCCGGCTGTCTCCCACAGTGCCTGCAAAAGCCCTAGGGCTGCGGCAGTTCCCCTGACCCATGTGTGCCCACTCACGGAGGTCTGGTCTGAGCCCAGGCTCTGGTCACAACGGCTTTAGAATAACTGAACAAAACGTGAAAGCTGACCTTGCATTGCACCATGGCGCCTCCTACGAAGCCTCAGGGGAAAGCTTTGCAGCTGAGGGCCTGTGCACTCTGGCTACCTGTGTCTCCGTTTCTACTGCCCTCCTTGGCCATGAGCTGCTGAAGCTACCCTGCCTGCAGAAGTCCTCACTAGCAGGGTCTGGTTGCTCCAGGTGCCATGTTGGGCTACGGGCGAGGCCTGGTGCTGCAGTGGGTTTCACAGACTCAGGCCCCTGTCAGTGAGTTCGAAGGTAGCTGCTGGGTGTGCTGGGGATGAAGACCCAGCCGGAGAGGAGAGAACAGGCCTGGCCTTCCCTCAGGTGTCCCCACTGGGCGCTTGTGTGTGTCACCTGACCTCACATCCTCTGGAAGGGAAACGTATGTAATTTGCTACAGTAACAGGTTACAGAGGCACCTCCCAGAGTTACAGATACTACTAGAGAAGTTTTGCTAACTAGACAAAATGATTAAAGGTGTTGAAAAGTCACAAAATCAGGTGGGCAAGTGGTGCATACCTGTGATCCCAGGTACAGGGGCTGGAGGCTGAGGCAGAGGATCACAAGTTCAAGGCCACCCTGGGCAACTTGGCAGAAAAGGGCTGGAAGTGTAGCTCAGTGGTAGAGCGCTTGCCCAGTGTGGGTGAGGCCTGCGTTCCTGCCCAGCACCACAAAAAAGGACAAGGTAGTATAAAGCCTGTTGGTGATACAGAGCGTTGCCTCCCTGGCTATGATTTCACCCGGTTTGCCTGAGACTGACGGCATCTCGTGCTGGAAGCGTCTTGCTAAGAAAACGGAGTGCATGCTGCCCCAAGCTGCAGTCTTCTGTCTCCTGACATGTGCAGGGCGGTCAGGTGCTCTAAGACATAACTCCAGGCCCCTCTGTGGCTAAGCATCTGGCTTGACGGTGTCAGGCTGGTGGTCAGGAGCTTCTTGACCCCTCATGCAAGGTGGCCATTAAGAAGCCACATCACCAAGCACCCTGTGGGTACAAGTGTCTGGGCAGGAGTGGATTTCTTCCTGGTCTCTGTGCCCGTCTGTTTGCCTGTGAGCACTGGGGTAATGAGACCTACCCTGACAACCGTTAAGTAGCAGTCTGTTTTAAGTGCTTGACACGTACGAAGTACTCGTAACCAGTCACGCTCAGGGCTGTACGTGGTGCAGTCACACAGCACAGAATGCCAGCATCTCCCAAATGGTCATCCTCTGGCTGCTGGACCCATGACCTCTCCAAGATGTTGGAGGGTTCCTCCACCCAGTGTGTTTGGGACCTGTACCCATGAGGTCCCACACATACTGAGGACCTGCACATCCCTCCTGTCTGAGGTTGCTGTGCCATACCATTGGCAGTGTGGGCACAGGCCCAGGGCCCCTTTGATCCTTGGAACAAGTGCTGCTTCTGAGTCTTGCGCTGACGTGGTGGCCGAGGACTCAGCCTGGGTCAACCCTGTGGCAGTAAAGCACACTGGAAGCCAGACAGAGCCCCAGGCCCTGGGGGAGAGGGCACGGCCCTCCCGGCTTAGGAGGAGAGCACAGCGCCCCAGCCCTCCTGAGTGGAGGCCCATAGCCTCCCCCAGGGCCTCATTAGTGGCACTCAGCCCCAGAGGAGAGGCCACGCCCTTCCAACCATGCCTGTAGCTCTTCCCCTGAGCTCGTTTTCTGCACAGCTCCTTGGTGTTTGGCAGGGCTGGAGATGGCAGGGGTGCGTGGCATGCACCTGTGAGGGGCTGGCGGGGCGGGGAGCTCCCATGGCCGGGGCTCCATCCCTCCATGGCCTCACACCTCTCCACCTGCTTTCAGATCGGGAAGCTTCGAAGTGAGCTGGAGCTGGTGAGCGGGAATGTCCGAGTTATGTCGGAGATGCTGACTGAGCTGGCACCCACCCAGGTGGAGCCTGCCGACCTGGAGCTCCTGCAGGTGAGCAGGTGCCCTCCCCAGGTCTTCCCTGGCTCTCTGGGCTCCACTGGCAGGCTGCAAACGCAGGTCAGCCCTCCCGTTGTTCAGTGCCTCAGTTTCTTTATCTGCAAGGTTGTTCTAGTAGCAACATTGGATACGAGAATCAAAGGGGTTTTTTGGGGGGTGAGGGTGGTTTTGTTTGGCTGGTTTTGGGTTTTTTTGTTGTTGTTGTTGTTTTTGTCTTTTTGAGACAGGGTTTTGCTGTGCAGTTCAGGTTGGCCTTGAGCTCACTTTGTAGCCCAGCCTGGCCTTGCACTCACAACAGTCCTCCTGCCTCAGCCTCCCGAGTGCTGGGATTACAGATGTGCACCACCATGCCTGGCTCAGTTTTATTTTTTTGAGGCAGGGTCTCACTGTGCAGTTCAGGCTGGCCTTGAACTTGCTTATGTAGCCCAGGCTGGCCTCAATAATCCTTCTGCCTCAGCCGCCCAAGTGCTGAGATTACGGGCATGTACCATGATACCTGGCAAAGCCAGTATTTCATGTAAAACTTTGAGTTGGTTCCTGCTGCAGTTGGCTCCTGGGTCATCCATGAAAGGCTGGGGTGATAGGCACAGAGAGAATGGGGGAGCTGTCACTTCTTGTGTGTCATGTGTACCCCACCATCCTGTACCCAGCTAGGAGCCAGTGTAGCAAAAGAGGGCCATGGTTGGGAACCTGCCTGCCCATGGCGATTGGTCTGCATGGGCACCAGGAAGACTGGGAGCTCAAGGCCTGGGAGCCCCTGGAGACCACAGACAGATGGCCGAGTGTGTCAAGCTGGCGCCATATCCTGTCCATGTCCCTGTCTCTGCCTAGGAGCCTTGTGGTCAGCAGGAGAAGCAGGCATGTGAAAGGGGGGGGCCTGAGAAGGCTCCGTGGGGGTCCCTGCCATGTGGTGGCTTCCCCAGCCCAGCCATGGCCTGTGGTGGTGACAGGCAAGCAGTCCAGGGACTCAGAACTGACGGCTCCTGTGCAGGGGCTCTGTCTTGGTTACTTTTCTCTCTCTGCTGAGACAAAATACCTGACACTCAAAATTAAGAAAGAAAGGGTTTATTCAGCTCACAGTTTGTGGAGGTTTCAGTCCATACTCGGCTGGCTCCAAGGCAGGGTGGCATGGTGAGGGGCAATAGTTCAAGGTGGCAGAAGACAGCAAAAGCAATAAGAGCAGAAGGGCGAGGGGTTGGGAACAAGCCTTTTCCTCCCTTATATTGTAAACAGGCTACTCCCCCCCGCCCCCCACCCCCCCGCCCCTGGGCAGGTGTAGCCCTCTCACCATCTCCATTCCCTCCTCTTGCACAGGATGAGGATGTTTACAAAGTGAGGACCCTGGCCCCCTGCTGAGTCGCTTAGTTACACTTCTAAACTTCTCAAGTTGACATAAATATATCAACCTATACAATCCACACTTTGTCAACTTGGCAACCAGACACATTTCTTTTAAGAAATTTCCAAGCCTAATGTGGTGCACGCCTGTAATCCCAGCACTTGGGAGGCTGACACCAGAGGACCGTTGTGAGTTCGAGGCCAGCCTGGACTACATAAGTGAGTTTAAAGCCAGCCTGAACTGCATAGTGAGACACTGTCTCAAAAAGATGAAAAAAAACAGTTGCTTTCCAAATACGAAGACATGCTTATTCTTAACATGTCACACCTTGAACATTATAACACAGGTTTAACAATCCTGAAGAACCAGTATTAAGTCTATCAGTATTATATTGCATTAGAACCATAACATTTTGCTCTTGGCCCCCAAAGACTCATGCACATCCAATTATGCAAATGGCATTTAGTCCATCTGCAAGAGTTGCCAAAGTCCTAACAGTTTCAGCATTGCTGAAAAGTCCAAGTCCCAGGTCTCCTCTGAGATGTAAGGCAAACTCTTAGCTGTGAGCCCCTCTACAAATGGAAAAAAAAGGTTAAACACTTCCAACATTAAATGACACAAGAGAAACATTTTCATTCCAAAAGTTACAAACGGAGCAATACAAAGGGTTGGGACCAAAGTAAGTCCAAAATCCAGCAGGGCAAATATTAAGTCTGGTAGTTTCCGTGTGCACCATCTGAGGCAATCTGTGGCAAACTGTGAGCACCAAAGGGCTTGTGTGGTTCTACCCCTGGGGTACTTCTGGAGGTTGTAGCTCCTATGGCTTTTCTCTTGGGCCTGCTCTGCTCCCTCCTTGCAGCTTTCCTTACATGATCCACGTTCCTGCCTTCTCCAAACTTCTGAGGTCTCCATTGCATCTTCGGCTTCACTGTCACAGCTTCACACATGGCCCTCTGAGGGGCACACTGCCCTTCTGAAAGTGGGGTGGAAGCCTTCTTAACCACACAACTCTTGCATTCTGCATGCACCTAAAAGCAGCACCATGTGGGTGATGCCAAGGTCTGCTACCAGCTGGAGCAGTAACCAGGCTTTCCTTTCTCTTGGCCATAGGGGTTGAGTGCCTGGATCACTGAGCACTCTGAATCCAATTCTGAGGAACAAATTTTCTACGCTGCTGCAGTTCTGAAACATGGTGCTCTGAGGTTTTCTCCTTAAAGCAAAGTCTTTCACTTTTGCAGTTTTGAGGTTGCAGAGGGTGGAGACTTGTTGCTTCTTGTGATGCCTTCAGGCCATCTTTTCTATTCTCCTGTTCCTTCTCAGCAATTAAGATCTCTTCAGCTGTATCTTTGCGGTCCACAGCTTTACTGGAGCTTCCTTTCTGGCCAAACTCACAACAGTTTAAATCATCCAGCTGGGCTCTTTCCTCTTGATTTGCAACATAAATCTGGCTAAAAGCCCACAACAATAGTCATGCCACAGCCTCAACATTCGACTGTTTTGAAATTTCTTCTGCCGGATTAATTAGTCCGCTGCCCTTAATCTTGGTCTCAGGCAAAGTCTCTGGACACAAGCAAAATGCAGACAAACTTTCTGCAGAGCCATAACACACATCAGCTGGAGTCCAGCACCCAACGCAGTCCTTCTTCCCAGCAGGAACCTCCTGAGCCGGGTCTCTACCAGCAGGATTTCTGTAAGCCTTCTGGTCTTCTGAGCTCTGACCAGAGTCTCCCAGACAGAACAGCTGAAGGCGTTCCAGCTCTGCTCTTTCAGGCGACATCTCTGAACCTTTCCAAACTGCTCCCACAAGCCATTCCCAAAGGTTCTTGAACCATATAATCAGATACAGTGAAAACAACAGCCCCACTCCCAGTACCAAATTCTGCCTTGGTTACTGTTCTGTCATTGCTGAGGCAATGTCTCTGGACACAAGCAAAATGCAGACAAACTTTCTGCAGAGCCATAACACACATCAGCTGGAGTCCAGTCCTGTCATTGCTGAGGCAAAATACCCCATTCCCAAAGTTAAGGAAGGAAAGGTTTATTTAGCTCACATTTTGTGGAGGTTTCAGTCCATAATCAGCTGGCTCTAAGGCAGAGTGGCATGTTAAAGGGCAACAATTCAGGGTGGCAAAAGACAGCAAAAGGAACAAGAGCAAAGGGGTAGACCAGGCTTTTTCTCCCTTACATGGTAAGCAGACCACCCCCAGGGTGGGTATAGCTCTCACACCATCTCCACATGTTTATGCAGTGAGACCCCGGCCCCCTGCTGAAATGCATAATTTCTCAAGTTGGCACAATGTATCAACCATTGCAGGCTCTCTGTGCGCTGTCTCTGTGGACATGCTTGTGCTTTAGGGGAAACTGAGGACTGGCCTGGGCCATGTGGGGGTGGGCAGCAGAGCTGGGTTTTGACCTAGAAGTGTCTCCCAGTGCTGCTGTGGTAACTGCAGTGCTGGTGAGGATGCGGGCCCAAGGCCCTGTGGGGGTGGTCATGTGGAAGGAGGCCGGATGTGGCGAGTCACCCAGCACCTGGCAGAGCGAGTCCCAGGTCCTGGAGAGCCAAGGTGGGTGCTGCAGCGGTGCTGTTCTTGGTCCCTGCGGGCGCCAGGCCTCGTGGCAGGTGCCTGAGGAAAGCAGCAGCCATTCAAGTCGACCCGCGAGGCCGCGGTATGCACTCTCCTTCCCAAGCAGGCTCACTTGTGCCACTTAGTGACTCACAGTCAGTCAGCAGCACGGTGACCAAGGCAGGGCAGACCTTAGAACAGAAGGAGGACAGCAGCACAGGACCCGCACGCCCTGCACCCCTGTGGGTTAGTCCAGGGAATAAGATGGCGCCGATGCTGCCGTCCTAGTTTTGAGACACCCCGCTGGGTGAAGGGTACAAGAACTCAGTGCTGTCTTTGCAGCTTTTCTGTAAATCTAAAATTATTTCAGAGTGGACAGTTTACTTAGAAATTCTTCCATGAGCTGGGCCTGGTGCCCACCCCTATAATCCCAACACTCTGGAGGCTGAGGCAAGAGGATCACCGTGAGTTTGAAGCCAGCCTGGGCTACATATCAAGACCCTGTCCAAGGCCGGGCATGGTGGTGCACGCCTGTAATCCCAGCACTCGGGAGGCTGAGGCAGGAGGATCATTGCAAGTTCGAGGCCAGCCTGGGCTACAAACTGAGCTCAAGGCCGGCCTGAACTGCATAATAAGACCCTATCTCAAAAAGACAAACAAACAAATAAATAAATAATTTAGGGTTTGGCCAGTCTGAGCAACACAGCAAGACCCTCTCTCAAAATTAATTTACTAAACTCATGTGAGTGTAGAATGCATAGAGGTGAAATTCAAGTTCATGTAGTAGAATCCCAAGCCCATTCCATGGAAGGTCCATTGAGGGCTGCCCCCACCCCAAGCCAGCCTAGGGTCAGAGTGAGCCCAGGACGGCTGAGTGTCATTTCCTGTCCCATAGGAGCTGCACCGGACGTGCCACGCCATGCAGCAGCGGGTCCTCGAGCTCATCCCCCGCATCTCCAACGAGCAGCTGACAGAGGAGCTACTCGTGGTCAACGATAACCTGAACAACGTGTTCCTGCGCCACGAGCGGTGAGCCCGTCCCTGTGCCCACGGGCCCCGCCCCCCACGCCTCCCTCTCACACCCCAGGCAGGCCACCAGGGACACGCGCCCTCAGCGCCTGCCCAGAGCCAGAGCTGGCCTGGCAGCTGCGCAGGTCCCACAGCACCGCCTCCTGCCTTAGGAGTGAGGGCCACTATCACAGGATGAGGGTGCACGGGTGTGCAGGGGTCCCCCCCGGTGGGGCCCTGTGTGCACGAGACGTGCAGTTTGGAAAGCTCGGCACAGTCTGCCCCTGACAGGCGCCTTCTGTCTTGTAGGTTTGAACGGTTCCGGACAGGCCAGACCAGCAAGGTAAAAGGCACGTGGCTCTGCCTGGCTGTGCTGTGGGGCACAGGGCAGGGATGTCTCCTGACTGCTGTGGCACGGCCCCTGGGGGGAGACGGCACAACCACCAGCGGGTGCCCCAGGCCCTGCCTCTCAGGTGCAGCTGGGCGCCAAGTGGAGGGAGAGAAGCGGCAGGCTGTAAGCAGAAGGGTGACAGCGTCCACCCTTCCCAGGCCCCCGGGGAGGCGGACCCAGCAGCTGACCTGATCAACATGAGTGCTGACCCCACGGCCACCAACAGCCTGGAGTCCCAGCTGGCCGGAATGAGTAAGAATGGAAACCTCACCCCTGGGGCCTGGGCCGAGCCTCGCGCAAGTGGGTGTTGCCGGTGAGCCATGGACCCCAGAGCCCCGTCCTCTGCACATTCCTGGAGACCGCATTCTCCGGGTGTGCCGGGCGGCCAGGCCTGACCTAGGGACTTCGGCTGTGTCCCTTAGCTCCTGCACAGCGGAGGACCTGGCCAGCTAACCCAGGACTGGGCTTAGCCCTGTGCCACCGCCTGGGCCTTTCCCCAGCCCGCCACCCTCCACCAGTGTTAGCAGCTGCCCGTCTCACTGGGACTGGCCGTAAGGTTACCCAAGCCCTAGGACGTTACGCAGGTCCAACTGGGAGTCCCTGCAACCACAGTTCTCCCTTTGGCAGTACTAACTTGTGCTGTGCGACACCCCCAGCCCATTTATTTTGAGACAGGGTTTCACTAAGTTGCTGCGTTGCCCAGGCTCAGTTTGAATTTGTGATCCTCCTGCCTCAGCCTCCCAGAGTACAGGGACTGCAGGCATGCACTGCCACACCCAGCTTGATCTGACTCCTTGACAAGTCTCATCAGATTGCTGTGCTGCTCAGCTGACACCTGTCTGCTGCAGATGCCTCACAGCATGCTCCCACTCCCCTGACTCGGCCCCAGGAGGGTGTCTGTCCCCCTCCTCAGGCAGCTCCTGCCACACCAAGCCCTGGGCCCAGCAGGGGACATGGGGACAGCAGGCAGTCTCTCACTGGCCTTTCTGTCTCTGTAGGTGTGGGCTCCAGCAGCGTGCGGGCTGGGCTGCAGTCCCTGGAGGCGTCAGGACGCCTGGAAGACGAGTTTGACATGTTTGCGCTTACCCGGGGCAGCTCACTGGCCGACCAGCGGAAAGAGTGAGTACCCAACCTGCCTAGTGCCCTGTGGGCAGAGTGCGGATCCCGGGGCAGTCTGTCAGGTCCCCATGCCTGGCTGGGTGTGGCCAAGGGGAAGAAAGGCACATGGCCTCTGCACCAGTCGTATGTGACCCTGGAGCCCGGTGGTCAGGACGGATCACGCCCCCCAGGCAGGCAGCAGGGCATGAGGACTAAGAGCCTGGTCATAGCCCCAGGCAGGTGGCTAGCATCTGGCAGCTTTACGTTGGAGCCAGGGACCGTCCAATTCCAAAACATGGCATCTCCAGGGACCTTGTCCCCACCATGTTGTCCAGCCCGCACCAAGCCCTAGAGCCAGGGGCAGTGCACTGAGAGAGCTGCCCTGCCCACACCTGAAAACCCAAATGCAGCCTCTGATCTGCCAGCCCCCGGGCCTGGTGTGAGCTGCCCTCCTCCCCTGAGCAGTCTGCACTCAGGCCAAGGCTTGGGGACCAGAAACCCCTGTTGCTGTGGAGTTCAGGGTACTGCTGGGGCTGCTATACAGCTGGAAGCTAATGGGTCCTCCAGGACGTGTGGTAGGAGGTGGCCTGTGAAGATGCAGCAGCACTGGCTGCCTGCAGTCTGCGGGGGAGGGTGGTCCTTGCCGTCCTATAGGAGCACTGCACTGGGCACCACGGGGGTCAGAAAGTGGAGGGAGAGGTGCCTGCCCCACAGGGAGCAAAGGGCCAGAGGCCGGAGGGTAGCTGGTGCCCTCCTGAGGCAGCGAGGGAAGGGCTTCCTCTGCAGATTGGCATGTTGGCCACTGGCCTGTCTGCCTACCCTTGACACTGTGCCACCCCTTCTGTCAGGCAGTGCTCCCACCTCAGCCCACTCCGCCGTGGGTCTGACTGAATCCAGGCTGCACTTGCACAGTGTGGCCTAGATGGCCCAGGGTCTCAGCCATGGAGATGGCCTGGCCCAGGGACGACGTAGGGTGAGACAGCAATTCCCGAGACGCAGGTTGTCCTGAGTCAAGGAGCGAAGGTTTTGAGTGGGTCTTGCTGGATCCACATTCCCCAGCCTTTCCCACATGTACCTGGGACAGCCGGATGGCCGCACGCACACTCAACATACAGACCTTCGGGATGGGGCTGTGCTGTTGGCCTTTGGCCTCACTTCCCCCGCCGGCCCTCACCATGCAGGTGGCCCAGCAGCCAGGGTCAGCAGCCCATGCACTGTGCTGGGAGTCAGTGACAGGGATGAGACAGCTATCATGTTCATGGGAGAGCGTGACAGCCCCGCTCCTGCCTGGCTGCCTGGGGACATGCGGTGTCCTCAGGGAGCCCTAGTGACAGCCTGTTGAACCCCAAGGAAGGCATGCGCCGGCCTCCCTCTCCACACCTCTCTGTGGCCATTCAGAGCAAGAACCAGGGCTCTTCCAGCACTGGGCAGGTCCCACTGAAGAGCAGGCAGATACCCAAGCCCCGTGCGGCCCTAAGGGCCTGCACTCCTGGATGGCCTCCTGGTGCCCTGAGTCTGGGCCTCCACCCGCACACACCTCCTTCCCTTCCTACCAGCATCTAAGGCCAGCTGCAACCTCCTGTCTTGCAGCCCTCCCCTGGAGACAGCCCTGCGGAGGGCCAAGGACAGGAGTCCCTCCCCAGATGCAGCTCCAGCAGAGCCACCGTTGTGACATCTTTAGCTCGCAGTGGTGCAGCAAGGGTCCCCAGGACGTCTGCACAAGGGCGGGAATCCTGAGTGCTCTCTGAATCCCTCTGCCTGCCCAGATCTGTCTGGTCACAGCCATTGGCAGTCTTGTGCCTGGTTCTGGCCAAGCCCCCCCAGGTGCTCGTAGCCTTTGCTAGTGTCTGTCCTGCCATCGTGTGCCAGGCCCAGTTCCCCGAGGCCAGAGCTAGCCCGCCCTTCTGTACCTCAGTGCGGGTGCAGCACCTGACGGCTACGTGGCCTCTGTGTTTCAGGGTCAAATATGAAGCTCCCCAGGCAACAGATGGGCTGGCTGGGGCCCTGGACGCCCGGCAGCAAAGCACTGGAGCAGTAAGCAGAGCACCCCACTCCCCCCGGGGCCCCCAAAAGAAGGCAGCACTTGAGTCAGACCTGGGATCCAGCACTCAGCAGAGCACCCAAGGCTCCTCCTGAGCCATGCTGGGGCAGCTCAAAGATCAGGGCACTTCTAGGGCACATAGCATTCCAGTGTGAGCAGGGCAGGGCCAGCTCTCCTGGCTCCCACGCCACCACACAGCAAGGTGCACACAGCTCTACCTAAACGGGCTGTGCATGGGGGTGCGCAGCTCAGGCAGCTGTATGTGAGCACACTCGTACAGCTCCACCTGCGTACACAGGTGCATGTACAGAACTCCACCTGCACATACACGTGCACACAGGGGGCCAGATCCAGGCCACACCTGCTCCCCCAGCTGTGGGGGGCACTGCTTATCTGTGCTGGGGAGTAGGCCCTGCCCTTCCCAGCCCTGGTACATCATGTGGAGAAGGACCACCCCCTGTCTTCCCAGAGGGCTGTGGGTGCCCTCCGCAGCTGGCTCTGCCCTCACATGCATGTGTCAGGCACCAGTGCACAAGCCACAGGAAAGGAGACCCAGGCCTGCCTGGGAGGCAGCCATCCTAGCAGAGGCCACGTCCCCACGGGGAGCCTCACCCACCTGGCCTTCCAGGCTATCTCGTCCTGCTGCCTGGAGTAGACACTCTGAGCCTTGTCTGGAGCACCTTGGCTCCATGGTGACCAGAGGCCCTATCCAGGCTGCAAGGACCCCATCCTGTCTCTGCCTGACCTGTGCACCCACACACACAGCCCAGCCCCACAGTCAGAATGGAGTCAGGTCTGTACCCCAGCAGCGCAGGACCGTCTGCAGGAGGAAGGCCACTGACCTCTCCCCTCACCCCATCTTCCTCCAGATACCTACCACCCAGGCCAGCCTCATGGAGGACATTGAGCAGTGGCTGTCCACGGACGTGGTAAGTCAGGCACACGCCTTGTCTGCATGAGAGTGAGTTGCCGTGAAGACAGGCTGGAGACCGGCAGTGCTCCCAGCCACCTCTGGCCCCACCCGGACTGTCCTGGGCACAGCTGCCCACCACTTAGACGCCATGGCCATCCCAGCCATGGGTCAGAATATAGGCCGCTGCCCCGTGGGGCCCTCTCCTCTCTGGCGAGGGGTTCTGGAGATGGGGCTGCGGGCCAGGCAGCCCCTAGACCCTGCCTCAGGGAAGAGGGCAGGGCAGAGTCAGACGGGGGCTCTCCCCACCCCCGCTGTAGCGTCACAGCTGTGTGTCTGGGTGTCAGCTTGCCTCCATGGGGCCGTGCCCAGTACCCCGCTGAGTGAGGTTCAGCCTCCACGTGGTGAAGGACTATCCGGAGCTCGGGGATACCAGGGGGCATGAGCTCAGAAAGGGGGCCAAGTCGGGCCAGCTGGGGTCAGCCTTGCGTAGTGTCAGCCCCACAAGGCCCGTCGCCCTGACCTGTGACCCTTCCTTCTGCACCCTAGGGGAACGACCCAGAGGAGGCCACAGGGGGCGTCACCAGCGAAGGTACTCACCCAGCCTGCCTGCCCACCCCCTCTTCCCAGCCTTGGCCCCCACCCACCGCCTTCTCTCCCCCCAGAGTTCGACAAGTTCCTGGAAGAACGGGCCAGAGCCGCAGACCGGCTGCCCAGCTTCACCAGCCCCTCGGCCCCCGGCCCCCCTTCAGGCCTGGCACCCAGCAAGAAGGCCCAGGGGAAGGGAGAAGACACGCTGTTTGCCCTGTGAGCTGGCCAGGTTGCTCTGGGCGGCTGTGTGAGGAGTTTGGGGTGGGGCCGGCTCTCCTCCGGGACCCCACTGCTCCCGCCTCCACTGCACCCCAACGGAGACTGCCGAGCACTCCTGGCTGCGGGCAGGCCTGGGTCCCTAGGGCCAGCGTCGAGGTACGAAGCTGCACGTGGAGCCTGCTGCAAGAGGCCTCGGTGATGCCAGGCCGCTCCTGCCACGGCCTCTGCCTTCTCTTAGCGGCTCCATCCGCCCACCAGGCCCTGCTGGCAGTCTCTTGACAGGGACAGGTGCCTTTCCTACCCCCAATAAAGGTAGAAAGCCGTCCCATCCACCAGCGGTGTTTGGGCTGTGGCGTCGTCACAGCAGAGGAAGGGAAGCCGGTGTCCCAGCCTGGTGACGTCGTCCCGTTTCTAGATGAGGGTGTTGCCTCCGGTCTTGGGGTACCAGCTTTCTGGGTCAGCTGTGCCCCAAGCTCTGGAGGCTTAGGCAGGGGGAGGTGAACGGCCTGCAGGCTATGAAGGGGAGGCCTGCCCAGCCCACCAGGAGAGGCCTGGGCTGCAGGCACTTGCGGACTGAGGACGTGGGGCCCCAGCGTGGCCACGTCAGTGGGGGGAGCTGCCCACCCTGCCTCAGGCCCCGCCCTGCCCCTCCCCCCCACATTGCACCTCCCACCAGCTTTTGTTTGACACTGGGAAACAGGCTGGCAGCTGGGCTGGCCACGCCCTGCATCCCGAAGAGCAGGCGTGAGTTCCCTAGAGCTCGGG
Organism: Chinchilla lanigera; assembly: GCF_000276665.1. Taxonomy (NCBI): domain Eukaryota; kingdom Metazoa; phylum Chordata; class Mammalia; order Rodentia; family Chinchillidae; genus Chinchilla; species Chinchilla lanigera. Next base: position 43,115,447 of record NW_004955405.1, read on the forward strand.
GGACTGCTGCTCTACCTGGCCAGGTGGGGACGAGAGGAGGTGAGGCTGGGCTCTGGAGGGCCCAGATCGCCCCAGCTGTAATGACTGCGGCTCGGTACTGTGTCCCAGGCTGGTTACCCAAGCTCTGTGTGCCTCAGTTTCCCCGTGTGTGAAGTGGGCCATTTCTGGCCTCACCTTCCCGCATCCTTGTGAGTGAGCAGCCTTCTGCCGGGCCTCCCTCGGGCACCTACTGCCCCAGCACGTCTGTCCCAGCTACCATGAGGTGGCGCCAGCGCGCCGAGGCCGAGGCGAGCGTGTTTCCACGGCTTGCAGCCCTGTTGCCTCCAGGCTCTGCCGTTCCAGCTTCGAGCTGCGGGCATCTCTGAGTCCCGAGCTGGTTAGGGGGTGGGCTCAGTGAGCCGAGGGACGCACGTTCCTCGGGAGAGCACCTGCAGACACAGCTGGATCCTGAGCTGCTCCTCGCCCCTCCAGGCTCCTCCCATCATCGCCCCTGCTTGGCACCCCATGGGGACAGGAAGTGAGGTCCACACCTGCCAATGCCACACGGTAACCCCTGGCCTGGGTGCTGGTGTATGAGGCCCAGATGGGCCTGGCCCACGAGGGAGACTCCCCACTGTGTGTCCTGTAACCCCGGTTTCAACCAGCATCTGGAGAGGTCGGGCTCCGGCCCAGCCTGGGGACGCGGCTTGCGGTCAGCACCCATGCTCTGCCCAGGTTGTGGCTGGGAGAGACAGAAGGTGGGGGAGAGGTCGCCACAGCTGCCACGGCTCGGGGTGATCCGACAGATCTCCCTGCCCCAAGCACCAGAAGAATACATTTACACAGAACATGTGCAAGGACAGGAGCCCCACGGCTCGAGGGTCCACGGCCCTCAGGGCAGCGTCCAGCCGCCGTGAGGCCGTGATGCCCAGTGCACCGGCTGGATACCCACTGTTTCAGGCCACACCCTTTCCCATCCTGAACCTCAGTCTCCTCAGCCCTTCAGCTCTGCTGTCCTGGTCACCCTGTCCTCAACCTCCACACCCTCCTCTCCAGAAAAGAACCAAATGCAGGGAAAGCTCAACCTCTACCAAGACAGAACAGGACTGAGGGGCCGCGGGAGCACTCCGGGCCTTGTAACCCAAAGCTGGGAGCAAATTAGCATCGCCTGTGTTGCAGCATTGGCTAACACTGACACCAGCCCTGCTCCACGCTCCATGGAGGAGAGGCACAAGGCCGAGCCCACGGCTGCAACCAGGCCACTGTAGGGCCAGGCCCCGCACTGCCCCCAGCTGTGCTGAACCGCAGGTCTCAGCACTGCCCTTGGCCAGGGGAGGGTCCCAGCCACACTAGTGCCCTGGCCAACTGTGGCCTCCATGGACTGTGGCGGCCGAGCTTATGGTCCCTCTTCCAGTGGCAGAGGAAATGGCCTGTGGCAGGAACACTGGGGCCCAGTGCCAGCCCCACCCTGTGCTGGAGTCCACCTTCCCAGCCCACCACCCCACCACCCGCACGGGCCAGGGCCAGGTGCTCCCCGGTGGAGGGGCGTGTCGTAGCCACGGAGGCCACAGCCTGTCTGGCAGACCCCAGCAGCTCCTGAGCAGGGCTCAGAGTGCAGGCAGGAGGAAGTAGCTGGGCCAAAGGACTCGGTTCCCCCCACAGTGCTGGGAGGAGGTGGGCCTGCTCCATGGTCTAGGGCCGCTTGTGCCCAGGAGCTGTGCAGCCCCACAGTTGCCCACCTGGTCCCTGGCACGGGGCTAGGCACTTAGTCGGTCGGCAGTCATGGAGCCATCCACAGTCACTCATGGAGCAGCACAGAACACCGGACACAGCGCTGAGCGTGCAGCACAGACACTGCACTTTCTCCCATGGTGCTGGGGATGGAGCCGAGGGCCCCACGTGTGCACGCCCAGGGCTGTGAGCTGCTGCACCCCAGCCTGGCAGTAGGACACAGCCATCCACGACCCTGTCACCGTGTAATGGGTGGGCGTAGTCCAGCCCCCTGGCAGTGGGAGCAAAGGGTTGTCAAGTGCATAGCTGGTTGCAAGTGACAAGCAGGATGATCATGGGAAGTTGTGCTCAGAGCAAATCCATGCCAACAAAAGATAGCACAGACAGAAAGGTGGCACTGGGTCCAGGCATGGTGGCACACTCTAATTCCAGCACTTGGGATGCTGAAGCAGGACGATCTCCATGAGTTCATGGCCAGCTGTGGCTACACAGACCCCGTCTCAAAATCCTAAAACACAGAAAATTGCTGGGATGAGAGAAAAGCACAAGCTCTGCGCAGAGATGAGAAACGACTCTCCGCGGGTCCCGGCAGCACTTCTGAAGCCCCAACTATGAGCAGCCAGGCACCGTGCGGCGGTGCACGCCTGTAGGAGGATTGTTGTGAGTTCAATACGAAGTGAGCTCGAGACCAGCCTGAACTGCATAGGAAGACCCTGTCTCAAAAAGACAAAAAAAAATTAAAAAATTTTTAAAACTATCAATGTGTAGTAACGTGAGGAAAGACTTGCTCTAAACAAAGGACAGAAGGGTATGAAAGAGGTCGGAGTACACCTCAGAGCCTGCGTGGGAGGCGACAGTGAAGTCCGAATGACCCCGTGAGCCGTCGGCGCACTCACTGCTCTTTGCAGTTGTGCTGTGTGCAGCTCCCTGTGGGACAGTTCACAGCTGTGACAGGGAAACACCTGAGATGTTAGCAGAATTGTCTCTTGGTCTGGGGCTTAGAGATTTAAATGTTGGGCAGTGGCCATGCCTTCCAGAACTGTAGGTTTTTAATGTTATTTTTAGCCAAGTGTGGTAGCACATACCTATAATCCCAGCACTTGGGAGGCCGAGGCAGGAGGATCTTAATGAGTTTGAGACTAGGCTGGGCTACATAGTGAGTTCAAGGACAGCCTCAACTACATAGCAAGAGCCTGTCTCAAAAATTTTTTAAATGTGTTACTTTAAAACCTAAAGTTCAAAAAAAAAACAAAGTTCAGGATGATGATAAATACAGAATGTTATAAAGCAGAAGCGAAAGCGTCTTCGGGGTTTCCGTTTGTGCAGTGGTGCTGGGACTGAACCCCAGGCCCCCCTGCCCTGGGCTACACCCCCCACGGGGACATTAAGGCTGCAGAGATGGCCATGTGTGTTGGATCCAGCTGAGGCCACAGTGGTATCAGCCAAGCAACTCCCGCCCTGCAGAGGCTGTATGTGCTCGGGGCCTGGGGACCACCCGCCAGGACCCCCTGACCTCGTGCCCCACCCCCTGTGACCCATAATGCACCTTCCCAATCTCCATAGTGTCCTGTAGCCACCAAGGGGGTGAGTGCGGGATGGACTGGACAGAGCCCCTGCCGGTCCCTGGGCCCTGCGCGGCAGGTCTCTGCTTTCCTGCTGAGTCACGGTTATCTCGCCTGCTGAGTCACGGTTATCTCGCCTGCTGAGTCACTGTTGCCCCACCTGCTGAGTCAGTCTAACCAGCGACGTCCGGCTTCGGGAAGTGCCTGCTGACGTGCGTGTGTCCCGTGTTCCCGGGCCACAGTGCACAGCTTGCCCAGCCCAGCACCCCACTCCCACTTTAGGGAGCTGTGCTGGGGGCCTGGCTCAGCCAGAGAGCGCTGCAGAGCAGCAAGAGTAGGTCTGCGTCTCGGGAAGACGCACTTCCTCAAAGCCTCCCTGGATGTTTGCAATTACTTCAAACAGAAGTTCACTGTTTTCTAGTGAACAGTAAAGATAAGGACCCTGAGATTCCCAAATCCCGGTGGAGAGCAGGGTTCCAGGGTCATGGGCTGTCAGGGTGACCCCACCCCCAGGCCCCCTGAAAGGGCTACACAGGAAACTGGCAGGGTCTGGAAGGGGAACTGGGAGCTGTGGCCCAACATAGCCACGGCAGCCTGCGCGTCCCTGCGCTGAGCCGCTCGGCCCATCCTGTTTTTAATTCTCCTTTTGTCAAAGGAGGAAACAAGCGTGGGGTTCCGGGCACACAGCTGGTCAGGCCGCAGCAGCATTGCAAGGTGGAACTTGGACAGTTTTTTTCAAGAGTCAAGTGGCTGCCAAACTTCCTCAGGCAAGGGCACAAGCAACTGCCCCCTTCCCTCTCCCCCAAGGAATGGGCAGAATGTCTGATGCTGGCACCGGCAGGCCCAGACCCAAGGTCTGGGCCCAGGAAGGATGGAAGTGGCCTGAAAATGCCTATGGTTTAGTTCTCTTCCCTTCCACACTGGCCTTTGTTTCTTTCTTCTTTTTTTTTTTTTTTTTCAAGACAGTCTCAGTCTCGCTATGTAGCCAGGCTAGCCTTGAGGGCTGGGAATATAGCTCAGCAGCACAGCGCCTGCCTGGCAAGCATGAGGTCTTGAGTTTGATTCCCGGTACCAAAAAAAAAAAAAAAAAAGAACGAACAAAAAATAGCCTTGAACTCATAGCAATCCTCCTGCCTCAGCCTCCTGCATGCTGGGATTACAGGTGTGCGCCACCATGCCTGGCATGTCTCTTGTTAAGAGACAGACCCAACAATTTGTACAGGTGAGATGTCAATTTGATATGTGCCCTTGCACTGGCTTTGGGTAAATCCTTTTTCCTGTTTTCCAAAATATGTGGCATCCTCTGACTTGGTCCTGGGGAGCGGATGAACCTCAGTGTCTGGACCTAAGAGCCCTAACAAGCTGTGATCCGCTGCTGCTGTCCTGCCTCTGGCCACTCCTCCAGCAGCCTGCATCTGCTAGGGACCCTCAGGCGGTCCGGGTGGCCCTAATGGCCCAGAACTCAGGGCTGTGGTCAGGCTCCATGCTGAGGACCAGTTGAGGCCTGATCCTGTCTGGCTGTGGTCCCCTCTATGAGTAGCCCTGGGCACACCTGGCCTGGGGTCAAGGAGCACTGGACCCTGGCAGGGCTGCACCCCAAGTGCTCAATTAACTGCACAGGGCCTGGGGCGTCGCATCAAGGACCTCACGGCCCAGTGGGAGCCGCTCAGGGCCACAGGTGAAGGGATCCCGGGCTGGGTCTGCCTCACAGCCCCCTGGAGGCAGAAGTGGCCCATGACACACTTGGTGTAAAGTACACAGTGTGCTGGGCTTTGACACACACTCTTTGAAATCCACAAAACCCATCCCCAGGCCCGACCCAGCACTCCCCGGAGTTCCCCCCAGTCCTTGAGGCCCACCTTCCACTGGGAGCCCATTAGCTAGAATTTTGTTTTGTACCAGGAATCGAACTCAGGACCTTGTGCTTGCCAGGCAGGCACTTGTGCTGTTGAGCTATATTCCCGGCCTAGAATTTTTTAAAATTATTATTTTTCATTTGTTTGTTTGTTATCTTTTTGAGACAGGGTCTCACTACGCAGTTCAGGCTGGCCTTGAGCTCACTTTGTAGCCAAGCCTGGCCTCGAACTTGTAACAATCCTCATGCCTCAGCCTGCCAAGTGCTGGGATTACAGGCGTATGCCACTACGCCCAATTTAAATTTTTTTTTTTTGAGACAAGGTCTCGCTATGTAACCAGGCTGACCTCAGATTTGCTGTGTAGCCAAAGGTGGCCTCAAACTCAAGGCGATCCTCCTGCCTCTGCCTCCGGAGTGTTGGGGTTACAAGTGTGGCCACCACACCCAGCTCCATTATCTGGAATTTTAGACAACACTGGAGACGTTTCATGCATGATCTCCCAGACATGGGGTGTGACACTGTGCCACGGGTCAGTCGCTCTGTGCTTAGCACTGAGCTTCTGTAGCCATTTGTATGCAAAGCATCCACCCACCCACCTGCTGATGGATGTGGGGGTCTCCCTCCAGGACTTACAGACACAGCCTGGGACGCCCTGCGCATGTCCACTGCGGACCTTGGCATTTACTTCCCGTAGGTAAACGCGGAGGTGCTGGATCTTGCCCCCATGCTGGGTGTTTGTTTAGCCTCTCAAGGGACTGCCACATGGCCATTGCTTTCCACCTCCTGCTCTCTGGCTGGAAGCCTAGAAATCACACACAAAAGACAAAGCCAAGCACAGTGGTGCGCGCCCGTAACTGCAGCACTCGGGACAAGGTCAAATCCTGCCTGGGCAACTTCCTGAGACTTTGTCTCCAAAAAACAAACAAAAGTAAAGAAAGTAGGGCGTGGTGGCACATCTGTAATCCCAGCACTCAGGAGGCTGAGGCAGGAGGATTATTGCAAAGTTCAAGGCCAGCCTGGCTACACAGCAAGACTCTGGCTCAAAAAACAAAAAAGCAAAACCACTGTGATGTAGCTCAATTTGAGGGCCTTGAGGTCAATCCCCAGTACTACAGTCATTCAGTCAATCAATCAGTGGACAGTTTTTCTCTTTTTGTCTTTTTGAGACAGGGTCTCGCTATGCAGTTCAGGCTGGCCTTGAGCTCACTGTGTAGCTCAGGCTGGTCTCGAACTCACGATGATCCTCCTGCCTCAGCCTCCCTAGTGCTGGGATTACAGGTGTGCGCCACCATGCCCAGTTTAGGAGTGGGCTTTCTTTTTGAGACACGGTCTGGTTGTGTAGTCCAGGCTGGCCTGAACTTGGTGATCCTCCTGCCTCAGAGCGCTGGGACTACTGTTGTGCAGTACTACATCTAGCTGTTGGACACAAGTTTTGTAATATTTTCTCCTAGTCTCTGGCTTGCTTGTTTTCCAGAACAGTATCTTTTGAAGAGCAAGAGATTTTAATTTTGGTAGTCTATCTTTTCTTTTTTCTGTTCTGTTGTATTTGAGAAATCTTTGGCCAAGTGAAGGCCACAGAGTTTTCTCTTGTGATTTATTCCACACGTTGCATAGGATGAGCACCTGTGGTCTGCTCTGGTCAGCTGAGCCAGGGGCCAGGGGCCAGGACCTGAGCTGCCCTTGGTCCGAGGCTGTGGGGCGTCAGCTGGGGTCTCTGCCTTCTCCAAAGAGGCAGGCAGATGAGGAGGAGGTTTGGCCTGCTGCCTGCTGCTCCCAGGAGTGGCGTTCAGGGTGACATTTTCCGGGCTTCCCCGTGCCCATCCAGGTCCTCTCAGGGTGTGGGGTGGGCTGGTGGACCCCTCTGCACTACCCTGCAGCTACCTCCCAACCCTACCCAGCACGCCCTCTACCCCAAGAGGCCTCTTTGTTTTCCTCCGGAGTCAGGCGGGGAGCACAGCCGGCCCCTCCCACAGCCAGACCACTTCCGTTTTCCAGCCGCAGTGCTGAGTCGCGATTTCCACCCTAGCAGCTGCTGCTTTCTGCTGAGTCATGCTGGTGGGGGAGGAGGGAGCTGGATTTTGCTGAGTCACGGTGGCGCCTGCCTGGCCGGGGTGGGTGAGAGGGCAGCTCTACTGGGCCTGGGAGCCAGGTTTCCGACCTGACCCAGCCTCTTTGTCCGCTCTGTGTGCACTGTGGCCAGGCCAGGTCCCCTGCCTCCAGGGCTCGGCCCGGACCTTGCAGCTGTCCAGTTCCTCCTCTATGAACCCTTCCTGCTGGCTCCACCTTCCACACGGGTGATGTGTGTGGCCGTCCCTGGGTCCTGGGGCCTTTGGGGCCTTCAGCCCAGCGTTGGGTGGACCCAGGTCAAGAGCGCCGTGAGCTTGATCCCCAGAGCACACGTGCGGGTGTGCACACCCACGCACATGTGACTCCAATAGGACCCTGTACTCACCCGCTGGGGTCTCTGACTTGTAGCCCCCACCCCCAGCTCCTGGACCCCCTATGAGGGGTTGGGCAGGTGAACAGGAGGTGGGGCTGGCTTTCAAGGGCTTTGCCTGGAACCCTGGTTCTGCCAGCCTTAGCTATGTGATGCAGGGAAGTCCCTTAACGCTCGGTGCCCAATGCTGATGTGGAAAACATGGAGAGGAGGAGACGCCCACCGCCCAAGGCCGGGGTCAGGGGGCCGGGCCTCAGCAGTGTGCAGTAAAGCTGGCCAGGGCCGCAGCCACCCTCGCCAGCAGCCTCGTCCTCACCCACGGCCGCCTCTCCGTGCCATCTCCACAGCAGGAGGCCCTGTTAACCAGCTGCCTGCAGGCACCCTCCAGCCTTGGGTTGCCCCGACCTCGGCTCTCCTTGCTACCCTGGGCAGAAATGTACTTCCAGACAGGCCTTATCAGCCCTGCAGCCAAGCGAGGTCAGGCAGCCACCTGCTCTCCAGGAAGGCTGAAATCTCTCCACCGCGCCGCGGAGGTCGGACCTTCGTCTGAGCCTCTCTACCTGTTTCCTTACCCAAAAGGTCGAGACAGGAACGGTGCAGCCTCACGGGCTCCTGGAGTGCACTGGTCGGTGCCCAGGGTGCTGAGCTCAGTCCCTGGGCGCTGCTCCCGAGCTTAGAGGAGGCATGTGACCCTAGGCTTGTGTGGGTGGCAAGGGGCCCTGTCCCCTCTAGGGCCCTGCTCCAAGGTGTCCTTAACCTTTGTTCCCCGGGGCCGGCCCTTGTGCCTCCATTCCCAAGCAGCTCCCTATCGCTGTGAAAACCGCCCTCTCACACCGAGCGCCTGAGGACTGTGGCGTTGTGGGGCCCTGCCTTCCTCCAGCCCTGAGTTTCTGCCTCCCGTCCCGCAAGGTTGGTCCAGGGTGGCGCAAGGGCAGGAAGGCGCTGTGCCCTGCCCTGACGGCATCCAGTGTTCCAGCAGCGACTACTGCCTCCAATTGGGAGCCAGGTGCTAGAAGCACATGCAGGACGAAGGCAAGGACTTCCTCCCCAGCCTCAGTTTCTCCATCTGCCAGCGGGTGTGACCCAGGACAGACGTGGGGATCCATGGACCGGGAGGGTCTGCAGCCTTTATGGCGGCTCCAAGCCGGCCCCGCGTGTACATGTATGGGGCACTGGGTGCAGCTCCTTCCTCGGGCTCTGGGGGAAGGGCCCATGTCATCAGCGCTTAGGAACCTGAGGTTGCTGAGGATGCACCCCTCCCGCCTGGCCTGGTGACTGAGATTCCTGCCGGGCTGGTGCTCCAGATCATATGACCTCCTCTCTCCCCTCGCCGCTGGCTGGGGCGGGCCCAGTGTCGCAACGTCGGCAGGACGTGGGCCTCCCCGGGGGCCGGCGCCACGTGACCTGCCGGGTTTAAAAGGCGGCCGCACCAAGCCCAGACACCAACTCCACAGCTGCCTCCTCCAGCGCGCAGAGGTGCCGAGTGCCAGAGCCACCAATGGAGACAGAGACGCAGACAGAACGCACGCAGCCCAGCAGGCAAGCTCAGGCGGGATGGGAACGGGACAGGGACCCGGTGGGGACAGGGACGGGACAGCTGTGTGCGCAGGCAGCTGGAGGCAGGAGAGGTGTCCCTTCAGCACGTAGCTCTGGTGACCAGGTGGGAGTGTCTGTCCCCTGGCAACTTCAGGACCAGCTCCACGCCTCCCCGGATGCCCCGGGCCTCCCAGCCTGGGTCGGTCTTGGCTCTCTGTGGCTGCTGCAGCTCACTACCCACCAGATCCCTGAGCAGATGTCCCCTTGGCTGTGGCATCCCTTTTCTCAGACACAGGTCCCACTGTGCCTAGGGCTGCTGGCTGGCAGCTGTCAGTGCCCACTCCGAACCTGGATGCTTCCCTTCTCCCGAGAGGGCCATCGTCCTGGAAGGGCCCCAGGAGAGGCGGGAGGGACCCAGGGCTGGGGTGGGATCCAGACGCCCAGTGGAAATGCTCCCAGAAAGCGATTCTTCCTTCTCCCAGTGAAGCAGACTTTTTCGGGCTTTTTAGTGGAAACCCTGTGACGACAAGCATAGCAGTGGAGTCGTGAGATTTGTATTTGAAACTTCATGGAAAGAAATGAGTTAAACATTGGGTGTAAAAACCAAACCAAAGCTGGATGTAGTGGTACACACTTGTCATCCCAGCACTGAGAAAGGCTGAGGCAGGACAATGGCAAGTTTGACTCTAGTGAGGGCAACTTAGTGAGATCCTGTCTCAAAAAAAATGAAAGGGCTGGGGATGCAGCTCAGGCAGAGGCCCTGGGTTCCATGCCCAGGTGGAAAGCGATTCAGCACCAGTTGAGGGTCCCTAGGGCACGGCCCCTCCTCCCTGGCCCTCCCTCTCTTCCCTGGGAAGTCTGGGGACAGGGACACTGTTTGCGGGTGCTGATTTTGCAGAGCTAGGTGTGGAACCCAGGACCTGACCCCTGTGTCTCCCACTGCCCTGCCCAGCCTTAGAGACCCTATACTGTGGTGAGCATGTGGGCACTGCGCCCCTGTCCTGTCGCCCCCACTGACCTGGCCCCTCCACACAGGGCGTCCCAGGACCTGTCCGAGGCCATCAAGGAGGCCACCAAGGAGGTGCACACCCAGGCGGAGAACACTGAGTTCATGCGGAACTTTCAGAAGGGCCAGGTGACCCGAGAGGGCTTCAAGGTGGGTACCGTGCATGGTGCGAGGACAGGCCACACAGCAAGGCAAGGCCTCTACTCTGGGACAGGAAGGCTCAGAGGGGCTCAGACATCACAGGGCTGCACCAGGGAGAGGACAGACTCAAGCAAGGTGGGCCCTGGTCCAAGTGGCCTTGAGGGCAGCGTGGTGTGGCCAGCAGGGCTCCTGCGGCAGGCAGCGTGGCAGGGACTTCTGCCCGCACTTTCCCCTCCACTGTCGATGGCTGGGCACTGGGCACTGATTCTGCTGTCCTGGGTACAGTTGTGAACTCACTCTGGACAGCTGCACATCTAAGCCTGGCAATGCTGGCGTCAGGACACCACTGGGTGAAGGGCCTGGGTCCTCCTGCCACCCCCACCTTGGCCCTCACCCTGCTGCTGGCATCTGTGCTGAGGCCCTGAGGCCCTGAGGCGGCCAGGCCATGGGCAGGGGGTTTCTACTGCCCTCTGAATCCAAAGCCAGAACCCAGAGCTGGGGCCACAGGTGCCAGCCCCTCCAGTGGGAGTGCCTCGCTGGCCGAGTCCTGAGCTGGCCACAAGTCTCCCCCTTGGACCTGTGCCAGCCCCAGACAGAGAGTCTGTCTGCCCCTCCACAGGGGCAGCAGCAAGGGCTGACTCAAGGGCTGACCACTGAGACCAGAGATGGCAGTGACTTGCCCACAGCCACACAGCGGAAGGTGGTACTGCCCTTCCCGAGAGTCCTGTGCTCTGTCTCTGTGTCAGCTCCCAGCTGTCTGCCCTCAAGGCATGTTCCTTCCATGAGTGGCTGAGTCAGAATAACCTGGGATGCACAAGCCTGGAATGTGTGACTTTGTCCTGTACACAGGCTGCAGGGTTAATGTGTCACAGGTGTCCCTGAGCTGGCAGGTGGGAGCCGGGCAGCTCCATGCCCTGCAGCCCCAAAGCTGCAGGGCTCCTCCCCACTGTGCCGCCTCTCAGAGCCTGGAGTTCCCTTTCTGAGAAGTGGGACTAGAAACCCCCGAGCTGGTTTTTGCAGGAACAAATGAGGCCTGTATTAGGCTGAGAAAGTGCAGGACCGACTTTTCCTCTAAAATCCCGCTACTGTGCTGGGAGTCCTGGGGGCCAGGTGGGTTGCTGGTGGCCATGACAGAGTGGCATCTGACCTGTCCCTGCAGCTGGTGATGGCCTCGCTGTACCACATCTACACAGCGCTGGAGGAGGAGATCGAGCGCATCAGGGATAGCCCGGCCTTCGCACCTGTCTACTTCCCCGAGGAGCTGCACCGGCGTGCGGCGCTGGAGCAGGACATGGCCTTCTGGTACGGGCCGCGCTGGCGCCTGGCCATCCCCTGCTCGCCCGCCACAAGCTGCTACGTGCAGCGGCTCCATGAGGTGGGGCACGCAGAGCCCGAGCTGCTGGTAGCCCATGCCTACACTCGCTACCTGGGCGACCTGTCTGGCGGCCAGGTCCTCAAGAAGATTGCCCAGAAGGCCCTGGGCCTGCCTGGCTCCGGTGAGGGCCTGGCCTTCTTCACCTTCCCCGGCGTCCCCAATGCCACCACGTTCAAGCAGCTGTACCGCGCCCGCATGAACTCCCTGGAGATGACGCCGGAGGTGCGGCGCAGGGTGCTAGATGAGGCCAAGGCTGCCTTCCTGCTCAACATCCAGGTGAGATGCCTGTTCCTCAGTCCCCCATCTGCACAACAGGAACGGCAGCGGCACTGTGCCTCAGCGTTGTGTGGTGTGCAGTGGACCCCCATGGAGTCCTGGGGAAGTGCTGTGCTGTGGTCACCACGGAGCGTGACAGCCACAGCCTGCTCCGGGTGGACACATGGAGGCCAGCCCATGGCTGCCCCTTGGCCTGGCCGGGGATGTGCCTGAGGCGTGGGTGCCGCGCAGGTTCAGTGCTGCCCTGGTGTGCTGGGCAGAACAGGCGGCCGCTCCCTGAGCCACCTCGCCCGGCTGGCTGGCCATTGGGCTGAGCACTTCCTCATGGTGGGGGTTGTTTCCAGAGCCTTCCATAGTCATGCCCAGCCCTGCTCCCAGGCCTCCACATCATGGGACACCTGTGCTCTTGTCTTCCAGCTGTTTGAGGAGCTGCAGGGGCTGCTGACCCCAGAGTCCCAGAACCAGAGTCCTCCCCAGACACCAGGGCTCCATCACCGGGCCAGCGGCCGGGAGCAAGGTGAGGGCTTGGGGCATGGGCTGGGGGGTAACCCACTCTGTCTTGACTAAGTGCTTCTAAATGAGAAGAGGGCTGGGCATGGTGGCCCATGCCTGTAACCCAGCACTCAGGAGGCTGAGGCAGGAGGATGACCCCGAGACTGAGGATAGCCTGGGTCATATAGTGCGTTCAAGGCCAGCCTGGACTACATAGCAAGACCCTGTCTCAGAAAATAAAACAAAAAACTAACTGGGAAGTGGGGCCAACCTTCCATGGGTGGCCCTGGGCACCAAGAAACGCCCCTGTGCCTCAGTTTGCCCCAGCTTTTGGCTCATGGGACCCTGCTGAGGAATCCTCGGGCAAGCAGGGACTGGGTCAGATGCAGGGCCATGGGCATGCAGCCTCCACCTGCCCTGCTGACTCCACCTTCTCTTGCTCTTGCAGACCCCAGCCCGGCAGGGGCACCCCGAGGCAAGGCCCCACTCCCTAGCCACTCCCCTGCGCCCCTGCTGCCGTGGGTGCTGACCCTTCTCACCTTCCTGGTGGCCACAGTGGCCGTGAGACTCTATGCCTTGTGAATGCCAGGGCGCTGGTCCTGGGGCCTGGACTCCACCTGGGGATGCTCCGTCTGCCCCGCCGGGCCTGGCTCAGCACAGGGGCTCTCAGGCCTGTGCTCCTCCACATGTCCCTCCTCGGAGCAGAAGGCACCATGGCCTCTCCCCACGGACAGCACATCCAGTGGCCCCGGACCTCCCGAGTCAGCACCAGTCCGGCGGGGCCTCGACCTGAGCCTCCCGTTCACAGTGACTGCGCCCCCGAGGCCATGGACATTTTGACGTCAGAGTTGTGTCTTGTGTTTCCGTCTTGTTCCTGTGAGAGCCACTCCTCGATCCCGGTTCAGCCTGAACTGGGGACTTTGTCGTGTTCGTTGTTTTATAACAGGGCTGGGGTCTTTGAGGGTGGGGTGGGGGTTCACCACACCGTGGCCTTGTCACACTTCTGTGTGAACAATAAAAGGCATGTGCAATGGTGGCCTAGAGTGTTTTCACAGGCTCGTCTCCTTGGGGCTAGCCTTCTCCTCTGTTCTCTGGGTGTGCGTGTATGTCATAGGGTTGGCAGGGGCTCTTTGGGACCCCAGCAGCTGAGTGTGGGTCAGCTGCTGGACAAACTGCTGCGCAGATAGACGTAAGCCCACCTTCCTGAGGCGAGGGCTCCCCTCCAGGCCGACAGCCGATTCTGGGGGAGATGGAAGCATTCTGAATGGTGACTTGGGGTCTGGGGAGATCCCCTAGTTCCGGTCCTGCACAGGACACCTCCCTTGGCCCTGTCCGCTGAGAAGCAAATGCAGTGTCAACACGTTCCAGGCACGAGCCACCTCAGCCGACACTGCTGTGCCTGCTGTCACACTGGCCGATCCCTCTCTGAGGCTTTTGACCCAGTCCACCCAGCTCTAAATCCCCGGCTGTTCCACTGCCTAGATCCGCGAGTGGCATCAAAATACACAGACCTCCCCGTGCCAGGCAGAGCCAGGGCAGGCTGCCGTGAGACCCTGCCCCCGCCCCCTCCTGCCGCTGCGCCCCAGGGTCTGGAACAAGGCTGCGGGAGGCGCAGTGGAGCCACACGGGCTGGGGGAGCAAGGGGGAACCCCGGGGTACTCTGCAGATGCAGCCAAGAATCAGGTTTGCGAGGGTGCCCGGGAGGGTCGAGGGTGCAGCCGGCTGTGTCTGTGCAGGATGCAGGCACCACGGGTGCCCAGGGCCTTCACACAGGTCACGCCCCCGCCGTCTCTACTCTGCCACAGGGTCCGGCTGAATTGCTGGGCGGCACTTGCAGTCATCCTGCTTCAGCTCTTCAGAGTGCTGGGATTACAGGTGTTGGCTGCCACTCCTGGCTGAGGCCAGGTTTTTAGAACTGCAGTAATTTGTGGCAGGGAAGAGTCCGAAGGCAAATGGGGCTGCTTATTTAGTGTGGGACCAGGGACTGAACCCAGAGCCTCACACTGAGCTGCTTCTCCAACCCGTTCTGATCTGTCGAGGCAGGGACTCACCAGTTGGCTAGGCCGCCCAGGCTGGGCTTGAATCTGTGATCCCCCTCCTCAGACTCCCAGAGTGCTGGGATCACAGGTGTGGGCCACCGAAGCCTGAGGGGAAGTTTCTCCTGTTTCTTGTGGTAGTGGGGTGGGTGCCAGGGCCTCCAGCCTGCTAGGCAAGGACTCAACCACTCAGCCGCATCCTGCCCCAAGTGGGCATCTTGAAGGGAGCCGAGGGAGGAGCGGATCAGCGTCAGCTCAGGCAGCAGTGCAGAGGCTCAGCCACGCTGGGACGCCCAACCTTGTCAGCACCTTCCTGGGGCTGTCACTGGAGGGCTCAGGGGCCCTTGCTGGGGTTGATCAGGAGGTCCGTCCCTTGCCTCCTGCGTGGGCTCAGCTGCAGCGGGAAGAGGGGCTGTGTCCACGGCCGTCCACGGGGAGGGAGGGCCCGGGAGCGAGGGAACTGCCTGTGACCTCCCGGGGCCGCGCCACACACAGGCACACCGACGTTCTCTGCGCGCCTGTGGGTGGCAGAGGGGACAGGCGTCCTCTCCGCCAGTCTGCTGCAGACCACACCGACGCGGTCTCCCCTCTCGGCGGTCTTCCCCCTTTCAGCGTTGCGAAAAATTAATTTGCTCTCCTGGGGACGAACTCAGGGCCTTCACACTGAGCTCTATCCACAGCCCTTTTTTATTTTTCATTTTGAGACTAAGTTACTGAGCTGCCCGGGCTGGCCTCAAACTTGCAATCCTCCTGCCTCAGCCTCCCTCCCAGTGCTGGGGTGATAGGCCCCGTGCCCCGCGCCAGGCGCTCTGGCTGGTGGCCTTTTGTTCCCGGGGCTGAGGATGGAGTCATTGCTCGGAAGCCTGGAAAGCCCATGCCAGCACGCCTTCCGCCATCTTTGCTTCCTCAGGCCGCCGCTCTCAGCTTCCTCTCGGCCTAAGTTTCGCGCCAAATTGTTCCGCGCACAAAATGGAGCCCAAAAAAGGGGGGCCTGACGTCACGCACATATAGCCAATCCGCCTCGGCATTCGGCCCGGGAGGTGGGGCTCGCGAGGCGCCGAGCGGCCCAATCGCCGGCCGCGGGCCCCGGCGGGCCAATGGGAGCGCGTGGTCCG
>NW_004955405.1:43132203-43183848 GCF_000276665.1 Chinchilla lanigera
GACCCCCGCGGAGGTCCCCGGGGCAGCCGCGGCCGCTCTGGGCCGGCTCCTCGGTCTCCTTCCCGAGGGCGCTGAGAGGCGCTCCCGAGCCCGGAGACGGGGGGAGGCCGGGGACGGTGGCCGCGGGGGTGCAGGAGGGTGGGCTGCCGCTTGGGGGTTCCCTGGAGAGGAGGGCGCGCTGGCGGGCAGCGGCTGTGCACACGCAGGGCTCGCTGTCGCAGTGGGAGCTTCGGGGCCGCGCAGCCTGCGGGGACTCCTGCCTCGGGTGGAGGGAGCAGCCGCTCACGGACGCTCTGTCCAGAGGCACCGTGCGGCGGTTGATGAGACGGACCTGGGCTGTGCTGCCTTGAGGCTCCAGGCTGGAGGGGGTTTGAAGGAGGAGGCGCCCTGCAGTGAAAGCACCAGCTGCTGTCCTGGGGCTCAAGCCCCTCCACTGCCTGTGTCGCCCTGGTGTTCGTGGAGCTGTTCTGGGGGACTCTTGGGGCAGTAGGGCACCTCTGCAGGGCTAACATAGGCTTCCCTGGAACGGGATGTGGGTTGGGGGAATGGTAGCCGGGTGAGGGTACCAGAGCCATGGGGGTTTCCTCTCTGCCTCTTCCAATACCCTGCAGGGATGAGCTCAAGCGCCATTACAACCTGGGGGAGTACTGGGTGGAGGTGGAGATGGAGGACTTGGCCAGCTTTGACGAGGACCTGGCTGATTCCTTGTACAAGCAGCCAGCTGAGCACCTGGAGCTGGTGAGTGGGGCCCAGCCCAAGCCCACCTGGGATGTGCTCTGCCCGTCACCAACGGCCTGTGCCCTCCTGTGCAGCTGGAGGAAGCGGCCAAGGAGGTGGCTGACGAGGTGACCCGGCCCCGACCTGCTGGGGAGGAGGTGCTCCAGGCCATCCAGGTCATGCTGAAGTCGGATGCCAGCCCCTCCAGCATCCGGAGCCTGAAGGTGGGTCCCCTGGGAGACTGCTGCCATGGGCAGAGGGCCTCGAGACCGTCCGGGCACCAGCAGGGCGGCCTTGGCCGTGGCACTCAACCTTTCTGAGCCTGTTTTCTGCTTTGGGTTGGTCGACTCCCTTGGACAGTGTTTGCTGAGCTCACCCCAGGCGTGGCGTTGAGTTGGTCCTTGAGGAGCAGTAGGGGCTGTGTGGGTGAACTTTGCTGGAGTTTGTGTCTAGCAGGGAGACCGAGAAACGTGTGCTGCACCTTCTGAGCTCCGAGGTGGTTTCAGTGAGAGCAGTCAGGGCGCGAAAGAGGTGGGGGCTTCCAGGAGCGATGGGGAGGGAGGCGGCAGTGTGGTGTGGGGATGGCACAGGGTGTGCCCGGTGGGGAGGGAGCTTTCTGGGCAAGAGGGGCCTTGGCTGCTGCGGAGCCAGGGGTGCGGAGGCGTGGTGTGCTCAAGGCCCTGCTGAGGCCACCATGGAAGCTGAAGGTCCCGTGGTCGTGGGCGGGGCAGTCTCATTCCCAGGTGGGTGGCAGCTGTGCTCTGGTGCTGGTCCGGTCCTCACTAAGAGGAGCAAGCAGAAAGACTGGCCCTTGTTCTCAGGGTGACACTGGAGAGAGACAGGCACAGTTTGGTGACCCGGGTGGTATGAGAGGGACCAGGATAGAAATGGGGGTGACTGGACGGAGGCTGAGAGGTGGACCGTGTCCCCAGGCTCCCTTTTACTATGTGCCTCCCTGTGGCTCTTGCAGTCGGATATGATGTCGCACTTGGTGAAGATCCCTGGCATCATCATCGCAGCCTCTGCAGTTCGGGCCAAGGCCACACGCATCTCGATCCAGTGCCGCAGCTGCCGAAACACCCTCACCAACATTGCTATGCGCCCTGGCCTGGAGGGCTACGCCCTGCCCAGGAAGTGCAACACGTGAGTGTGCGGCTGGGGCGACCCTGGGCCCGGCTCAGGATCGCTGCTGGGTGCCAGGTCCCTGCGGGGGGGCACAGGACCCCTGTGGGGGGGCACAGGGCTGGGAAGCAGAGTGGTGCTGGCCGTATCCTGCGTGTGACCATGTAGCTGAAGAACACTGCCAGGTTCCGCACTGCAGGAGTGGCCTGACTGGCGAGGCCGAGTGTGCGGCCCTCACCTTGCGGAACCAGGGATATTCAGTGCCTGGCCCCGTATGGGACACTTGCTACACTCCTGAGCTGGAGGACGGGGCCTTCTCTGCTGCCCTGGCATAGCCTCCCCTGCTCCTTCCTCTTCACCTGCAGCCACTTGCAGTGTGTGTACCTTGTTTCGTGTCCCCCTTGGTCTGCTCTTCCCCCAGCGCTCAGGTGGCGGGTGGCTCTTCGTGTGGTCTGCTCGGGCTTGAGCCTCCTCCCCTCCGTCCGCAGTGACTGTGCCTCCTCTCCTGAAGCACCCCAACCCTCCTCTCACTTGGCTGCTCTTTGTGTAACACACCTCTCCTTTCTTACGTAGTTAGGGAGGTGACCAAGATACGTGGTGAATGTTTAGTTTTATTAAATTCAGAGACCCTTTGGTGTGAATGCCTCTTGGAGTACCATGTGGTTTGTGCCACTTCGTGAGGCAGTTCTGGAAGTCCTTGTGCGACTGTCTCTATGAGGTGTGACTAAAAAGTACGGTGAGCGCTGCTTCCGAGCGCCACCCAACACAGAGGCGGGTTCCTAAGAATATGTCACTGTGCTCGGCAACCTGCTCACCAACTCTGGCTCTGTGTGACTTCAGGCTCTTCCGCAAAGTCAAAATGACCATGAAAGGTGAATCTTTTGAGTTGCTTCAGGGACAGGGAAGCAGCCATGACAGCACAACTAAAGACACTCAGGAAAGGCCTTCCAGAGTGGCTGCAGAAAGTGGCAAGGACAGTGGGATAAGTGTTCAAACTGGGGCTGGGGGATTGTTGGGGATTAATGGGAATGTTACTACAATAGTTATTTTTTTCATACTGGGAATTGAACCAAGGACTTTGCGCTTACCAGGCAGGCATTGTGCCACTGAGCTATATCCCCAGCCCACAATTTTTTTTGAGACAAGGTCTCCCCATGTAGCCCAGGCTGACCTCAAACTCCCAATGACCCTACCTCACTCAGCCTCTTGAGTGCTGGGATTACAGGCTTACTCCACCAGGCCTGGCCCTGCGATGCGTTTTTAAAAAAAACTTTGTTAACTGTGTGTTTTGATCAGATGGTGTGTTTTTCGTTCCTTGGCTGGAAGCTAGCGCCGCAGAGCAGGGCCTCCCTTGGCGTGGTGTCCCTGCATCCATAATGGCCCTGTGGATGTGTGGCTGTGCTGTTGTGGGCAGAGACTACTACAGGGAGTGTTGTGGCCCCAGCCAGGGCCTGCTCGCTGTGTAGGCCAGATCTCCTGCGAGGGATCCTGGTGGGAGGTGGGTTAGTGAGGGGCTTCCCTTGGGAAGCACTGACTCCTTGCCGGGGACCTCGCCTGCCCCCGCCTGGCCCCCTCGTGGAGGAGCCTCGCCTGCTTGTTGCTCTCTCACCTGCTTGAGCAGCCCTTTCAGGCTTTTCCCTGGCCTGTCTAGGACCTCAGTTGCTGACCCTGGGACACATTGGCCCCAGCCTTCAGTTCTTGGTGGCTATGGAGACTTTCTCCGCAGGGACCAGGCTGGCCGACCCCGGTGTCCACTGGACCCATACTTCATTATGCCTGACAAGTGCAAGTGTGTGGATTTCCAGACTCTGAAGCTGCAGGAGCTGCCGGATGCGGTACCACACGGTGAGATGCCCCGGCACATGCAGCTCTACTGCGACAGGTGAGGTTCCCCCTGCCCACCCTGCCCTTGAGAGGCTGAGTGATCCCGTTAGTGCAGGGCCTGGCTGTGTTCTTCCTCGGTGTGTCAAGACTGAAAGACAAGAAGTGGGCCTGGGCTCTCAGTGGCCTGGGTTGCCTGTGCCTTTTGTTTTTTTTTTTTTTTTTTTGAGGCAGCGTCTCCCTATGTAGTTCAGGCTGGCCTTGAACTCATGGTGATCCTCCTGCCTCAGCTCGAGTGTACCAGCGCACTGGGCCTCTGTGTATTGTGTGGGAACATTTTTCAGGGGAGCTGTCCGCAGCTTTCTCCATTTCTCTGGAGAGGTAGCCCATGTGTGGTTGTTTCCTGTCCACTTAGGAGAGGGGATGAGGTTGGTCTCTGTCCTCCCATGGGGCTGTCAGACACGCAGCTGGACCAGGAATCTTGAAAAGCTGCTGTTGTGAAACCATGGGGTTGGGGGAAGGTCGCAGAGATGGGACTCTTCTTTATCACCGCACTGGTTCCACAGCAGTAGGGGAAGACTGGGTGACTTTATCACCTCCCCAGGCTCAGAGGTGCAGTGACTGCTCTGAGGTCACACAGCCCCCAGGCTCTGTGCTGCATGGCCAGGGCGACTCTGGGGACCTCTCTTGGAACATACTTTTTGTGAAAGAGGAGCTGAGGACCAGAGGCCGAGGTGGAGTGGGTGAGGAGGAAGGCTTCTGAGCCAGCTGTGGACCTAGGGCCAGGCACCCAGTGGAGGTGGAGTCAGGCCCTCTGGAGGGCTGAGTGGGCACCAGCTCCCCCTCAGCAGGCTCAGTGAGCTTTCAGCATCGCACCTGCCTGTTGTCACCACTGTGGGGCAGTTGTGATGCAGTGTGGGGTGACGCTTGGGCTGGGAATGGTAAGGTGCCAAGGGCATCATGGGAGCAGCTGGCCGTGCCCACCAGGACCTCACTGCTACTCTCTTCACCCTATTTCAGGTACCTGTGTGACAAAGTTGTCCCTGGGAACAGGGTCACCATCATGGGCATCTACTCCATCAAGAAGTTTGGCCTCAACTCCAGCAAGGGCCGTGACAAAGTGGGTGTGGGCATCCGGAGCTCCTACATCCGCGTCCTGGGCATCCAGGTCGACACAGAGGGCTCTGGTGAGTCGGGGCCGGGCACTGCTGTCAGGTGGCCGGGCAGCCTCCTGTTGTCCTGAGCTGTAGCTGTGGCGCTACACTGAGGGGGGTTGCTTAAACCAGGTTCAGGTTCGGAGGATCCGGTGTAGAGGTGTAGAGGTGGACGCTGGGCCTGGGGCTGAGCAGTATCCCTAGACTCTCAGCTCCCTTCTGTCCAGGCCGAAGCTTTGCTGGGTCTGTGAGTCCGCAAGAGGAGGAGGAGTTCCGGCGTCTGGCTGCCCTCCCCAATGTCTACGAGGTCATCTCGAAGAGCATTGCGCCATCCATCTTTGGGGGCACGGACATGAAGAAAGCGATTGCCTGCCTGCTCTTCGGGGGCTCCCGGAAGAGGTGAGGGCCAGGGACTGGTGATGTGGCACGTGGGAGGACAGCGGCCAGGTAGTCGGGCGCTCACTCCCAGGCTGCCTTCAGCAGTCTTCCTCCCCTCCCTCAGATGAGGTACAAAGGCAGTTGGACCCCCCTGAGTGGGTGATGAGAGAGCCACGCCATCTGCAGGCAGTTCCCTGAGTGAGGCGGGTGGAAGACACTTGGTGTCTTTGGAAGCGCTAAGGTAGTGGTAGTGTAGACAGTGACAGCAGTCATGTCCTGTGCTGCCCTGGTTCTCCTGAGCAGGTCTGTGAGCGTGCTGCTCAGTACCCAGCTTGTAGGTGGGGTGGAGGCTGCCAGGGCCCAGCTCCTGGGTACATGGTGAAGCCTAGAGCCTGTCTACAGCACTGTCTTCTCTGAGGGAGAAGTGCTTATTGCTTGTTTGCGGGGCACCTGCGCCCGGCCTCAGGTGCCATCTGCCTAACCCTCCCTGTCTTGGGAGGTAGGCACCACCCTTGTTTGCCCTCCATTGCTGTCTTGGGAGCCAGGGCTGGCACGAGTATTGCTGCAGCCCTAGCCCCATCTTCCACCAGTTGAGGCTCACGAGAAGCTAGGTTGGCTGCCATTCCGATGGTAGCCACTCAGCCTCCTGTGGGTTCTTTCCCTGCCCCCACCAGACTCCCCGATGGACTCACTCGCCGAGGGGACATCAACCTGCTGATGCTGGGGGACCCAGGGACAGCCAAGTCCCAACTCCTGAAGTTTGTGGAGAAGTGCTCTCCCATTGGGGTAAGTGGACTGGGCACCAGGATACCGTCCTCACTCCATGGCTGTGGTCAGGGTGGACAGAGGGAGAGGGCTGGAACTCACAGGCTTGTATGGGTTTGGGGGCAGGAGCACTAGGCCCAGAGTCGTCTGGGGCTTGCATCTCCCCTGACAAGTCCCTGGCCAGGCACTTTGAGGGCCCTGGTCTCCCCTAGTGGCAGCTGGTCATTTGCTGAACGTGGCATTGATGACACTTATTAGTCCTGCTGTGGGCATTGTGGCCGTGGGTGCACAGGAATTGGAACAGTGAGGTGGGAGCCCTGAGTAGTGCTTGAGCCCGGTGCCCGAGGACCTGGCATTGACCAGGGGCCTGGTAGCTATTAGCGGGGAGAGGACATGACCAGCATGGCCAGTGGGGCGGGTTGGCAGCAAGTGGGGCTGGGCATGTGAACGGAGAAGTCTTCTGGTAACTGCATTAGACACTGGTGCCTGGGAGGCCAAGCAGGGGGACTCAAGTTTGGGCCCAGCGTATCTCAGACATGGGCTGGGGTTTGTAGCTCATTGCAAAGGCCCTGGGTTCAATCCCCAGTGCTACAAAAGTAAGATAACAGTCACACAAGAGAGCTGAAATTGACTTTGACCAGCTGCCCTGTCGAGCCCGCGCTTTGTGTGATGGTCACTGTGGCATGTCAGGGATTGAGCCCAGCGCTGCACACCCGTGTGCCTGTTCTGCCACCGAGCTGTGCTCGGCATGAGACGTGACCCTGAGGCCCTGTGCACTCGTGCCTGTGCCGCAGCTCTGTGCTCTGGTGTCTCGCACGGGCGTCGCAGCTAGGCCTGTGTGGCCACAGGGCTGGGGGCAGCATGTGTCTCGCAGGTCTGTGGATGGGGACCTGTGTGGGGCAGCCTCTGGGCCTCTGCGTACCACACAGGGCCATGTTCTTGGGACATTTAGGCCGTGCTGGGACCCTGCCTTCAGCTCTGTGCTGGGTCTGCCCAACCTTGCCATACCTGGAGTTGGAGCTGGCCCTGGCATCGCCCCTGACCCCAGCCTTCCTTTCTAGGTCTACACGTCCGGGAAGGGCAGCAGTGCGGCTGGACTCACTGCCTCCGTGATGAGGGACCCCTCCTCCCGGAACTTCATCATGGAGGGCGGGGCCATGGTCCTGGCTGATGGCGGGGTTGTCTGTATTGATGAGTTTGACAAGGTGAGTGAGAGGCAGGTGGTGGCCGGACGCCGGCACCTTGGCGTCACAGGACTGGGCTGTGTGGCTTCCAGTGCATGCCTGACAGAAGCTAGCTCTGATGGGGAGACTGGGCCAGTCACTCTGGGGTCACTGGCGAGTTGTTTAGCGTCTGAGCCTCAAGTTTGCCGGGAAACTCGGGAGAGTCTGGCCAAACCCACAGCTGGAGGTGATCCAGTTCCTGCCCAGGCCCTGGTGTAGAGTTGTCCTGGAGTGAGAGTTGCTGCTAATTTTCCTGCACCGCTGCCCCACCTGGGTGGGTCTGAGGGACATTTCCCTGCACCCTGCAGATGCGAGAGGATGACCGTGTGGCAATCCACGAGGCTATGGAGCAGCAGACCATTTCCATCGCCAAGGTGAGCCTCCCCGCTCCGCCCGCAGCTGGCATACTGTCCTGGGGCCACTGTGGGTTGGCTCCGTCCTGGTTGCCCAGGCGCGTGCTGGTGGCAGGGCCGCACCTGCAAGTATGTTTGCCCACATGTGGGTGTACACCTGTGTGTGCGTGTATACGTGTGTGAGAGCGGCCTCCCCCAGGTTCTTGGTGATCCATCCCTTGCAGGCTGGAATCACTACCACCTTGAACTCACGCTGCTCTGTTCTGGCTGCTGCCAACTCGGTGTTTGGCCGCTGGGATGAGACGAAGGGGGAGGACAACATCGACTTCATGCCCACCATCCTGTCCCGCTTCGACATGATCTTCATCGTCAAGGACGAGCACAATGAGGAGAGGGATGTGGTGCGTCCACGGCGGGGCTGGGGATGGAGAATGGGCCTTGGCCAGCCAAGTCCCAAGGCTGAGTTGGCTGGCATTGGGCACATAGGAGGTGGCTGTGGTGGCCTGCAGGGCTCTGGCCCGAGGAGTGAGTGCTGTGTGATGGGGTTATCCCTCTCCCAGGCCCTCACCCTCACATGGGACAGGGCTCTCTGGCTGACCCACAGGGGACCCGGTTCTGGTTAGTATGCAGCTGAGGGAAGCGTGATACTCTGTGGAGTTGGTGGGGCCAGAGGATCTAGCACAGACAGCGCTTGTTGTAGACAGCTCTGCCCCTGCCTGGCTTCCTGTGGTAGAGGCCTTGCATTGGTAGCTGCTCCCTGCTCCGTGTTACGTCTGCCGGCTCAGCTGCCCTGGTTTACAGGAGACCCCTTGTTCGCAGTGGTTCTAGCAGCAGCCCTGGGGGCATCACTGACTTGGGTGGGCCCCATGTGCGTCCTTCTGTAGATGCCTGCCCTGGAGTGGCCAGGCTGTGGGGAGGGCAGCAGGGTGAGCACCTGAGACCTGAGCGCCTTATGGTTTGGAGTCGGCCTCCTCGGCCCCTGTGGCCTGCCTTCCTCTGGGGACCCAGGGCTACCCCAGCATCCCTCCTGTCTGCCTCCCAGATGCTGGCAAAACACGTTCTCACCCTGCATGTGAGTGCACTGACACAGACTCAGGCCGTGGAGGGCGAGGTCGACCTGGCTAAGCTGAAGAAGTTCATCGCCTACTGCCGTGCGTGAGTGTTGGGTGTGGCCTGCCCCGATGGCGCTGTCCTGGCGCTGCCCTGCACAGCTTGCTCTGGCTCTGGCACTTTCCCCAGCTGCACAGAGCCTAAGATTTTGGGTGGTCCCCCAGACCCCTCCAGTTGATACACAGGGAGTTTGTTGTGGACGTGGCTGTGCTGTGTGACTTAAGGCAGGTCAGTCAACCTTGTTGAGTCTCATTTCCTCGGGTGGAGTTTCTTAGGGTTTCTGGAGTGGTTGCACAAGGTAACGAGTAAGCACCTGGCGGGTCCCTTTGCCGAGATGCAGTTGCTGTTCCTGCACCCTTCCAGGAGTGGTAGTCATTGCCAGGCATGATCCTGGTGTTCTGCATACATCAGACTTCAACCCTCCTCCTGGACCTCAGAGGTCAGGTGGCTAGGAGTACTGTTGTCCATTTTATAGATGGGAAACTGAGGCAAGGAAGGCAAGTGAGTGTTGAGAGGTAGTGGGGACAGGCTGTGAGTGAGCCTGGGTGCCCTGTGCTGCTTATGTCCCCGTGACGCTGCAGCACCCCAAGAGGGAGACCAGAAGGCAGAGGCACCGCTCATCAGACCTGCTAGACGCTGCCCACTGCAGGCCTCCCTGTCACTGCCGGGTGTGGCTGGAATCCACCTGACGTGACAAGAGGGGCCCTTCTCACCCTGTGGCGCCTGGCTTCCCCGCCCACCTCCCCTCAGTGGCCCTGTTGTCTCCCACTTGTTGGCCTCTGGCACCTGCTCACTGCCAGCCCTTTTCATTAAATCTCCAAAGCCCAGTGCTCTCGGGGCAGGTGGTGTGGGTGTGGTGACACCCAGTGCCCCCTTGGCCTCACTGGGTGCTCCCTGTCTTCCTGTAGGAAGTGTGGCCCCCGGCTGTCTGCAGAGGCTGCAGAGAAGCTGAAGAACCGCTACATCATCATGCGGAGTGGGGCGCGACAGCATGAGAGAGACAGTGACCGTCGCTCCAGCATCCCCATCACTGTGCGGTGAGCCTCCCCTCGGTGCTGTGTGATGCCGGAACTGCTTTCTGCTCTCGTGCGCTTGTGGGCCCCGCCTCCAGCACCGCTTACTAGTGGCTTTGGCTGTGGAGTGGAAACTGGAGTAGCTTGTGCAGCCAGGGAGTTTATTCCCAGTGCTTGCCGTGTGACAGGCACTGGCATGCCTGCAGGGCCACCCTTTGCCTTGGCCCCAGCCAACTGCTGGGGCTCCGGCCATTGCCTGCCCGTGCATCCAGGGCAGCAGAGAAGAAAGAAAAGCGGGGCTCACCACTTTGGGGGTGTTCCCTGATATCACACGCAGTGCTCAGACGTAAAGCTCACTGGCCGCAGCTTGGTCAGGTGCACCTGAACGCAAGAGGCAGGAGGTGTACTTTAGCAGCTAGCAAGCACCAGAGTAGAGATCAGGGTTCTGCTGCACAGAGCAGAGGGCGGTGGGTTGCAGGCACAGCCAGCGGCCCCCTGCTGCGGTCTCCCCTCCCTCGGGTGAGGTGGGCTGAGGCCGCCCTGAGTTCCCATTATCCTGCAGGCAACTGGAGGCCATTGTGCGCATCGCAGAGGCTCTCAGCAAGATGAAGCTGCAGCCCTTCGCCACGGAAGCAGACGTGGAGGAGGCCCTGAGACTCTTCCAAGTGTCCACATTGGACGCCGCCTTGTCGGGCACTCTGTCTGGTGAGTAGGTGCCACCACCCTGGCCTGGGGAGTGCTGGCAGCCTGGGGAGTGCTGTCTCCCCACTCCCATGGAGCTGCTCTGTGAGAACTTCGACGTCAGCCCGCCACAAACCCCACTGTTCCCCTGGCCGCTCCTCAGGGTGGGAGGCAGCAGCTTCCCCACTGACCTAAACTGTGGCCCTGCTGCTGGCTTCATGGCTTAGGCACAGCAGTCAGCCCCTGGTTGTTGGGCTCGGCCTTGTCAGGGCTTCCCAGCCATGGCTCTGTTTCTGACACCTGCGCCCCAGATGTTAAGTTGGACTGCTGGTCCTTCCACCACAGGAGGACAGAATGATGTCAGAACCCTTAACGTGGCCTGGGTCCCAGTTTCCCTAGCCCAGGCACTGGTTTTGAAAACTCGGCCTTGCACAGGAGCATGGCATGTGCAGCTCCTCTGGGCTGCATCTGACCCTTCCCTGGCAGATGGACTCTGATTTTCCAGGCGCCACGTGTAGTGGGGCCAAGAGCCGGCAGATGGCAGCAGAGCCCCACTGCAGTTGAGGCTCAGTGAGCCCAAGGAGGTGACGGGGTGGCCAGGCCAGGTCACCCTCGAGGGGGAGGCCCCATGCTCTTCCTTCAGTGGGTGGGCAGCCTGGTCAGCACGGAGGTGCCCCACAGCTGAAGCTGAAAGTCCTGAGTCCCATAGCCGAGGGCTCCTGCGTACCTTCCTTTATCACCCACGGTCCTAAGCTCCCATCCAGCCTGTCCCAGGAAGCTTTTCCTATGGCCACCTGACTGGGATCCATCTGTTGGCCTATCTGACCTGCTTCTGGGTGACTGTCACCCAGAGATAGTGTGTATCCTCTCAGAGTCTGTATAGCCCCGTTAGGGTTACCCTGGTTACCTGTATGGCCTGTCCTGCCCTGGGCTGTCAGGCCAGCTGTGTGTCCCTGCCTCCACCTCCACTGGAGTGCTCTTGCCCTCAATATGCCCTGGCCCCGTGTTTTCTGAGCACTGGGGGCCTGGCCTGTCTCTCCAGGAGTGGAGGGCTTCACCAGCCAGGAGGACCAGGAGATGCTGAGCCGCATCGAGAAGCAGCTCAAGCGCCGCTTTGCCATTGGCTCCCAGGTATCTGAACACAGCATCATCCAGGACTTCACCAAGCAGGTGAGCCTCGCCTCGGGTAGGGCCCTGGGGTGGGCTCCCACCCCAGCACTTGTCCTTCGGCTCAGCAGGTGGCCCCAGTGGGGGGGGCAGCTGCCCCTCCTCATCCTAACCTGTCCAGCCGTCACCCCTCCCCAGGCACACTTTCTGCAGGGCCCGGGAGGATTCGGTATTCCTCTGGCAGTACTGGCTGTTGAACCCAGGGCCTTTCTTCGTGCTGAGCTGCATCCCCTTTTGAGACAGGGTCTCACTGGACAGTTCAGTCTGGCCTTGAACTTGTGATCCTCCTGCCTTGGCCTTCCGAGTGCCTGCACCAAGTCCAGCTGTGTGTGTTTTGTTTTGTTTTGTTTTTTAAATTGTGAAGGTGGGGTCTTAAGTGCCTGAATGGCTCAGGCTGGGTTTGAATTCAGCATTCTCCTGGCTCAGCCTCCCAGAGTGCTGGGGTTACATGTGCACACCAGCGCTGCTGGCTTAGGGGTTTCTTTTTCTGTCCTGCAAAAGAGAGGGGCAAGGTGGCCAGGCTCTGGTGGAGCCACATCCTGTGCCCCCAGCTTTGCCTGGTCATGCCCTCATTCCTGGGCTAGTGGAGCCCTCCAGCTCTCTGGGGTCAGGGGGCTTCTGGGTCCCTTGCTAAGCGTGCACCTGTGAAGTCGCGGGCTCCCTGGCTTCTAGTCCTGCTCTGCCTCCTGCACGTCTCCTGGTCTTGCCCTGTGGCAGTTGTTGCCGAGCCTGGTCTGGAGTGAACTGCTGAGCTTAGTTAAATGTTTAGGGCTGACCAGAGTCTGGTGATGGGGACTGGACTTCACCCCAGCTCTACTAATTGCTGTGACCTCAAGCAGGTGGTTAGGTTTTGTGCCTCAGTTTTTTTGCCACTGAGCCCTTGTGCTTCAGTTTTTCCCTCTGTAAGATGGGGAGTTCTTTCCTGGTTGCTGGGGTGCAGTGCTGGTGCAGGTGAGGGCCTGTGCCCGTGCCAAGTAACAGTGGAAGCTCAGGGCCCTTTCCCATGCCAGGGGCCCCCGTGGGTGCAGATGTCCCACGATGGCCTTGCATCTGTCCCATGTTTGCCCACAGAAATACCCGGAGCACGCCATCCACAAGGTGCTGCAGCTCATGCTGCGCCGTGGCGAGGTCCAGCACCGCATGCAGCGCAGGGTCCTCTACCGCCTCAAGTGAGGACACCCAGCCGCCCCCGCTCCTGCCCTCCGGCCCTGCCTGCTTTCCTGCCTGTGTGTGCTGCTACCACCTCTGGACTGCTGCCCTGGCACTGGACCAGGATGTGTGCCTTGGGTCTCTGTGATAAAGAATGTGTGTCGGGTGCCTGGTGTCCCTGCCCCACCTGTCCTCTGGCAGGGTGGGTGTGGGTCAGGAACAGGTGCTGGAGCCCACAGACCAACTGAGCCTGGGCCCTGTGTTGAGTCCTTGACCTTGTGCTGCAGGTTTTTCTTGTGCTGCGTGTGGGAAGGTAGAATGAGGCTGGTGCTCGAAGCTGGGAGAGTGAGCTTGGGGGCCAGAAACACCCACCGCCACCCCATGTGCTCAGGTAGGGCCATAGTGCAAGTCACTGCCTGGCCTTACCGTGCCTTGGTGTCCAGTCCTGGGGGCACTGCACGGCCCCTGCCTTGAGGGTGGCACCAAGGGTCCTCGACAGCTTCGCAGGGGCCCATGTGGCAGGACGCAGCGGTGGAGGCATTCAGTGTGTGGGGACGCAGGCCTTAAAGCAGAGGGCAGAGACTCTTCACCTCCTCCCTGGGGGCCTGCAGGGCACCCCCAAGCGGTATGGCCCTGGGGCAGAGGCATTTGGGACTGACTGAATCCTTCCTTGAGCACAGAAGGACCAGGGTTGGAGGAAAATTACTAGCGTTTTGCTTCGATTGTTAGATTTTTGTATTGTGCAAATACACAGTATGTAAACTGAGTTTGTATTTTGTTTTTCAAAATCTAGGATTCATGAAGTTAAGAAAAGGCTAGTGAAATAAAATTTTGACATTGAAAGTAGTCTTTAAAGTAGTCTTTAAAAAGTAAGACCAGCACTATTGAGGCAGCAGGATTGCCATGAGTTTGAGGCCAGCCTGAACTACATAACAAGAACTTGTCTCAAAAAAAAGGGAAGCCCCATGGGAGGAGTGTGTAGCAGGGGTGTCCACACACAGCAGGTGGCGGTGTGTGTCCCAAGTGTGTACCTGTGCAGAAACATCCAGCTGCTCAGCTTCCTGCCTTGGCTCCTGGGGAGATGTTTGGATGCAAAGCTAAACTCTGAGTGCCTGCTTTGCTTGGTGCCCGTGAGGCTTGGAGCCATGAGCTTGTGCCTCTGCACCCAAGGCGGTGTTTTTGGTGCCCATTAGCCTGTCATCTTGTCTGTCTGAGCCCTGAGGTCTCCTGTTGTGTGACGTACAGCACTGCTTGGGGGTAGTGACAGCCCTTGCCAGCATGGGGTACCTCAGGAGCTGGGTGGGGGAGGCTTGGGTGTGGGGGGCCTGGGGATGCGGAGACCAGGCTGTGGGGGCGGGTCCTTCCTGGGCAGAGCAGCTGTGGGCCCTGTGTCAGCCGCCTCCAGCTGCATGCTGCTCTGGAGAGGAGAGGCTGGGCTATGAGCAGTCCGTAGGGTCCTGAGGGGATGTGCCCCTTCTACCCTCAGCCCCTCTGACCGTGTCTCAGCCGCCCCTTCACCTTCCGCTCGCGCACTCACCAGGGCCTTTCCCAGTGAGTACACAGGGTGGCAGGCAGCAGTCAGGTGGTCCTGCTGGCCCGGAGGAGGCCGGGGCACTGGCGCAGGCTGTGGGGCAGTGGGCAGCTCCCTGCATAGTGCTAGCTGGTGCGAGGGGCAACAGGCTCAGGCAGAGTGCGTGCTGCATCTCCCCGTGCACCTGTGGTAGGTGCGTTGTTTCACTCACACTGGGAGAGGAATGCCCATAGGGGCTGAGCAGCTCCCCGAATCAGCACTTCTTGGCAGAGGGACTCACCCTGAGTGGAGAGTAATACTCTGGACAGTGACAGTTGGGCAGCGATGTCCCGGGGTAGCAGGTGCATCATGGCCTGGACACAGCCTTGCCCCAGGGCCTGCAGCTTGTGGGGCGGTCTTGCTGACATGTCCTGGGCCCTGTGGGGACCCCGGGAAGGGAAGCGTGGAGTGCCTGCACTCTGGCGCTGGGTCCTGGGAGTGTGGGTCTGGGCCAGGGGCCCAGTGCAGGTCCTGGACTCAGGACCGTGTCCCTGCACCCCATTTCTAGTGAGAGCAGCCAGCACATCAGTAACCGTGTGCTGTTCCCTAGATACCCCTGAGCTGCCTCCCTGGACCTTGGCTTGGTCCTTTTAAACTCTAGCAGGAGCCCTGGTGTGGTGGCTTACGACTGCAATCCCAGCGCTCGGGAGGTTGAGGCAGGAGGACTGCTACCCAGCCTGAACTGCATAGTGAGACGAAACCCCAACCACACCCAAAACAAAACCCCATCGGGATGATATTATGGGGGATCTAGGGTTATGGAAGACAGTGCCCACTAGGGGGCGCCAGACACCAGGCCACTGCCTGCCAGGACATTCCGGGCCACCGCTGCTCTGACAGGCCATAGGGGTAGGGTGCATCCAATCCTCAGCCGCCAGTCATTACCGGGGCATTGCATGTTCTGGGGGATCGTGTCTCTCCCTCCTGACTTCAGATGGGGAAACTGAGGTACAACCAGGTGTTAACAGCTGTAGGTGCTGCTGAGAGCTAAATCCAGAGGTGGGAACCTGCGCATTGGAGTGAAGGTGAAGCGTACACGTGTATCTGCACAAATGCATGTGTGCATTTGGTACTTTTGTGTGTATCACATTGTGTGTAGTGCAAGGCTGAGACAGCGTGAGTGGGACCCTTGCCCGTGCCCCTCCGCCCCCATTTCCCTTGCTGACGGCAACCGCGTGACAGGTTCCTGGGTCTGGTGATGAAGATTCAGGACCTCAGGGTTAGGTGGGCTTTCCCCGGTGTGGCCTCCTGTCCTGTGATAGTCGGGGTGACTGACATTGTTCTCCACTCCCAAGTGGAACCTGGTGCCCCTGAGCAGGGGCTGGGGCACTTGGGTGTCTCTGTGAGCATGCTCCCCACCATCCCTTTCAGAGAGACCCAGCTGCTCTGAGGACCACATCTGCTTGTCTCAGGAGTCGGGAGCAGGGCTGCCAGGGGTCCTGAGAGATTTGGACTCTGGCCAGGCCCCTTCCCCCATGAGGGAGGGCAGAGGCCCCGACCAGAAGGCCTGGGTGTGATGGCCGCCTTGCTTGGCCTCTTGCAGCCATCTCTGGTCACTGCAGCTGTGGTGCTGGCCAGCCAGTGCTCTGTCCCTGGCCCCGTTGGGCTGGCTGCAGTTTCCTCCTGCTTGTCCTCTGGTCCCCATCAGCAGGCCTCTGAGAGAATTCGGGTCTCTTCCCCATGCCCAGCATGGAGCAGGCCCTGCGGGTTACCCAGCACCTTTGGCTGAAACCCACAGCTCCTCTCCTAGGCCACTGAGGGGTCCCTGGCTCCAGAGAAGCCCTGGGACTGCTGCAGCCCGAGGACAACATAGCCCAGCTCCTTTGGCTCCCGTCCTGCAGCGATGGGCTGGCGGGGCAGCCTGGATGGAGCAGAGCCCTCGCCACCTTGGAGTAGGAGCGGACCCCAGCTGTTTCATGCCATGTGTCCTGGCAGGGATCAGGGAAGTGGGATTAGGACGACACCGTTGCTTTCCTGCCTCCCTGGCGCTTGCAGGCATCCGGAGGGGGCAGAAGGATTCTGGCCACTGTGCTCACCCCTCCCACTTCCTGCCTGCTGATGGGTCAGTCTGTTCCACATTGGTGCCTTCCAGGAGCGGCCATGGTGGCGCCACCCCTCTGTCCATACATGGGGACAGCAACCCCGCAGCAGGTCTTGGTGACGATCAGCTGTGGTGGTGCAGCAGAGCCCTTGGAGGAGGGCCTGGGTGGGTATGTTCACAGTGTGTGCAATTGCTGTGATGTTCACTCAGCTGCAGGTGCCCAGCAGCCGTGTGGTTCCCGGACATGCGGCACTGGAGAGCATCGTGTGGGTGAGAGACCCTCAGGGAGAGGTGGCTGGTGATGGGCCTGTGAGAGCGCCTGGGTGTGGTGGGGTCCTTCTGCAGGCCTGCTGTGGGCTCCAGGTAGAGCGCAGGGTGCTGCGGAGTGGGGGTGGCAGCTTGGTTACGTAAGCCAGCCTGGGAGCCGGGACGCTGTTGTGACAGCCCTGCGCTCGGCCCCCACATGGAAAGTGCTCCTCAGCAGGGCCGGAAGGAGGGCGTGCAGCTGAGTGTGGGAGCCTCTGCTGGCCCGGCCCAGTCTGGCCTTCTCTGGCTGTGGGGGCTGAGGGCAGACTGGGCTCCGTGAGAGGGTAGAGGTGGTGGGTTAGGGAAAGGGACCAGAAGGTGCCTCAGGCAGGCTGAGCCACTGACTGGGCTCCGAGCACCCTGGCCCTGCTCTGAGAGCAAGGGCCCTCGAAGGGCCTGATGTGTGGGTGCAGGGGCATGCCCTTAGCATGAAGTGGGTCGTCACTGTGAAGTGGGTGACGACCCACGTTGCACGGAGAACGTGACGCTCATAGGCACGCAGCCCCTCAGGGCTTTCCAGGCCAGAACCCTGTCTTGTGTACACCCTGCTGCCCCGGGGTGCAGGCCCAAGTTTATGGGGCGGGTATAAGGAAGCGGTCATGTCTCCGGGTGTCCCCCTGCTCCCTCCTCCCCTCCTGCGGGGTGGACCCCGTGGGGGCCAGGAACGTGACCACAGGAGGTGTCTCAGCTGCTTTCTTGTTGCAGGTACACAGTACCACTGCCCACAGCTTAGAGATGGAAAGGTTGTAACTGGCCAGCTCCAAGGCCAGACGCAGTGGAAGGGTCTGGGAGGGGAGTTGCACCCCCAAGGCAGGAGCAGTGAGGGGGAAGCACCTTTCTAGCTGTGCCCCAGTCTAGGGAGCCCCTCCTGCCAGACCCCGCCTCCTAGCAGGCCAGCCTTGAGCCCCGCCTGTGCCAGCCTGTTTAGGCTGTTGGGGACACCTAGATCTAAACCCTAAGGGTAGGCTGCAGCCTTCTGCAGGAGGACGGCTGGACAGCCTTCTGGCCTCTCCTTCCCTCCGCAAGCCT
Source organism: Chinchilla lanigera (assembly GCF_000276665.1). Taxonomy (NCBI): domain Eukaryota; kingdom Metazoa; phylum Chordata; class Mammalia; order Rodentia; family Chinchillidae; genus Chinchilla; species Chinchilla lanigera. The sequence goes on from NW_004955405.1 coordinate 43,149,803, forward strand.
CAGTGGTCCTCTGCCCTGTGTAGGGAGTACAGCAGCCCTGGGACTGTGCTGGGTGCTCCATCTCTCCCTCCCTCCCTCCCTCCCTCGGTTTCCCTCTCCTCCTCTCTATCTCCCTCTCTGGAGCCAGCTGCCATGAAGTGGATCCTTGCCCAACCTCATGGGGGAGGGGGCTGCAGCCCTGATTGGAACCTTGTGGGAGACAGGGATGCTGAGCCGAGTCTCAAGCTAAACTGGGCCAGACTCCAACCTGCAGGGACCCGGGAGACAGTGGCTATTAGCTGGGGAGGGTTTTTTTTTTTTTTTTTTTGGGGGTTTTTTTTTTTTTTTTTTTTTTTTTTTTCTTTTTGAGACAGCCTTTCTCTGTAATTCAGCCTGGTTTTAAACTCACTATATAGGAGCTGGACATGGTGGCGCACACCTGTAATCCCAGCACTCCAGCACTTGGGAGGCTGAGGCAGGAGGATCATTGCAAATTCCAGACCAGCCTGGGCTACAAAGTGAGTTCAAGGCCAGCCAGAACTGTATAGCAAGACCCTGTCTCAAAAACACAAAAAACAAAACAAAACAAAAAACTCACTATGTAGCCTAGGCTGGCCTGGAACTCACTGTGATCCTCCTGCCTCATACTCCAAGTGCTGGGATCACAGGTGTGTGCCACCACGCCCAGCGTGGCTATTTGCTGTTTGAAGCTAAGTTTTGGGGGCATTTGCCATCCACCCCGCCTTCCCTGTCTCCTCTCCGTGGGTCTCTACCCTCCCCTCCCTGAGGACAGCCCGGTCCCTGTCTGCACTGGCTGAAGGCCTGGTCTTGTCCCTTCACCCTCTCTGGTTCATTTCCCCTGGGCTGGCACTCACGGGAGGGCAGTGAGCTGCCCAGAGGCACGGCTGTTCCATCCTGTCTCATCTTGACCTTCTTGCCACTCTGGGGTAGAGTAGGGACAGGTCTGAAACCCAGGTGGCAGTGAGATGGGGGAAAGAGGTCTGGGCCGGCCTAGGTCCCATGCTGCAGGTGCCTAGGGCAGCGAAGGCAGGTGCTGTGAGGCCACCTCGGTCTACGCCACGGCCTCCACAGCCTGCAGCCCTGTGCAAATGCAGGAATCCTCATGCCTGCGCATCCCAGCTGTCCTGTAGCTCATACAGATGCCATGGTTTCCCTGGCCCAGGCTGGACATTGGGAGGAGTCTGTGGGTGGGGTCCCCAGGGAGGCTGGGCACAGGGTCCCTGGCACTTGGCTCGCAGGGCACAGAGTGTGGGTCCTGGATGCCAACCACTTCTTTGGCTGCTTCAGCCTGGCTCTTGTGGGTCTTCACAGCATGGGATGAGGCCACTGGACATCCCAGGTAGCAGTCCTTGCGCCCCTGCCACCAGGGCAGGGCCTTCTCCTCAGGGCCATGGGCACACTTGGGGCTCCAAGGTGGCTCTGTCTGCCCTCTCTGCCTCTGTCGCTCCAACCTCTCACTGGCTGGAGACCTGAGGCTCAGTGGTCCCCAGGTCCACGCTGGGTCACTTCCTGCTGTGTCCAGCCAAGACAGGGCCGGTCCAGAGGAAGTGGGATAGGAAGCGTTACCTGCCGCACTGTGGGGAGGAGCCATTGATGGGCCACAGGGGACGAAGCTGGAGCCCCATGCCACACTGGTAAGGACATGGATCGTCCCAGCTCCAGCCTGACAACGCTGCTGGTGGAGAAGGAGCAGCCAGGGTCTGGGAGACAGAGGGAGATGGAGTTTGGGGCCAGGCCCCCTCCACCAGGCGTCAGAGCTGGGCTGCATGGGTCCCTGCAGAGTGCCGCCCCATGGGTGATAAGTGTGTGTGTGTGTGGATGTGTATAGTGCCCATGCTGCACCGGCCCCTCAGCTCCTGGTGGTGTGGACTGGGTCTTTGTGGGGAGCAGAGCTGGCAGGTGGCCATTCAGGCTCAACAGAACAACTTCCTGTTGCCATAGTGACCAGACTCTCCTCCAGCCGGGCCTATTTTGGAACTTGGTCCACATGGCAAGGCTTTGTCACTGGCCTCCTGCTGCAGCTTTGTCCTGTGGGCAACCTGATGCCTTCCCAGGCCAACCTCCCTGCCTGGGCCTCTCTGGTCCAGCTGGGGTTGGGCCACCTCAGGCCTCTCCCTGAGGAGAGGGGTGCCGGGAACCTGGAGCTGCCACCTGGATCGGGGTCTCAGCTGCCCCTTGTCACCCCCAGGATCAAGCCCCAGGTGCTCCTCCACATCTCCCTGCCGCGTCAGTGCTGGCACACATGGGCTTCCACACTGCCCACCAAGTGTCCACTCAGGGAGCCCAGGCCTGTGCAAGGCCCAGTTCCAGCAGAGCTGATGCCCAGGAGTGGTGATGGGAGTGGGGTATGGCTTAGTTTCCCAGGAAGCAGCTTCTCCAGCCAAAGGAGGAGGCAGCCCCAGGGTGATGCTAGGCCACGTGGGGGGAGGCCAGGGCTGTCTTCCCATGGGCTGGGCCACAGTAGGCACCTGCGCAAGCCGGCTCAGAGACCTAGAGCCCCCCATCCCTGGGCTTTCCCACCTGAGTGTTGAAGAGCCTGGGGCCCCATGGGGATCACACCCCAGGAGCCAAGGTCCTGTCTGCACCCTGCCTGGCCTGGGTAAGCCAGGACCTGGAGCCTCTGCCCTGGGACAACTGGCCCACTGGGAAGGAGCTCAGAGACAGCAGGTGGAGACAGCAGGGAGCGCCAGCGGGAGCACCCCCTTCTGGGGCTAGCTGGGCTGGCCCTGGCTGCTGGCTGCAGGAGGGTCCGTCCCTAGGGTGGTGTCTGAGCCTAATGGTGTCTGGTTCTAATCCCCAGGGCAGCTACAGAGCTGACACGTGGGGACCGTGATGGGCCGATGGACAGAGCACCCCAAGTCTTTGGGGTGCAGGCAGGGAAGAACGGGAGCAGGGCCGGTGGAGTAGCACAGGGCAGCTGTGCCTGGCCCGGGGGAAAGTGGGCCTGGCATTTGTGCGCAGCAAACCATTCAGGACACCTGGCGGGTCAGTGAGGCCACTGGAGACAGCAGTGCCTGTCCTGGCCCCTTCTGGTGCGCGACTGTGCCCTACAGGCGGCAGCGGGAGCCTGCCCCTCAGCCGTGTGGCCTGGGAGAGCTGCTGCTGTGCACCTCGATTTCCTCTAGAAAGCAGAGTTCTCATCTGGCAGCTGCGAGGGTTTCCTGGGTGCAGCAGGGCTGAGCGGCTCAGCTTCGTGCTCATCCTGTCGCCCGTCTTTTCTCCTGCTCTGAGACCTCGCCCTTCCTCCCAGAGGCCTCCCGTCTGCCGGTTCCTTCCCAGCAGACACAGGTCTGACGGTGTTGCCTCTGCCGGAGACTTTCCAGGACTCTGCGCCCATCCGCTTGCCTGTGAGACCCTGAGGAGAGGCAGTGCAGTGTGCACAGCAGCCGGCCCTCGCGCCTGTGGTGCAGGCTGGCCTCAGACAGTGAGGACCAAACCCAAAACACGAGTGGCTTAGCACTGCGTGCCTGTCAGCGATGCCTGGAGTTGCCCTAGGAGTCGCCCTCGTGACACGGAGCCCAAGGCCGGTGACCGGGCATAGGGTTGGCAGAACATCACCACCTGGGGCTCACTGGCCACAATGAGGCAGAGGGGAGCCAAGCCTCTGCTACCCACGCTGGGACTGGGGTACACGTATGGCCATCTCCACGACCACAGCAGCGCATTGGTGTGGGGCAGGGAGACCCTGTGACAGCCAGGCCCAAAGATAGCAGGGCTGGCCATGGCGAGCGTTCCAGAGGGGCTTCTGGCACAAAGCCCAGGTGAGAGAGGCCTGCTGCACCCTGGGGACCATAGGACGGACGCAGGGGCTGGAGCTCCCACGGCCCAGGCTCCTGGCCTCCCACCCTCTGCCCCGTGTCCCTGCGGAGCACCCCAGTTGGAGCACACACTCCTGGGGCCCAGTCCTGATGACCCTGCTGTGTGTCTTCTGCCCCAAGAGCACCCTCTTGCCCGAATCACTCTCAGCTACCTCCTTGGCAGTCCTCTCCCGCAGGCCAAGGCCGAGAGCCGCTGGGACACAGGCTGGGGCCCGGCCATCTACGGGGACACTGGCGGGACGTGCGTGAGGGAGAGGACGACAGTGGGGGTGGGGAGGCGGTGCCGACTTCGGCTGCTCAACATTGGGAACGCTTTCACTGTGGAGGCCTCAGCATCTGGGAGGGGACGGCAGGGCCCTGAGCCCCAGGGGTGCTGTCACCACGCACTGATGCCTGCGTGTGCCCCTCTCCATAGCCCTGGAGTTTCAGCAGTGGGCTGGCCTGGAAGTTCTGGGGACAGCCCCAGGGTCCTGAGTCTGTCTGCCATCAGGAGCTCAGGAACCTGCTCTGTCCCTCGCCTTGACCCCCACAGCACCAGCCCCCAGGCTGTGGGACAGCATGGGGCAGGGCCACGACCGAGTGCTGTCCCTCTGCCCCTTCCCTGCAGGTCAGGCCCAGAGTGGCAGTGTAACCCGCTGAGCGAGCCTGCCCAGGTCTGTTTTTCTGCCAGGGAACGGAACAATGAAATCCGCCTCCTAGGATTCTGGTGAGAGTCAAATGGGGAAATTTGCAGCAAAGCAGCCCACGGTGAGTTCTGGATCAGCGTGTGCTTCGGGGCGACCTTATTCCACCTCTCGGGACCTCTGTTTCCTCAGCTGCAGCAGTCAGTGGAAACTTCTGTGGGGTTGTTGGGGTGACCTGAGCCTGCCAGTGACGGCAGGATGGACTCCAGGGTACCTGTGCCTCTCCTCCTGCCATTTCTCCCTCTCTCCCTCCCCTTCTTGGCCCAGTTCCCCAACGGCCTCTCCTGCCATCCTCTGCCCACACTGGGGCCACCCACCCCCAGAGAGTCACCGAGGCCTGTGTGTCTGGAGGGGACTCCCTGCTGCTCGTCCTGTTCTGTTCTGTCTGGAGATGGGCCCTCAGCGTCCCAGCCCTGGCCAGCACACACCGCTCCCTTCTGCACGGTGGGGACAGCACAGAGGCTGGTGACTGAGGGCGATGGGACAGTGCACCAGCAACAGCCAGGTGAGGCGCTGTGGCCCTCTGTGCAGAAGCCCCTCCCCTGCTGTGTCTGTCCCCACCAGATGGCCGCGGGCACCTGTGCTCCACCTGTGGCGCACCTGCAGCTCCGGATGAGCTCAGGCCTTGCTTTGGCGGTGCAGCTCCCCAGTGAAGCAAACCGTTTCCATTGTGGTTTGTGACGGGGCTGACACCAAGAGCCAGAAGGTTGCCAGGGCAACAGGAATATTTCCAACTTTGTGGGTCTCTTGTGGGGAGACGGTCTTGCAGGCAGGCGCACCAGGCCACCTCGCTGGGCTCTGTGAGCTCCTGGGGTCAGGGAGCCCCAGTGCCTTCCAGCCCCCAGGCCAGGAGCTGGCGGTGTGAAGGTTACTGCTCCGTGCCTCATGTGCTGCCCGCTAACCGCAGATGTGGCCGGGGCTCCTGCTGCCGGCTTTGCCAGCAGCCCCTGTGGAGTGGGAGCGGCAGGGAAGCCAAGGCACGATCCCAGCTTCACGTGGGTGAGCCTCCCACAGGCAACCGGTGCTCTTCGGCTTCTGGGGCCTCGGATGCTGGCTCCCTGCCTGGCCCCTGGCCACTGCTGCTAGCCCAGCCTGAGGACAGCAGCCCAGACTCAGGTCAGAGCTGCACTGGGGGACTGGACTGCACCCCACAGCGATCTCTCCCTGTGCCCCAGGCTCAGTGCTGTTGTGTCTGCCTGGCCCCCGCCCCCACAGTCATTCCACTTTCCACGAGCTCTGGTCACCCCAGGCTGCGCCACCTGTCACACCAGCTTCGTGGGACATGGCTCCAAGTGGGCGATGTCCTCCTTCACCAGTCTGCCCCAGTGCAGGACAAAGCCTGGCACCTTGCTGGTGCGGGCAGATGTGGCCAGATAGGCAGCCACCCTGGTGCCATCATCATGACGAGCTGCCACGTGAATGTGTGGCCTGCAGGGCCTCCACCACCGTGGCCTGATGCTCCTGCCATCCGTCCACACTGGGCGTGAGGCTGTCATGCGAGTTTGTGTTAGGGACAAGCCCACCCACAGGTGAGGTGCTGCATCCCTGTCCTGCAGCGTGTGCTGTTCTGAGTGTTCTGACCTTGGGCTTTCCCTCTGCGGGGCACGAGGCTGGGCCTGTGCCCTCGGCCACCTGAGCTCCCAGGGCTGTCAGCCCTCTCGTGGTTGCCCGGCCTCCGCTGCTCCCGCAGCACCGGTGGTGGAGCTGGGGGCCTTGGACAGTCAGGGTCCAGTGGAACCTGGTGCTCGAGAGGCCTTCGGTGCCCGTCAAGGGACTTCAGAGCTGGTGCTTGGGAGGAACAGGGAGCTGCAGTGGGGTCTTGAGCAAGCTTGGGACAGAAACAGTGCCGGCTTTTTGTGGAAAAAGGCTGCAGCTGGGCTGGATGCAGTGTGGTGGAGGGCAGTCGGAGGGTGCTGGGCAGGCGGGGGCTGAGGGGCGCCGTGGGGAGCCCAGGCCTCATGCAGCTGGGGGCAGCGCAGATGCTGGGCCCAGTTTCCGGGTGTCCCTCACTGACCTCCGTCCTGTGGTGATAGCGCCCCGCTCCCCGCCACGCGCTTCCTGTCACCCGGTGTGGCAAGTGCGGGGTGCTGGTGGGGTGGCTCCCAGGAGACGCACGGTGGCAGCTGGCACCCCACTGTCGCTGTGCCCCAGGGAAGGGGAGTCTTGGGCAATCACAGCCTGGCTGTTGGGGCGCTTAAACCACAGCAAGAGGTGGTGCCTGGCCCCTCCGCAGGCCCCTCTGTAGGCCCCACCGCTGCCACCCAGGGCTCCTGTCAGCTACCATAGCCAGGAGCATCTCTGTGAGGTGTAGGGTAGAAGGCACAGAGGTCCTGTGGGAAGGCAGGGCCCTGCCAGCCTCCCCTCCTCTCTTCTAAGGTGCCCGTATATTCCTGGGCCTTGGGACGGCCCCCCTTCCTCCAGCCTGTGCCTGTAGCCCGGCTGGCCCTGGCCGTCACTCAGGAGCGGGCTGCTGGCCGAGCAGCCATGGCCGTCCCTGTGGCCTCCTGCCTACCTTGGGGATAGTCCCTGCACAGGATGGGGATGGACCCCGTGTCCTGGTAATGTCACCAAAGACCCATGAGAAGTTAGGGCTGAAGCCCACACTGAGGTCTTCATACCCATCTTTCCTTGGACTTTTCAGTTCTGTGAGCTCTGTGGGCCAGAAGGAACTGTGGTCACAGCTGCAAAAGGAGGGGCAAAGGGAGGGGAGGAGCGAAGAAGAAGAGGAGGATGAGGGGCGGGAGAGGGGAAGGGAGGAGGGGAAGAGAAGGAGTGGGAGGTGGACGTAGAAGGCCCTCGCATGCATGGGCCTGGGGCCCTGCAGGTGCCAGGAGAAGAGCAGAGCCTTAGCTGGCCTCTGTCTCCAAGGGCCATGAGGGCCCGAGTCGGGATGGTCTGACAGCAGAGCCCTGCGGCTGGCATGAGGTCTAGTTTGAGACGCTGCAGGCTGCTCCCTGTGGCGTCTCTCGCAGCTGCTGTTTTGGGCCATCTTGGCCACTGGGGCTTGGCTGGGGGAGGCCTCGTCCCTCTGTTCCCTCCGAGCCTCTGGCAGCCTCTGAGAGGGTGGGCAGCGGGCAGGACACGCTGTGCCCCCACGGCGGGGACCGGGACTGCACGTGTGAGGCAGGTGTTGGGGAACAGTCCTCGTGGGTATGCGGAGGCACAGAGTCACAGGTACGCACGGACCCCAGGCCCAGCAGGGCTTCCGCCGTCCTGCACGGCCTCCAGGGGCAGCGGCAGGGGAGTCCCCAAGCAAACTCGGTTCCCTCCCCACACCCAGAAATCTGAAATCCGCCAGTGTCAGTGAGGAGCTGTCAACTCACAGCTGGGCACAGAGCACTGCCCAGGCCTGGTGTGGCTGTCGAGCGCTGCCGTGGTGCCCAAGGCCCTGGGTTCCACCCCTTGCCCTGCAGGAAAAAAAACAAAAACAAAGAATCTAGCCCAAAAGGAGTGACAAAACCCCTGGGAAACAACCCCTACCTCTTGCTGCAAATGCCCCAGGTTGCGGTCCTGGAAGTCATCACGGGGGCTGAGGGGACGCAGCTCTACTCCGGGTGCTGTGCAGTGAGGAGGGCCCCAGGGGCCAGGGATCTGGGGCCCTGGTGGGATTCGGAAACGGGGAGGAGCTAAAAATTCCTTATGCCAAACTTGGAAAGAGCTGCAGGGCCGGCGGCTGCAGCTAGCTGTGATTGGGGCTCTGGGCGATGGTAGGGTATATGCCCTGAGGCCTGAGCCCTACACCCTCACCCGAGGGACTCAGAGAAGCACCACCTCCTCCCTTTCCACCTGCCCCCTCCAGAGTCCACACAGTGGCCGGGCCTGTTTGGTCTGTGGTCTCCGTCCCCACCCGTGTGCTCTCACACCAGAGCACCTGACAAGCCCTGGTGCTCTCCCCACCCTGTCTGGAGCCAGCGTTGGAGGAGACCAGGCTCAGGCCCCAGAGCCACCCCTGCTCGAAGCACTGCCCAGGACAGGGAGAGGAGGGAGGGCCAGTGTGCCCCAGCCTGGCACATGCTGTCCTTCTTGGGAACCCGTCAGAGCCAGGCGCCAGCGGAGGGACGGTGCTGGAGCCCAGCAGGACCAGGGCACGAGGTGGCTGGGCCGTGCGGGAGGAAGGGCTGCAGTGCTGGAGCTGCTGCCTCGCCGGTCCCCCAGCTCCTCAGGCGCTGTCTGCTCCAACCTTTGCTGGGGCTGTCCTGCTCTGGCTCCTCCTGCTCTGCTCTTCTGTTTTCACTCTTTCCCTGGCTGTAGAGACGATGGGTTTCACTTTGGCAGACCATCTATGTTCGGAACATACTTTGACCATTTTCACCCCATCACTCCCACCCTAGTTTCACAGTTTTTGGGATCCCTTTCCTGTCTCTATTGTCTGCCGTGGTCACTTTGTGCCTGGAGGGCAGTCAGGTACTGAACAGCTGTTCGAAGGACTGAGGCCTTTAATGAGATCTGTAAGAAGGTACCACAGTCCTCAGCCTGGGGAGCAGTGGGGGGGGGGCACGTGGTCTCTGGGAGCTCCTACCCCCAGATTTTTTGGGCTTTATCCCACCCGTCAACCATCCACCCACCCAACCTTCCATGTGTGCACGCTCCCATGCATCCTATCCACCTACCCACCCACCCACCGGTCCACCCATCCACCCACCGGTCCACCCATCCATCCACCTATCCTCACTTGTGCTGTGTGCCGGGCTTGAGAGACACAGCCATAAATATGAGCAGCACAACCCTCTTCCCCTCACTTGAGAAACGACTGTTAGATAACTGCATACTTAGGGAGCTCTGCTCTGGTGAAGTGGACTTGGGTGGTGGCTGCAGGTCAAGAAGGAGTCTTGCTGGGCATTGTTTTAGTTACTTTTCTCTCGTTGCTGAGACAAAATACCCAATGTCCAAAATGAAGGAAGGAAAGGTTTATTAAGCTTACAGTTTGTGGAGGTTTCAGTCCATACTTGGCTGGCTCCGAGGCAGAAGATAGCAAAGCAACAAGAGCAAAGGGGGGAACGGCAGCCGAACAGCAAACAGCCAGAGCAAACCGGAGGAATGGCGGCAAGCAGCCTCTTTCCCTGCCTTACTTTGTAAACAGGCTACCCCCACCTAAGGGACGTGTAGCTCTCACATAATCTCCATGCCCTCCTCTTCCACAGGCTCAGGATGTATACAAAGTAAGCACCCTGGCTTCCTGCTGAGTCACTTAGCCAAACCTCTAGACTCCCCAAGTTGACACAGTGTATAAACCATAACAGGCATGGTGCGCATGCCTGTAATCCCAGCACTCAGGAGGCTGAGGCAGGAGGATCATTGTGAGTCTGAGACCAGCCTGTGCTAAAAAGTGATCCCAAGGCCAACCTGAACTGCGTAGTGAGACCCTGTCTCAAAAAGACAAGAAAAAAAAAAAGTCTCGCAGAGGTAGGGCAGTGTAGGGCAAGTCTGCTCTCGTGGGGATGTCCTCCCTGGGGCAGGCCTCCCCAAGCGGGGTCTGCTAGCGCTCCCTCCCCCCACCTCTTGCAGCTGCGCAGGGAGGGGAGGCACAGACAGGGGTGGGGCCCAGTGGGTCCCTGCCCCTGGGTGGGACTGGATGTGCTGGGAGGAGGAGCTGTCCAGGTTCTGGCTGCCTGCTCTCCTCCCGTGCATGGTGGTGACGGTGGGAGTCAGGACACCCTCTGGGGCTGTTGTGTCGTGGGCACAGCTGGGGGTGCCCTCCCCAGCCCGTGGGCTCTGCTGTCCCTAGACAGGGAGTCCTGGGGCTCAGACAGCAGTGGCAGAAGCAGGCAAGACTTGCAGCTGGGGTGACACTGGCCGGCCCTGGCCACGACCGCCCATGATGGGTGTGCCTGCCCTGGGGCTGCCCCAAGAACCGCTCGGCCTGGACAGGGTGCTCACCTTCTCCAGGGGGAAGAGGGCAGCGGCCTGGGGGGCCTGGCACCTGTCTCCCAGCTTGGAGCCCCCTGCCCTGCGTGCTGGGTGAGCCTGAGCCTCTGTGCACATCTCTGCCTCACAGGAGGAGGACACTCCGCGTTGTCCTCAGACAGGCCGAGCGCCCAGCCCTTGCAGCTCCATTCCTGGGCTCTGCTGTCCTTGGCCAGCCCGTCCGGAATGGCCTGGCCTCAGTGGGAAGTGCTGTGTGGTGCGTGGAGGTCCTGGGGTGGAAGTGCCGGGTCTGGAGGTGTTAGTCTGAAGAATGTGAAGGGAGTGGATTCAGGAGGACTCCTGCCTGGTCACCAGAGTCCTCCCCGCCCACGTGCCTGAAGAGGGGCTGAGGCAGCTGGGCTCCCTGTGTGGGGAAACGGGTCCCCTTTCTCTGTTGTAAATTTCTGTGTATTTACTTAGTTTTATAGATAGGAATTTTTTTTTTCTGCTTTTTTTGCAGTGATGGGGACGAGGCAACTGCTAGACCATTGAGCTAATCCCGACCCTTTTTATTTTGAGACAGGGTCTCACAAAGTTGCCTAGACTGGGCTTGAACTTCCGATCCTCCTGCCTCAGCCTCCTGAGGGCTGGGAAGCGAGGTGTCTGTTCTGGCAGTCTCAACAAGCACACCCAGCGTGGCCTCACATCAAACAGCTGCGTGTCCTGCCCAGGGGCGGCCTTCCTGGCCCTGCCTGTGGGGCCTGGGTGCCACACCGGACTCCTCTGTCTCATGTCAGTCCCTGTGTCTGCCCTGTCCCTGGGCAGTGCTCATCCCGTCTGACTGTGGTGTGAGACCACGAAGAGCAGAGCCTGGCCAGTGGATCCTGGGAACAGTGGTCTAACACCACCTGGGAGCACAGCCCACCAGAGCAGGGCCACAGGCGCGTGCTGCCCCTGCTGGACCAACGCCACGGACAGGCTCAGAGGGCCACACAGCCAGCTGTGGAGCCTGGACGGGAGCCCCACGTCCCCCTTGGCACTGTGGCAACAAGACGGGAGTGCCAGTGCCCGTCTGGAGAAGAAACAGGCCTGGAAGTGGCATCCCCACTGCTGCAGGGAACTGGTCAACAGGGAAAGGCTGTGTCAGGGCTTCCGACACTGACAGAGGGCCGGGGCCACCGTGGGAGCACAGCCACTGCTCTGCCAGGCTGGGGCTGTGGGCGCAGCTGTGTGACCCCAGGCGAGTCTCTGCCCCTCTCTGGGCCTCAGTGCCCCCCCGGGAGAAGGTGGAGGAAGCTGAGGCTTGGGGTGCAGCCGGTGGGGCGGGGGCACTCCTGTGGGGCAGGCTGGAGACTCCTCGGGAAGAGGGGCTGCAGAGGAGTGGCCTCTGGTGGCCCTGCTTGTGGGCCGTCCTCCCCTAGGACTGAGGGACAAGTGCTTTCCTTCTCGCCCGTATGTAAAGCAGGAGGGGCAGGGCCTGGCCCCGGGGCTTGGGGGGTGGCAAAGTCAGGACGCGGCCTGAGCAGAGCCAGTGGGACAGACGACCAGCCCCGTGGAGACAGGTGGGGACTGGGGGGACGCGGGTGCCCACACCCCGCCTGGGGCACCGTTGGCACGGTGCTGCGTCCTGGCTTGCGCCCGCAGCCTCCTGGACATGCACGGTGGCTGCAGGGCCCCTCCCACCTCCTCCACCCCGGCTCACAGCCAGCTCTTTCCTTCAGGGCCTCAGCGCCACAGCCAGCGCGCAACACTCAGCACAGCTCATGTCGCTGTTTGTGGGTCTCTGCCACTGTGCCCTCCTTGAAACAGATGTTTGCTGACGGTCAGCAAGGAGGGCAGGGGCAAGCTGGGCTTTGGGAGGCGAGCAGGAGTCAGGCCGTGGACAGAGGTGGCTGGCTGTCAGTGCAGAACACCCGAGTGTGGCCTGTGTGCTGCCTGCTGCTTACTCAGCAGGACCTTGGGTGTGGGTTGTGGTAGTGTTGGCTGTGCGGCTGAAGTGTGCTCAGCCACCTTAGTCCTCCCACTTGGCACCTGGGTCTGCTGGTCCTCATCCCACGTTTGATGCTTCATGGTCACAAGGTGGCTGCCACTGCTCCAGGCATGGAATCCCTCACCATAGAGTCTAGGAGAGTGAGGGAGGGAAGGGGCAGAAGAGCCTCTCTTCATATAGCTTTCCTATCCATTCAGCAAACTCTTGACAGCCACGCCCCCTGCTTCTGGAGGTTTCTTTGTGTCACTGTCACCCAGAGCTGGGCCACACGCCCACTCAGGACCAACAAATGGCAGAGCACAGGCCCTGCCATGGTCACCTAGCCATGGTCATTTGGGGATGGAGCTCAGGGTGATGCCCTGATGCCCCAGCCTTGGGCCCTGAGCAGTGTACGTACCTGGGTCTCGGCTGGTCCTGGACACCGGCCAGGGGAAAGGGCAGGAGGAAGGTGGCCGTGGACCAGTCCCCCGCTGGGCTGTGTCCGTACCCTGACCACAGTACCCCTCCACCGGCCTCCCAGCCCCAGCCCCCGCCAGGCACCTGCCCTCCTGGGGTGCTGCTGACCCCAGTCGGCTAGCTAGACTTGGGGGCCTGGGGAGCCGAAGCCAAGGAGGGAGGGCTCGGGAGGAGAAGGATGCTGCATCCTGCCGAGTCCCGCTCAGCGGCGACAACCCACAGCCTCCCACAACCCCGTACCCCACGGCCCCCTGCAGCCCCAGCCCAGCTTTTGGGGCCCCCACGCCAAGGCAGCCCACGGCCTGCTCTGCCCCAACCCCTGCTCAGAAGCCTGCAGCCCCGGGGCCTCTGCAGGTGTGAGTCCGCGGCCTCCTCGTCTGCTGTGGCCCCAGAGGCCTCTCGGATCCGAGGAACTGTGTTCGGGGCAGGCGGTGCGGAAGAACTGCAGCAAGACCGGTGCCTCACTCCTTGCTTCTTTCTCCGGGAAGCAAGGCTCGGGGTCCTGGTGGGTTGCAGCCCCAGGCGCGTGGGCGGAGCCTGTCCCAGGCTAGGCCTTTCTCTCGCGGCTGTGTTGCGGGTGCTTGGTCCCTGAACAAGGAGCCGCTCTTACAGTGTGACAGTGTGTGGGCCAGCGGGTGCGAGGGGCCCTCCGTGAGGGCGGAGCTGGTGATGAGCAGTGAGGCCCAAGGGCCCCACTGCTGTTTTCACGGCCCCTGACCCCAAGGCCTTCTCCACCACTGTCCGTCCCCACAACCTGGGGAGAGGAGAGAACAGGGCATTAGCCCTCCACCTGCCCGTCACCGCGAGCAGAAGCCTGTGGTTCCAGCCACCTGGGACTGTCGCCAGCACCTGAGCCATGCTGCCCTCGTCAGACAGGCGAGGTGCCAGCGGATCTTCCCAGGTTCTGATCCGAGTGGGGACAGCAGCAGCCTGCAGGCCTGGCTCTGGTGTCCACACATCCATCGTGCTGGCCCCCACACTCTCCTGCTCCCCCCAGCTCTGAACGCTGCCCTAGATCAGCTCCCCTCCCAAGGCCGTGGAAGGAGGAGGACACCCTGCAGGGGCCTCCACGGGACTGCACCGTGACTCGGCCTGCTGCCGCACGGTGGAGGCGGGGTCCGCGGTCAGGCCGATGCTCTCGCTGTGGCCAACCCGGGGTCATGTCCTCGCCTCCCTTCGATGGGGTTGGGGTCACCACTCTGCACGCTTCAGTGAACGGGCCAGCCTGGTGTGGCCTCAGCTCCTGTCCTCCTCTTGGGTGCCCAGCCACCCAGCCTCTGCCCTCCTCTGGGCTTTCAAAACCTGGTTTCTGATGCCATGACCCCCGCACAGTGTCCTTTCCATCCCACTGTGTCCCTGCGCTGTGCCTAAGTAGTGACAGCTCCTAGGCGGGTGATGGGAGGACACGCACAGCACTGCACACGCTTGTCAGCCCTGGGTGAGGCATCGTCACTGCCCCTGTCCTGCAGGCGGAGACCAAGGCTGGGAGATGGGCAGAGGCTCCCTGGGGTCCCTGAGCACATGGCCTCTGCCCCACCACCCTGCTTCTACCTGCATCCCCACCCATGAGGCCACCGCCAGGACCCACGGAGGTGACACTCCAAGCAGTGATGGTGGGCTGAGGTGGCTGCGGGCACTGCGGGCTCCCAGCACCACAGCTATGCAGGGAGAGAAGCCAGGGCCAGTGTGGAGAGGGCAGGATGCTGCAGGGTGGCCTCCTGAGTGGGCTGGGGCCTGGACAGATGGTGAAGCAGCGGTGGAGGGGAGGCATGGCTGGGGCTGAGACTCATGGTGGCCTGGGGGAGTGTGGCCAGGGGTGACTCTAGGGGGACATGGCTAGCCCACAGCCTCCCCAGGCGGGCCTCGGCTTCCCACGGGCTTCCGCCATCAGTCTGTCCAGGAGGCTGTGGCTCACAGGCCACAGGGAGAAGTTTTACCTTAGCTGGTGGACAGGGGCAGGGGGAACGGGCCTAGGTCTGTGTGGCGGCTGGGACTGGGGTCAAGTGGGTGCCTGACCTTCCCAGCCCCTCCCCCTCTGGGCACGTCCTCCACGCAGAGCTCTCAGGAGCGCCACACCCACACCGCACTGCCAGCGCCCTGGGCCTGGGCACCCTCAGGGGCACCATGCCCTGCGCTACCCGGGCAGCTTGCTCCAGCCCTGTCCTGCACAGCACCCGGCCGGTGCTGCTGCACCTGTGTGCACACAGGGTCCTGCGGCTACTGAGACTGAGGCGAGGAGGAGCCACGGGGTGACAGCAGGCGTGGCGTCCAGCAGTAGATGGGGCCCACCTGGGGCAGGTGCTCACACAGCGACTTCAGGAGCTCCGGAGTGGGGAAGGGCTGGGAAAGGCCCCGAGGGGTTCTGGCGGCCCGCGCCGGCTTCGGGTGACTCATCTGGGCTGGCACTCGCGTGAGCCGCCCTGGACGCAAACCCGCACTAAATAAAGGCTGGAACAGCATGTACCACATTCCCACCCCAGGCGCATCCCAACGTTGATGACAGTGGATGGTTTTTAAACATTTATTTTCTCTGGAGCGTCCAGGCTGTGGCACCAGAAGCGGGTGTGGCCTCAGTGTTCTCATCCGCAGAGTGACGGACAACCGCTGCCGCCCCACCTTCAGCTGGCAGGGTGGGTGGGGCTGCGGCACCGGGCCCCGGACACCGGGGCCACCCGGAGCCCCAGAGTTGGGAACGTGGCTACCGTCCCTTCCACACGCCAGCTCCAGGCAGGCGGAGGGCTGTTGAGCAGCAATTGCCTTATGAGCTCCTACCCAACGGGCTGGCGGCCCACATGCCGTGCTCTGCCCAGTGTCCAATCAGTGGCAACTGGGGGTGGGGCCTACCGGTAGCCACACCCCCTTGTTAATACTCGGCCGAGGCAGTCCCGGGCAGTCCCAGAGCTGCCCTGCTCGCTGGTGGGGGAGCTGCGGCCCGGAGCCGTGGCTTGGTTCATGACGCAGGGCAAGTTCCTGCAGTCAGGACTCCGCCTGGCTTCAGTTCTCAGTCCCCACCTGTGGTTGCCTCCATCTTCCACCTGGGCCACACTCTATCGAATCCCACACTGCACAACCCTGGGCTCCACACAGCACCTGGGGTGGGCTCGCCTCCCAACACAGCGGCCTGGGGCGCGCTGGCCTCCCCTGCCCCCACCCCAAAACCCACCCCGATGCTTTACGCAGGGCAGCAGAGAACCACTGACCCCAGGAGGGTCAGGTAAGGGTTAGGGTTGGGTTTAGAGCATTCGGTTAGGCCCAGGGGGTAAAGGCAGGGTTAGAAGGTTAGGGTTAGAGTTAGGGTGAGGCCGAGGGCTGGGGTTAGGTTCGTGCTAACACTAGGGCAGGGGTTAGAGCTGGGGGTGGGTCTATGGTTAGGGTTAGGGCAGGGCTTAGCCTGGGGTCTCTGCTCGGTGAAGGTTAGCACTCGGGAGGGGCATGGTCTCGGGTGGTTAGGGCCATGTCAGTGGCCACTCGCTGGGTGTGTGTCGTGTGGGGCTCCCTCGCCCTCTCCTCCGATTCCCCTCCTCCCGAGGGTCACTGAGGACAGCAAGGGAGGCTCAGGGCAGAGCTTGGCGACACGAGGGGGAGTTGGCTTGTGGTCAAGGGGCCCCCTCTGGCAGGGTATGATTGCAGTCACTTACAGTGGGGGATGTGGACGGTGTCCCAAGGGCTCCTGTCCCCTGACAGTTTGCAGAAATCAGTGAGGAGCTCACAGCATCATTTGCAGAGCTCAGCTCACTTTCGTGGGTGCTGTGCTCTGGGGCTTAACGAATTTGCTGTCACGGTGACCTCGCGTGTTCCCCAGTCCTCTGCAGTCGGCCCCTTTCCACGCCCAGCCCCTGGCAAAGGTGGTTTGAATTAACGATAACTCACCTGTCACAGTTTAATTTCGGTCCCTGTGGGTTGTCCTTTCCCGGGTGACAGCACTTGTGGGGCTGAGCAGCACCCAGCCTGGCCCATCTGTGTCACCGTGTGGGGCTCACTAGCTCCTGTTCATCGCTCAGTGCTACTCCCTCGCTGCAGGGTTGCTCCTGCCACGTGTTCACCCACCTGCAGCTGGCGGGTGTTGTTTGGTTGTTGTGCACGAGGCTGTGAGTGTACATGCATGTTCTCATTTCGCTTGCATTAACTCTTCCACCTGCAACTTCCTGATCAGATCACCCATGTATTTCACTTCATACATTTGTCTGGGGAGCTGTGTTCCCCTAGGGTGCCCCTGTGTGCCCGTGCCAGGGCTGCAGCTGCATGCAGGTTGCTCTGCACTTTGTTGGATGAGCTGCATCAGTCAGCTTTCTGCCTCAGCTCCCACAGAGGAGAGGTCTGTGCTTGTGCTCCCCGGGCACCATGGTAGGCATGAGAAGAGCCAATGCTGGGTGCTTCACACAGGAGGCAAAGAGGGGACGAGAACACCCTGGTCCCCTCCAAGGCGCACCCCAGCCACCTGCTGGCCCCCCAGGCCCCACCTCCCCACAGAGCCAGGGGCTGACATCACTTGAGCACACAGGCCCTGGAGGACATCCAGGCCAGACGGAACAGGAGCTGAAGCTTCCTGCACTGCCTCCCCTGAGGACTCCTGCAGGCCTCATTCACTTTGCAGGCCCCTCCAGACCTCAGGTCACGGCTGGCTGTCCTTGCATGTGGCCAGCAGGTAGGAGAGGCAGCTCACGCTCGTGACAGGGATGGCGTGGGTGTGCCTTGTGCCTCAGGCCACTGCTACAAGCACAGGGAGGTGGCCCCCAAGCTCCCTGATGTCCAGGATCTGCAGTGAGGAGAGTGCTCTGGAGCACATGCTCTGAATGTGTGGACACACACACACACACACACACACACACACACGTGTGGGCACACACATGTGCTCATGCACATGCAAGTGGTGGCTGTTTTCCTGTCTGGGTTGGCACAGGAGGAGGCTTCCACTGGCTCTCCGTCTCCACTTTCAACCTCAGCTGTCCAGGGCGAGGCTGCCCTGGGTGGGCAGCTGTGAGGCAGTGTTCCCCCATCCCCGCCAGGGTCCCCTCTGAGCTAAGACCCTGCATCCCCCACTTCTGGGCCTTGGGGACACTCCCAGTGTGGAGTGTTGTAGCAGTGATAAAGATGCTGCTTGCCTGGCTGTGTCCAGTGCAGGTGTCCCGGAGGCCACTCCCTTCCCTGTAGCAAGAGCTGCCCACATTTCCCAGGTGCGGATGAATGTGCCACAGTTCCTGTCTTGCTCCTGTTTAGCAAGTGTTTAGCTTGTTTCTAATCTCTTTGAAGTACAATGATTATGTTATTTCCCTATTCTGTTGTTTGTTTTTTGAGAAGTCTTGCTATGTAGTCCAGGCTGGCCTTCAACTCACTATGTGGCTCAGGCTGGCCTCCTCACTGCATTCCTCCTGCCTCAGCCTCCCGAGTGCCAGAATGACAGGCATGTGCTGCCACACCCGGCTGTTGCGTTCCTGCTCTGAGCCAGCCTGTGACTTTCCCTGTTCCCTGGGCATCCTGGGTGCTGCTGTCAGGAGGTACAGCAGCTGAGAGCCAGGGCTGGTGGGGCTGGCCTCACCCCCTGTGCTCTTCCTGCATGGCCATGCCCCACCTTGCTCAAAGGCAGGGATACATTTGCTCTCAGACTCAAACCCTGGCCTCACCAGCCTTTCCTTCCTCAGGGAATCCTCAGGTGTTTTGTCCCCGCGTGGAGAACTGAGTGACTCGTGGGGCCCTGGGCGTGGGGTTCCCCCGCTTTCGGGTCCTTCTGAGCCCTCCACGCGGGCTGTGGCCAGTGGCCCTGGGCCCCGCGCCGTGTGGCAGAGCCCCTGCTGTGTGTGTGGCTCACTGCTGCACTTTCCAGGCCCGGTGCTGAGCACCGAGGCAGGAGCGGGCACGGTGAGGGTCTCGCCACAGACAAGCAGCCGCACCGGCTCCAGCCCACGAGCACTGCCCTCTCACGCTGCCCTCCTGCCTCTGCACACGCGGGCACTGCCAGCACCCAGGGCCGGAGGCGGGAAGTGGCAAGGGCCATGGAGGCCTGCGCCCATTTCACAGGCGGGAGAGCCAGGGCTGCTCGGGCAGGAGCCAGCGCCCCCTGGGCAAGGGCCAAGGGGGCTGGATGGTGTTGCCATAGAGCATGGGGTCTCCTGCTGCCCCGCCCAGCCGCTGGGCCTCGAGTCTGCCCGCCGGGTCCCCCGCCCTTCCCCGGAGCTCTCTGGGAGCACCTGCTCCTGCCCAGGCTCAGCGCAGCTGCGTGCCCTGCAGGCACAGCCGAGCTCTCCACTCCTCCATCTCCTCCGCGGCTCCGCCCTTCCTCAGGGCGAGGTCCCCAAGCACTGTGCGTCCCCCATTGTTCGACAGAGGAGGGCTCTGTTTTCTTTCTTCCTCCCTGTCTCTGTCTCTCTCAGTCTCTCTCTGTGTCTGTCTCTGTCTCGGTGTTTCTCTCAGTCTCTCTCTGTTTCTGTCTGTCTCTGTCTCTGTCCCTGTCTCTCTCGACGGCTGAGCTTTTCCCACTGAGCCACTCCCCAGCCCTGCGTGCCTCTCCCTGGAAGCAGTTTCTCCCCTGGCCAGGGGCCTGCTTCAGGCATCTTTGTCTCTGGACAGCAAGGCCGTTGTTCCTGGCCCGCAGAGCAGCATTTCCTTTGGTGACCTCAGGACCCCCCACGACTGGGAATGGTCCATGTCTCACACACAGGACCTACAGCGTGAGCCTGCTCACTCCACACCACAATGTTATCTGGCCCCGCAGAGCCATTCCCTGCTGCTCTAGCACAGCCCGCTCGTTCCCCTCTGCTGGTGACTGGGGCAAGGTGACACTGGGCTGGCTCTGGCAGACAACAAGCAAGGGAAGTTTTCCTCCTCATAGCACAGAAGGCCACTCAAGGGGAAGCAGCCATGTTGGAGGAATGGAGGAAACTCCTGTTAGCTTGGATACTAAGACTTGATATCCAGCGCTGTGGCAGCCATTCTGTGGCAGGAGGCATCAGGCTTGAGGCTGAGGAGTCAAAGTGCCAGGACAGCAAAGTGGAGGGGACCTGGGAGACAGACACCCTCCCCCTGGGCACCACCTGCAGAGGCCCTGTTGTCCTTGAAGCCGAGCAGCTGTCTGCCCGTTGTCTGGCACTTGGAGCTCAGCCTGTCTTCCCTGGTGTGGTGAGGACTCCCCACCTGCAGGCACCGTGGGTGCCAGAGTCCCTGCCGTGGCTCACAGCCAAGCCCTGCGACTGTGGGTGCAGACCCCCGCGGCCGTGGGTGTGGCTGACTCACCGAGGGCCCCTCTCCGCAGCCCTCTCGTGCCCCAGGTTCAGGTGTATTTTAGTGGCAGCAGGTTGCACAGTGACCACAGCCTGTAGGCGCAGACCCTGGGTCAGGAGCCATTGCTGTGCCGAGACCCAGCACCCCGCCCCAGGGGCCAGTTTCACCAGGATGCACCTCTCTCGGTGCCTTCCAGTGCTCATGGCTCTCTGGAGGAGAGTAGAGCTTCTGGGCGAGTCCCAGGCCTTGTGGGAGGGAGACCAGGGCTGCCAGGCCCTGCTGAGCACCTTGCTAGTATTGTAAAACTGACTCGGCAAGCTGAGGCAGGAGGGTCACAAGTTCTATAGGCCAGCCTGGGCAACTGAGCCAGACCCTGACTCAAAAAATCAAAAGGGCCAAGGAGGCAGCTCAGTGGTAGAGCTCTCTGGGTTCATCCCAGTTCCACAAACACACACACATGCACAGACACATACACACAAGCACGCACACACACGTGTGCATAGGGAGCGGCAAGGTGGGCTGTGAAGTCCTCTCAGTGAAATGACGCGGTCAATGTCCAGAAGCCCGGCAAAGGCCGAGTGCTGTGGAGGCTGTCGGTGGCCGGCCCGGCCCTGGTGGCCCTGTTGTGGCTCGGGGCTCAGCAGCCACCCTGGGCCTGTGTGGGCTGTGGTGGGTGTGGGGCTTGGCTTAGGAGCTCCGTGGATGCCGCCAGGCCTGTGGCAGCCTGGCACAGGAGGGCCAGTGTCCCTGGCACAGCTGCTCTGTCTGCCAGGACGCCCAGCCCTCTGGCTGCTGATGGCCTCAGGGCCGTTTTCCCTGGCCAGGGCCCCCGAGCCCCTGCTCCCACGGCGGCCTCAGGGACCTCCTTCCTCCCCGGTGCAGCTGGACACTGTGGCCTCTCTTCGGGGTCGTCCCGCGCCCCATCATCTCCCCTAGGCCAGTGGCCGCTGTCCTTGTCTGTGATGGGGCAGGGCTGAGGCCCCTGGGGGGCAAGATGCCCTCCTGCCCCACATTCTGGCGTGTGTGTGGGGGGTGAGGACCCTGTAATGGGTGGGCGGGGCTGCAGCCTGCTGTCTTTGTCTTCAGGCAAGCGTGCAGCTCCCCTGGCTTGGTGCCGCTGTGTCACCCACACAGACGAAACAGAAGCGTTTATTTTACTTTCCCGAGAGCTCATTTGTACTTATTGTTTGTGTAGCTCTTACAGTGTTTTGAGTTTGAAGTTTTTCACGTCAAAGCAGCTGTTTGGGCGGAGGAGGCCCCCGGGCCGTGCAGTCCCTGTGCCCACGGGTCTGGAATCCCCAGGGTGCTCAGTCCGATAGGGGTGAGTGTCAGCACCGAGAAAGGGCCTTCCATGGCGGCACCGCTGGCACAGGGGGCAGCTCCCGGTGGGTGACCTGTAGGGCGCAGTCTCTGCTCAGTGGTCTGCAGTGGCAGGAGGCTGAGGCAGAGCAGTGGCCAGACAGGGCTCTCTGCAAATGACGGCAGTGACTTTGAGACTCAGCACAGGAAGTGAGCTGGGGGCTCCTGCAGATGACACTGCCCATGGGAGACGAGAGTGGCCTGTGGGGATGGGCAGGGGACAGTGGAGCCGGGGAGGATGGGGTCTCACGGAAGGTGAAGGCAGCCATGCCAGGGGTGACCCTGTGCCATGGTGCAGAGGCACCAGGGCCGCCTGGTGACCCACAGACTCTGGGGACACACTTGGTGGCTGGGGGGCTCCGGTTCTCTCCCGGGCAGCTGCTCCTGCGCTGGGTTGGGAGGCCGGGCAAGATGCCCCGGGGCTGGGAGCGCCTAACCAGGCCACCTCCTGCCAGCCGATCTGCCCTGAGAGACTGCTTCCTGGCCTGCTCGGGTAGCTGGTGTCATGGGAGACGCGACTTGACACTCGGAGGTGCTGCTTGGGTGTCCCCCAGTCAGAGATGCAGGTTTACAGATCACTGCACAGGAAGGAGCCGCGCAGGCCTGGGGCCACACGGGTCCCCCGTGTGTGCAGCCTGGCAGGCAGCTCCCGCAGCCCGACAGGGGCGGTGCTGGGCCTCAGCACTCTGCTCTCCAGGGGCGGGCGGAGGCTCTGGTGTTCTTGGTTTCTGCCCAGTGGCAATGTTCCTGTATCACTCTTCCACTGGGGGCGTCCATCCCTTGAGTCTTGAAGGCAGAGGGCGAGCCCCAGCCCCACGCCCTGCAGGCCACATAGCAGTCTCTCTGCAAACTGAACTCAGGAGGGAGTCAGAGACCTGCCTTCCGGATCCATCCCTAGGGTCCTGGTCATCCTCTGTCCTCCATCTGCCCTGTGCGACCCTGACTGGAGCGTCAGTCATGTCTGTGTTAGAAGCCGGGCCTCCCTGCTGCCTGGCCTCAGGCAGAGAGGTGTTCAGGACAGGCAGTCTGCGAGAAGAGGACTCCAGGAAGACTCCACCAGGACTGGACTGCTGCTCAGGGACCAGGCCCGGCACACGCAAGGGCCCGGGTGCCGCTCCAGCACCATGTGTGTGCGCACGCACTCACACACGTGCACACACACACACACCCGTGCACAGGAGCCCCAGCCCTGTGCCGTTGTTTGGAGGGAACTGACCAGGGCTCCGCTATGAGCTCCGCCGTGTCCGGTCCCAAAGCCGTCGCCTTCACCCTACAGTTCCTGTTCAGGCTCTGTGCACGCCGTCCTGCAGACCTGTCCAATGCCCCCCCAAGTCTGGCCTCTTCCTTTGGGCCTGGACAGTCCGTTTCTCTGTTTCTTATTATTTTTAAAAATCACAAAAGTCTACAAAATAAGTTGCAAAAGTTTGAACTTGTTTGTGTGAACGTGTGTGTGTGCACAATGGCATGAGTGTGCATGCATGCGCATGTGTGGCAGAGGAGGCGAGCTTTGTCTTTTTTTTCAGTATGGGATATGGAACTCAGGGCCTTCACACTGAGCTACATTCAACCCTTTGTATTTTTTTTTTATTTTGGTTTCTTTTGGTACCAAGAATCGAACTCATGACCACGTGCTTGCCAGGCAGGCACTGTGCTGCTGAGCTATATTCCTGGCCCTATTTTTTATTTTAGGACAGGGTTTTTCTAAGTCCTTAAGTGCCCCAGCTGGCTGGAACAGGCAATACTCCTGCCTCAGCCTCCCAGAGTGCTGGGATGACAGGTGTGTGCCACCACCCAGGCTTTGCCTTGGATCACTTCATCCCCCAGGTGGAACCCTTGCATACTCTCCCAATGTACGTCCCCTGCTTGTGTGTACCCCACCCGGGCGTGTCGGAAGGAACTAGATTAAGGAAGTACTTCGGGAAGCACCTGCTGTGCAGCAGGCACCCACCAAGTCTCGGCTCTGCGACTCAGTTTCCTGGGCTTCTGGGGCTGCACGTCACCTTCCAGCAGAGACTTGCCAAAGTCTTTCCCACAGTCAGGCCACTGCTGCCCAGGAAGGAGCCGGGGCCCGGCCACCCATGCTGTTTCCCGACCTTGCTTCTGCAGAGGCCCTTGGATTCGCCAGCCTCTCCTGTTTCCCTCTCCTCCGCTCCTTCCTCTTGAGGCTGGGCATCCTCTGGCACCTGCAGCCCTGGGTGTCTGATCCACAGAGCCCAATGCCAGCCTGCGGGGGCCAAGCATCCCCAGCCCCACCTGGGTTTTCCTGGCTAAGGCCAAGCAAGGTGGGATGGCGCTGACCAGGAGGAGCCAGTCCAGCACGCCTTGGCCCTCTCCAGCCCAGGCAGCGCTGCCATGGCAACCATCACCGTCCATGGGCAGTTTCTGTGTGTCCAGGTGGCAGGTGCACCGGCACTGCTGCACACAGAGTGCTGGGGGCAGAGGGGCTGGTGTGGGTGGGGGTGTCTGACCAAGGAAGCCATGGCCCTCTCACAATCCTGGTCCAGCCAGCTGGGCACAGGGCACAAGCATGGGCCTGGGGTCCTGGTGCAGCTCCCTCCCCTCTCCGGGCGGGGAGCCTGGCCCAGGGCACCTCTCTCCCGCCCTGTGTGGTGTCTCTGTGGTGGGCAGCATGCAGCTGGGGGTCCTCTCCTCCTCCCATCTCCGAAGGCCCTTGGCAGGTGAGGAGCCCCTTTCCCAGATGGGTGACTGAGGGCTGGTGGGGCAGGGCCACACGGGCCAGCACGCGGGGATGGAGGTTGTACTGGCCACCCTCACTGGCCCCACACATCAGAGGCCAGGACAGAGGCAGAAACGACTCCCCGGCTGTTGACCGCAGAGCACAATGGGGGGCCACGTGGGCTCCAGCCCTGGCTCCGAGCCAGGCGCCTTCCAGATACCACGCAGCCTGCTGGACAGAAGAGGGACAACGGACTCCAGCCTCTCGGGCTTGCTTTCTCTCACACTCACCAGACCTGGAGAGGACCGCGGGTCCTCCGAGGCTCCTGAGCCTGGGCAAGGGGCGAAGAGGGCCATTCTGCCTTCCCCAGCGCAGGGACACCATGAGGACTGGGCCACGCCCTGCCCTGGAAAAGCCCGGCTCCCCCAGACTCAAGGGAGGCTGCACCTCGTGGATCAGGGGTGCAAGAACAGCACCAGCTCCTCCAGGAGTGGCCTCAAGTGTTTCACAGGTCCTGTCTGTGCCTCTGTGGCCTTATCTACCTCAGGGACGGACTCATCCACCTCAAGGATGACGGTGGCCATCTTGCTTACCTCCTGGGGTGGCCGTGGAGGCCGAAAGCCCCTGGGTGGACTTCTTCGCCGAGGGTTGTGGGCACAGTGGTGGGGAGGACTCCACAGAGATGACAGCGGGCGCAGGGGTTGGTCCGCCCCTGGGAGAAGCCAAGAGACCAGGCCGTGCCTGTCCCAGTGCCTGGTAGTGGATGAGTAGCCAGGAGAAGAGGCTCCAGGGCTTCTAAGCCACAGGATAGGGGGACCCGGCATGGGGGAAAAGGGCTCAGTCCTGGGGAGGAGCCGGCAGACAAGGCAATGAGGGGCAAAGGGATTCTGTCTTCAGTGCCTCTAGGAGCTGGACAGAGGTACCCTCGGCTGGGGTACTGGCCTGAGGCAGGGAGCCGGGGAGGAGCCGGGGGCCTGGGTTCGAATCCCAGCTCAGCCGCTCTCCAGCCATGTGGCCTGTGGATGGCACCTCAGTCCCTGGGTCTCAGCTTCCTCGTCTGGAGCTGGAGTAAGTATGCTGGCTGTCTCTGAGTTGCTGTGGGACGGCGGTGGTGTGCACACGACCCACCTGGAAGACAGGAAGTGCTGGGTAGCGCTACACCATGCTCTTAGGAGGTGGACTCTTGGCCCACAGCTGCCTGGCTTCACCCATCCCTGCAGATACACCAGGAGAGACACTGCCCTACCCATATGAGGAAATCGAGGCTCACCCAGGTTCAGTGAGGTGTCCAGGCCCACCTGTCCTGGGCATGGAGCCCCAGAACTCAGCCAGCTCTGCCTACCCTCCTGTCATTGCCTGAGGGGATACATATGCCACTGTTTCCCAGGCCAGGTGCAGAGGCTCAGAGCGGGTGAGAGCCAGCCTCCATGCCAGGGAGCCTGAGAGGTGGGCAAGGCCTGCGGGCCCCCTTCCCACCTGGCACCCCGGGCTGTGATGTCCTGGCTGGTGTGGGGAGCAGCCCCTAGGGAGGGTGCAGAGACACAGGGTGAGGGAGGCCATCTGCTGACCGATGGCCACAGAGCCCTGGAGAAGGAAAGCGCAGAAGCTCCGGGAGGTGTGAAGGCCCTGCGAGACTCCTGCTGCCTTGCTCCCCATCTGTCCGTCCGTCCGTCCGTCTCTGCAATGAACCACGCCCCTCCCCTGGGAGTAAGTCCCCCCCGCCTCTGTCCTTATCTGTTGCTCTCAGATTTTGTTACTTTTGGCCCAAGAACACTCAGAGATGTGATATCCAAAGTAAGCTGCTGGGTTTACCCGAGTCCGTCTGATACTCGATGCCCTGAGGTTCATCTTTTTTTTTTTTTTTTTTTTTAATTTTCCCTGAGGTTCATTTTACTAGGGAATGGCTGGATCCATGAAACATTGTGCCACACAGGCATCATAAGCCATCGCAGAGTGGGTGCCACCCATGCCAGGCTGCAGTGCTCCGGAACCAAGTCAGGGCTGCACTCAGAGAATGGGCTCAGGAGAGAGACAGAGGTGCCTGGGGACCTGGCTTCTGTGTGGCAAATCACATGTCCCACTCTTTTTTTTTTTTTTTTTTTGTTTTTCTCCGGTACCAGGAACCGAACTCATGGCCTTGCGCTTGCCAGGCAGACGCTTTGCCGCTGAGCTAAATCCCCAGCCCCACATGTCCCACTCTTGTTCGTCCTCTTCTCCTTGGGATCAGTGTTCACTCCTCTGAGTCAGGGGGAACAGGAGAGGTGGGGAAGGCCTGTGGGAGAGGGTGTAGCCTGCCTCCCTGAGCTCTGGGCTGGGGACACCGGCCGGGGAAGCAGTCAAAGTGGGGGGCATGCAGGCCTCGTGTGCAGCTGGCAGAGCCAGTGCCAGCTTGGGAACGTAAGTCGGGCCAGGTAGAAGGCTCAGTCTGCTCACCACCTGTCGAGAAGGTTGCACAGGTGCCTCCTGGCTTCCTGGACAGATAGTATCTGTGTGGCCGAGCCGCCTCGGGGGAGACGCTTGGCTGGGATCTCTCATGACTTATTCAGCACCCAAACACCTGCACCGTGTAGCCTTGGGCCCTGTCCAGCACGCTCTTGCCCAGCCACTTGTCCCTTTGCCAGAAATGGGGACAGAAGCCCTGGGGCTGCCCTGCCCGAGCCCCAGAGCTGTAGGAGCAGCACAGCATCCTGCGCCCTCGTCTCCAGGGTGTCTCCAGGCTTGCCCGGGTGCTGCCTTACTGCCTCCTCCTGGCCACTGAGGCAGAGCCAGCACCAGCCGCCCAGCGACCCGGAAGCCCCTGCCCTTCGGTGGTAATGGCCAGAGGGAGTCATCTCAGGAGGCACGGATGGCCCCTGCGCCACGTACACTGCCCCCACACGCAGGTGCACGTCTCCTGTGCCATGCCGTCATCGTCTCTTCTGGCTGCTGGAGCTCAGATCATGTCCTGCCGCCCATGACTGTCAGTGATGCAAACTGAGCGGTGACAGCAATTGTCACTTGGCTCCAGGTTACAGGAAGTGGGGAACGCAGCTGTCATCTAGGTGAAACTCATGCTCATCTCGGCCTGTTGGTGTGTGGCTGTCGGCTGAGGCATTTCCCTGGTGACAGGGCCCTTTGATGTTAGGTTTTGAGCAGGCCCTACCTAAGCTAAGCACTGTGCAGCCGGAATCTCAGTAAAGGACGACCACAAACCTGTGGGGTGTGTCAGTGTGATTCCCATTTGTGGACCAGGAGAGTGAGGCTAAGAAGGCTCTGGGATGCACTTCCTGTTCTCGGCAGGAAGTGGTGGTGCTGAGCTCCACACCCACCTCTGTGCCCAGGGCCGGGCCAGTGATGTCAGGCTCCCCTGCCTCCCTCTTCCCAGTTTCTCTGCCACACGGGCTCCTCTTCCACTGTCAGGCTCCAGGTGGGCCGGGAGGACCCTGGATGTAGGAGGTGGTAGGGAGGGAGGATGGTGAGCCCTGGGTGAAGACACTGGGCCCAGTGCTCGGCAGCTTCCTGCTGCTCCACCTCCAGCTCCCGAGGGGTGGGGAGGCAGCAGGTGGCCAACTGGTCTTCAGGTAGGAGCCGCCCTGCCTGTGGGACACTGTAGCACAGGTGTTTACACAGAGCTTGTGTTTACAACACAGAGAAGAAATTAAAAGGCCCCGAGGGAAGTGGAGGGAGCAGGGAGGGATCCGACACCGGGCCAGGTGGAGGGAAAAGCCAGGCAGGCCTGAGTCCCAAGGAGGACGGCAGGGCCTCTCCGGCACGGCCGCCCCACCAGGACACTGCCAGAGGAGAGAAGAGCTGAGCTCCCTTCCTGGATGGAACAGGCAAAGGGGTGCTGGGGCCGGGTGCCACCTTCACCACTCGCTGACTTGTGGGGGGAAACTGAGGCTGGGAGGGCTCAGGGGCTCCCTGTCACAGCACTGACAACAACACTCACCCCCACCACCCTCTGGTCACTGCTGAAAGCACCTGTGGTCATGTCCAGCTGCAACCACATCGGCTCAGTCTTGCCTGGTCTGCCGTAGCCTTGTGGAAAACGTAAAGCCCCATCCCTCTAAGCTGCCCAGTGTGGGGATGGTGTATGTTATGGCTGGCCTCCATTCCTGTGTCCCCGGGATGGTGTGGGGGGGTGATGGCACCTCTGGGGGGGTCACCCACTCTGGGGGTTACCCACCCACTCTACGGCCTCCATGGCTGCTGCTCAGGGGCTTCAGCACGATGTCTCCTGGTGCCCAGCTCCACTTGTTCCAGAATGTTCTCCGCCCTGGAGTCACACTTGAGGAAACGCCACAGGGCCGGCGGATTCTGCCTGAGCCTCGGCTCTGCCTGTGCACCGGGGCCCACAGCAGTCCCCGAGGCCCTGGATGGCCCAGTGCCTGGCACGTCTCCTGGTGGACCTGTCCCCTGGTGTCAGCGGCTGCCTCTCTTCTTGTCCACTAGGGCCACTGAGCGGACAGAGGCGCAGCAGGGAGAGAGGTGAGGGACAGGAACTCGGCTCCGTGGTGCCCTCTCCCTGCAGGCAGGCGCTCCCGTGGCTGCGCCTGCTTGGGGTCTGTGGCCTTAGGGGACTCTGGGCCTTGGCAGATCTCTGGGCCATCACTGCTTACCAGGGACCACAGCGGTACAGAAAGGAGGAGGTGGGGACCAGGCCTCAGGCGGGGAGGGGGAGCCCGACCCCCACCCTCTGTCTGAACTTAGCTGTGACAACCCTGGCAGCACAAAGCACTATGCACAGTCACACAGCCAGCCCTAGGCTTGAAGCGCCCTGCTGGAGACAAGGACACCAGGCTTCCCGGGTCCTGCCGTGCACTGCAGACAGAGCTGGAGGGAGCACAGCTGAGCCTCGCTTCCTGGAGGAGCCTGACCGCCCCACCGCGACTTCGTCACTGTCGTCCTGTCACCTCAGTCATCACTTGTGCACACGCGGCCAGCCGGCAAGTCACGCGCACAGGGACTCCTGCTCCCTGCGGGCGCTCCCCACAGGCGTCCCTGGCCTGTCCCCGACCCCGCTGGACTCTCCCCATCCCCGCTGGACTCTCCCCGCAGACGTCCCTGGCCTGTCCCCGTCCCTGCTGGACTCTCCCCGCAGACATCCCTGGCCTGTCCCCGTCCCTGCTGGACTGTCCCCATCCCCGCTGGACTCTCCCCGCAGGCGTCCCTGGCCCGTCCCCGTCCCCACTGGATGCCGTCTCTGAGTCCACACCACATCCTTACCCTGGCCCGCACCCTACTGCTTTCGCCTCCAGCCCCTCACAGCCTCACTGTGCAGTCCTAACGTTGTTGCGTCCCGTGCTTTGCTCTGCTCTGCAGCTGGACAGCTGCCTGTGGTCCCCTGAGCCCCAGCTCTCAGCAGGTCAGGTTAGAGAAGCACAGAGTCGGTGCCGAGCATGTTCCCGGGTACCAAATGCACGAGCACCTGTCACGGGACCTACGCAGGACACTGATGAGCGCACAGCATGGGGGGTGATGGCCTGGGGACCCCAGCAGGATGGTCCCCTTGGCCTCATGCAGCCTGAGGAGCTCTGCTCCTTTCCCTTCATTGCAGAAGTTAGCTTAGCTTCCCCTGAAACCCTGTGCAGCCTGGACTCAGTTCTGGCCAATTTCCCTTAGGGGAGAGGTGTCCTCCTTTCCCCTGCTTGCTGGACTGCAAAGCGATGGCTGCACCTCCGCAGGCAGCCCGGGCCAGGAGGACAGGCCACGTGCCAGCATGTGCAGCAGAAGGCCTGGCTCAGCCCTGCACAGCACCAGCCCCTCTCCTCCAGAATTCTTTCGTTGGAGCAAGAAATAAACTCCAGGTTGAATCCAGTTACTCTGGGTTTCCATGGACACATCCTCCTCTCGAGGGGGAAGAGGAGAAGGCCCTGCGGGGGACAGAGCCTCCGGCTAGGAGTCTTCTCTGGACTCGGCAGGACACTGGGCAACAAGGCCTCAGGTCACAGGGTGGCTGGGGACCCCACAGGGAGGCAGAGGGGAGGCTGCACATTCTTTGCGACATCCTTGCTGTGAAACGGGTGACTTGGTGGAGAAACCAAGGATGCTGGACCTTGTGGTTGGCCGGCCATAGCTGCCTCGCTCGGCCCTCAGCGGTCTGTGCGTGGCGGTCAAGCCTGACAGTCACAGACAGGAACAGAGCAGGGGGGTCTGCCTTGGTCATCTTCCACGACACACAGGAATCCATGGTTCTGTATTGCTAGAGTGCGATTTCTTTCTTTTTTTTCTTTTAAATAAGGGGGCATAATGATATACCTTGGCTTTCATTTTTCATAGTTGCTAATGTTTAAAGTGAGATTTCTTAAAGGGGAAGGAACTGGATATGATGGGCATGCCTGTCACCCCAGCACTCAGGAGGCTGAGGTGGGAGGGTGGCCAAAAGTTCAAGGGCGGTCTGGATTACATAGTGAGACCCTGTCTCAAAGTAAAGGATGGGGGATTGTTCTGGAGCCTTGGTACTCTTGGTCCAGGACTGGACAGTACCTTGGCTTTGGGCTGGGTGAGCAACAGCCTATGTCAGGAGCCAGGAAGTGGAGCCCTGGGAGAGATCCCCCAGGGCCTCGGGGGCACCATCCTATGACTCAGTGACCCCCCAGAGGTGCCATCACCCCCCCACACCATCCTGGGGACACAGGAATGGAGGCCAGCCATAACATACACCATCCCCACACTGGGCAGCTTAGAGGGATGGGGCTTTACATTTTCCACAAGGCTACGACAGACCAGGCAAGACTGAGCCGATGTGGTTGCAGCTGGACATGACCACAGGTGCTTTCAGCAGTGACCAGAGGGTGGTGGGGGTGAGGCAGCTCCCCGTGGTCCCTCTCCATGTCCCCTTGCCCCACGTGGTCCCCTACCTGTATGACTGTCCCCCATGGATAGCCTGGACTTCCTCCGTGCTGCTGCTGCACTGCCAGCCTTAGGCCAGGCCTGGTGTGGACGCAGCGTGACCTCTGCTGCATCGGAGGGTCAAAGGGAGTCATACCGTCTCCCAGATCCCAGTGTGTGTGTAGGGGGATGAACTCTCTCTCTTTTCTTTTTTCAGATATTTTGAGACAGGGCTTTGTCATGTAGCCCAGCCTAGCCTTGAACTCATTATGTAGCCCAGGCTGGCCTCAAACTCTCAGCATTCCTTTTGCCTCAGCCTCCTGAGTACTGGTACTGGTACCTGAGTACGTGGTGGTACTGGAGTACCACCACGCCCTGCTCGAACCCTATCTCTAGATGGAGGAGCCTTAGGCGGCTGAGTTTGCAAATCTGCACAGGAGAGGGAAGCAGGCTCACGGAACCCAGGAACACGAGCAATGACTTCCACGCACTGGATTTCCATGCATGGATGAGGACGTGGGTCTTTGTGCACATGTGCAGGCTTGTGGGGCTGTGTCAGGTGCGGGCTCTGCCTCCCTCCACCAGCTGCTTCCCTCTGCTAATGACCCCTTGGCTGGAGACCACTAAATGGGAGGAAATAACTGGGGCTACAGTCATCAGCACCTGACGCAGTGGACCCTACTTCTGGGGGGTCTGAGGTCCCCAGCACCCCTCTCCCCTTGGCACCAAGGTAACAGGCCTGCCACACTCTGGGCATGGCCATGGGGTGGGGAAGCTGGCAAGGACACGGATGCCCACACTCCCTGTGCCCACTGCACCTGAGGTGCGACTGCAGCCCTGGGTTCAGGGAAGGCCACTTGCTCACTGCACTCCCGCTGTGTGCCAGGCACGCTGGCTTCTTTGCTCTTCTCCAGCCCCATCCTGCCCCACTCCCTCGCCTGCTTGTGAACAGTGTGGGTGTGCCGCAGTCTCCAAGCAGGCACCTTCCCTCTTCCAGCCTCACACGTCCCAGTTCCCCTGCTTAGAGTAGCTTCCCGCGCTCGCCTTGTCCCCGATTCCTCCTCCAGCCGTGGGCCGCTGCCTTCTTTGTCAGATGCCATGCTCCTCAGGCAGGGCCCTCCCTCCCGAGCACTGCGGGGCCCCAGCCTGGTGCTCTGTGAGCACCCGCTGAATGACTGAATGATGGATGAACACCTTCTGGTAACAGACGAGGCTGCTGAGGCTGAGCCCGTCCAGGCCACGAGTTTGGACCCAGGCCTGTTTGGGGGCAGGCTTATGCTTGTTTGACAACACCTGGCTCTCGAGGGCATAGGAGTGGACAGCAGCGACAGGCAGCCAGGGGAGGTGCTGGAGCACGTGAGACTACTCTGCCCATTGCTTGCAGGTGGTCAGGCCAGAGCTGGAGGTGTCCTGCAGTGCCCCTCGTGTCAGGCTGAGCCTTTATGAGTCTGATTTCCAGCCGCTCTCTCTTCTACGTGGTGCTAGGATGGAACCAGCTCTACTACTGAGCTGCACCTAGGGACTGAGGGTCTAAGGCGCCCATTGTGGGGATAGTAGGCTCAGGCCAGCGGCCTGGGGGGTTGGCAGGTTCTGGGGGGCTGTGCTAGCTCCCATAGCCAACTGCTGCTGAAGGGGGCTGAGGGAAGACTCAGCCAGAAACAGGCAATGTTAACTCCAAAAAGCTGTGTGCAAGGCAGCTGCTGTGGTAGAACAGTGACTCCAGAGTCTGACAGAAAAGCGAAGATCCCAGCTCCACTGATGGTGGCTTGGACATGGCTCAGTGACTGCACCTCTCTGACCTCAGCCTCCTCGTCTAGAGAATGAGGAAGAAAACTCACTCCCCTCAGAGTTGCTGAGAAAGCCAAGAGCTGCTGCATGCAGCATGTTTAGAACAGGGCCTCGCATAGGAAAAGCAGGTGTCTTCTTGTTCCTCCATTGTTGCTGAACCAACAGTTTGCTCTGCATACTTCCCAGGAATGTTGGGAGGACTGGGTATGACAGAAGGGGGTGCAGACATCTACACAATCCTGTCCAAATAGTGACATTTACGGAAGTTGTGTTGCTCTTGTGTCTCCACCTGGAACACACCAGGCCAAGGCTATGGGCCTGAGAAATACCCCGGCAGGCGCAAAAGTTCCCTGGGATGGGAAGATGATGATGGGGATAATGATGGAGGAGATGGAGGTGGTGACAGTGACGATGACAGAGGTGATGGAGATGGAGAAGAAGATAATGATAATGATGGAGGACATAATGGTGATGATATGCAGGAGATGATATTAATGTGGTAATGATGACAGAAGAGATGATGGAGATGGTGGTGATGATGGACAGATGATGGTGATGGAGATGGTGGTGGTGAAGGGGATGAAGATGGTGATAATGATTGATAGAGGAGGTGATGGAGATGGTGGTGGCGGCATGGCGGTGGGAAGATGGATAAATGAGGGACCTGTTACAGAATATTCAGGCCCAGCCTTGTCACAAAAAGGTCAGAGGGCTGGTTGTTAAAAGACCCAGGCATTTTTCAGCTGAGACTCTGTCTGTTGCTAGTCAATGACTTTGGGCAGGCCCCTGACTGACCAAGAGCTTTGGTTCCGTCTTCTGTGTCATGGGAACTGGCCTGCCCTGTCCTGCCTCCTGTGCAAGGTCCTCTCTTGAGACCTTGCCAGGAGCAGATGGTGTGGGTGCAGTGTCCGAGTGCCACCAGCAGGTTGAGTTCTAGGGCAGCCTCTGCTGCCTGCTTGCCAGATGTTCCACTGTGGTTGGCCCTGCTCAGCCTCAGTTTCCTCACCTGCAAATGAGATCAATACCCTTATATTGTGGTCTCTGGGACCACCCAGTGCCTGCGAGGAGGGGCTCCGTGAATGGTTTTCACTATGGTTAAAAGCCTCTGGTCCACTCTGCCTCTGCCATTTGTGGCTGCTGTACCATCTTGGCCACACCTACTGTAACGCTCACCCTTCTGGTCATCGCTGCTCACTGCCAAACTGTGTCATTTCAGCGACTAGATGAGGCTGCAATGGTTGCTCTGTATGGTTGTGCAGGTCACTTAGCCCTCACGGGCGTTCAGCTGAGGAAATCCAGCTTGTGCTTTTCCTTCCGAAGCTGTGAGCCCCAACGGGGAGCTGCCCCTGCCTGAAGACAGCACTGTTCTTTTTTTTTTTTTTTTTTTTTTGGTTTTTCTCCGGTAC
>NW_004955405.1:43183948-43187622 GCF_000276665.1 Chinchilla lanigera
GGGAACCGAACTCACGACCTTGCGCTTGCCAGGCAGGCGCTTTTGCCGCTGAGCTAAATCCCCAGCCCCAACAGCACTGTTCTTTAACTTGCATAAAACTACCTCTGTGCTGGAAGGCACTTGCGCCACCTGAGGTGGATTTATTCAGCTCAGGAGTGAGGTAAGATGGGCCTCAGAAAACACCTGATCTGACACTTGCTGAACAGGAGAAGACACTGACCCTAAGCCCTGCAGCTGAATTTTACCATGTACTCACAGAGGTAAGCACCACCTCTATCCTAGACAATCAAGGACTCCGTGACAGGCGGGCCAGTACCCTGCTCCCAAATCTACCTGGACACTGACTCTAGACACGAAAAGCACACACAGCAATTCCAGAGGTGAGGCATGTGGCATCGACCTTTGTATCTGGATTTTAGGTGTTAGATTTGAGTCACTAGAGTTCAGACAGCAAGGAGGGGCATCCAGGGGAAGGATGCCAGGCACCATCAGTAGCCCAGGGGTGAGGGTCCCAGGCACAGGCTCTGTGTGGGCCAAGGCCGGGAGGTGGTGGTGAGAGGAGGGCAAGCTCAAGGAGCAGGGTCAGGCTTTTTGGCGGCAGTGTGAGGTGCTGGGACATGAGGGTCAGAGGTGCTGGGAAGCTCACTCCAAGGCTGGCAGTGCTCTTTGGTCTGTGTGGGATCAGGACCCAGATTCCTGGCCTACATGGGGCTGCTTGGATGGGGATGCTCATGGGGTGGATGGAGGGGCAGGAGGTGGATGTGGACAAAGGACAGGAGGGTGCAAGTTCGACCTGTTCCTGCTGAGCTTCCCTCTGTCCTTGCTACTCTGCCCAGGGATATCTGTGTGGCCCTGTGACGCTGCAGCTCCCTGTACAACTGGAGTCTGACACCAGGTCTCAATCAGCCACTGGGGACCCTCAGTCCCACCGAGGCCCAGCGCTGACTCTGACTCTACCCAGGCCTAGCTGAGGATGGTTCCTCTGGAGCTGTGTGCCTTCCTCAGAGGGAATGCTGCTGGCAGCCAGGCGTGGGCACTGGGCTGGCCTCTTGCTGGCAGGTGCCAAACCTGGTTGAGCCACAGCTGTCACATCTGCAAAAGAGGAAGGGTGGGCCTCGGGAGCTCTGAGCTGCTGCACCTCTAGTCTTCTGGTTGGCAAGAGGTTCTCAGACAGTCTCAGGGCATGGGAATCCAGACGTAGTGGGAACTGAGCAGAGATGTGCATCTCTAGTGATCCAGGGACCACATCTGGGTCAGCGCGGAGCAGGTCTGGCTGCACACTGGTGTCCCTGGGAGCTTCACACCACATGGACCCCAGGCCCAGCCTGGGGCGGTTGACTTGGCATTAGCGGGGGTATTTCCTTCTAAATCTGCAGGAGGCCTGGAGGCCAGGAGGCAAGTCCCGCCAGGGATGGGGGCAGCCATTGCTCAGGAGAGCAGCCACACAGTTGACAGGACATCAGGCAGAGGCCATATTTTCTTTTGGAGAAACTTATCTTGGCTGTCAGCTCTGCTGTCCTCTGCTACCTCCGGGTCTGTTTTCCCTTCTGTAAGTGGGTATTGGGAAGATGGAAGGATTCTCTGCCTGTCACTGTCCCATCCCTCTGTTCCCAAGGAGAGTATGTGCATTTCCTCCCTACAGCAATTCAGTATTTATTAGGAATGGACAGCTCGCAAGACACTGCCTTCATGACAGGGGAAAGTGAACTCAAATTGGGCCCGGCCCTGCTCCTGGAGCTCTCATGCCGATGGGATGGTGCGGCAGGCTTGAGAGGATCCACAGGACAGCCACTTCACGCAAGGCACTTCGCAGTTATTTTACTTCTCCCAGCAACTCCGTGCAGTAGCTACCCTTGTAATGCTCACTTTACACACAAAGAAAGTGAGGTATAAAGTGCCAGGCTTCAGTGCCCTGAGAGCTCAGAGGATGAAGTTCACACCATTAGAAAGGCTGGGGGAAACCTTTTTGAAGAGAAATGTGATCGCCATGCTTTGAAGGATGTGCTGGATGTGCTGGGTAAAGAAAAAGATGTCCCAGATAGAGGGGCACAAAACCTGCAGGAGGAAAGGTCCAACTTTTTCAGGGACTTAGCAGTGTTTGAGTTGGGCAGAACACAGGCTGGCTTAGGGCACAGGGAAAATCAAGTCCTGGCTGGAAGGAGTTAGATTTTATATCTTGAGCAATAGGGAGCCCTTGAAAATTCTTGAGCAGAGATGGCTCAAGTATAAAAAGGTTTAAGTGGTCGTGAGCTATGAGAGAGGGGGCAACAGGAAGCCCAGTAAGGAAGGACACAGCAGCTACAGCACATGGTCTACGTGGAGACAAATGGGGCGTAGGGGAGGGGGAGAGGGTGTGCCTGCTTACCAACTGAGCCATCTTGTACCAGCACAGGGAGAGGAGCCAGGCAGAGGCAGGGTCATCACCCTGTCCTTGTGAGGCGTGTGGCCAGTGGGCTGTGAGCCCTGTGTGTGGCAGGAGGAAGGGGCTCCCACGATGGCCATGGGGCACTGCCACCCTGCCTGCTTCGCGGTACCATGTTTGGGGTCAGCTCGAGTCACACAGTGCAAAGCGAGCACAGCGCGCTGGGTGAAGCCAGCTCCCAGACAGCGCGAGTTGCTGGCAGTGGCCCTGGGTACAGCCCTGAACCCCTCTGATTCCTAGATCAGGGCACTGAACACCGTCACACAGGACAAGGCCTGGTCCTCCGCACACCGGGTTCCTCCACCCGGACAGCCCCATCATCCCTGGAGAGCCTGAGACGGCAGAGGGCAGGCAGGGCAGGCAGCTTTCTGTATGAAGAGGCAGGGTCATCTGAGGGGCTTCGCCATCCTGCAGATCCGTGGCATCACACCCATCTCAAAGCCGACTCAGCTGGGCTTGGAACCTTCCCTCGGTGGGGCAGACTCAGACTCAGTGGTTTTAAGGCAGGGCCTGAACCAGTCTCTCGCCCAGCGGAGCTAGACGGTCAGTAGGGCGAGATGGCCCGGGGTCCCACAGTGGGTTCTCAGCTAGGAGTCTCCTTGCCCCCAGGCCCCAACTCCAGGACTGGGCTCTGCCTGGTGCCAAGGGGCTGTCCACCTCTCCCAAACGGGACCTCTCTCTTCCCACTGAGGGCCCAGCTCCATCCTGGGCAGGCCTCTGTCTCAAGCCAGAACTTAATAAACTTGCTTTGTTTTCCTCGTGCTGGTTTTATTCTTACCTTCTATTTATGGCAAGTGATACCGGCTCCCCATTTAAGGCAGTGATGTTAACCGTTCTCTGAAAGTGTGTCTGGGAAGTGGGTCCCGGATTTAAAGGAACTACTTAGTAGCCAACTGATCGAGCCCCGAAACTCCTGACGTCCGAGCCCATTGAGCCCCACACTGAACAGGAGGGTGAGGTGCAGCTCAGTGGCAGGCCAGCGTCTCACAAACACGCGCGGGCGCACACAAGGGAGGCCCCGG
Source organism: Chinchilla lanigera (assembly GCF_000276665.1). Taxonomy (NCBI): domain Eukaryota; kingdom Metazoa; phylum Chordata; class Mammalia; order Rodentia; family Chinchillidae; genus Chinchilla; species Chinchilla lanigera. Next base: position 43,187,393 of record NW_004955405.1, read on the forward strand.
CCAGGATCCCTGCACCGCACTCTCCGCGCAGGCACACGGGGCCAAGGCGACTGCACGTGCAGTCGCCCACGTGCCCGGCCACCACGTCCTACGCCCGGACCTCGGGAAGGCGGCGAGGCTCCGGCGGGCAGGCGGGAGGAGGGCTCGGGGACCCAGTGGGGCCCTGATGGCTGGAGGGGCGTGCGGACGAGAGCGTGGCGGAGACGGCCTCCGCGTTCCGCAACGCCTTC
>NW_004955405.1:43188323-43259507 GCF_000276665.1 Chinchilla lanigera
GGGGCGCTGGGGGCGGAGGCCCGGCCGGGGCGGGCCGGAGGGAGGCCGGGTTGAGCGGGTAGGGGAGTCGGGGTCGCGCGGGCTGTCCCGTGCCTGCTGAGCACGTCTCCTGTAGCTCCTGCCCGGAGTGTGTCCCTCTCCTGGGACGGGGGCTTCCCGGTTTGTGCCTGTAGGTGCGGCGCCAGAACTCTGCGTTTGGGGACATGGGTCCGCCCCACTTAATGGGGCGCTGTGCTCGGGAGGAGGGGCTGCGCCCTCCGGCTTCCTGGGTGGAGGGCCGCGGTCCAGGGTCGGGCGGCTGCTGTCCGCGGTCGAGCTGCCTCTCACTGATGTTCCCAGGACACCTCCGTGCTCAGCTGGGGGCTCTGCCTTCTTCTCCCTCCGTGGGAGGTGACGGCAATGTCACCAGGGCCTGGAGGTGGGGACCCAGGATCCAGGCCTCCCCTGGCCTTGGAGACAGGGGCCCTTACAGGACCTCAGGCAGCCACGTGACAGCTAAGAACAAGGGTCTGGAGGCCCTGTTACTTGTGTGTGTTAGCGTGTGTGTATATGCCTGTGGATATGTGTGGCTGTGTGCGAGCATGTGCATGTATTTGTGTGCGTGTGTGCTGGGTCAGCAGGAGCTCCTTGACTTCCCTTGGTTTGCTTCTGCTGTCCCACAGCAGAGGGAAGGCCCAGCCCAGGAGGGTCTTGGGATTGTGGCTTCCGGGGACAGAGCTGGTCCTCAGGGGTCCTAGCATCCTGAGGCTGGAGCCGGGCTTTGTAGAGTCCCCAGCCCTGGCGTCTGACCTGTGCAGCTCCCAAGCAGCCCTGGAGACAAGTGAGGGAGAGAAGGGGGAATCAGAGCTGCTGGCAGGAGAGCCCCGGCAGGATGCCTGCCCCCTGGTGTCTGGAGGGGTGAGTGATGAGGACGTGATCTGCTTGGGCCGTCACCCTGCCCAGTGCCAGCTGAGCCCTCTTAGTTACATGCCAGGGGCTGAGTTTTCAGAAAGGCAGGAGCTGGGCTTTGGAGCCAGACAGCCTGGTTCTGATCCTCGCCCAGCCAGTCACTTGCTGTGTGAGCTGAAGGAGCAACATTACCTCTCTGAGCCACAGTATCCCTATCAGGCTGGGGTGAAACCTGGGATACAGTGCACACAGCACCATGAGCCGGATCCCTGTGACGGTGGCCTCTTGTTTCTGGGATGGCCTTACCCTGTCTTCTGCCTCCTGGTTGCTCTTGGAAGAGCCAGGGATGGGTCAGCAGCCTGCGCCTCCATTGGGCACCTAGTTTGATCTCCCTGCTCTGGCCTTCTGGGTTTGGCATGTCATTCCATCGGCTCCTGCCCTGCAGTCCCAGACCAAGCCTGGGTGCTTGGGGAGACAGCCCAGGTTCCCTCAGGGAGGGTGTGGGCTGGGGGTTGGTGCCACAGGGTGCTGTCACTTGGTGTCCAGGTACTGTGCAGCCCCATGTGGCCAGGGCCATGTGCAGATCCTGAGGGTTTCCCTGGTGTCTCCACTAACTTCTCTGACTAACTCTTCTTATTCCCCACCTCCTCCTCCTGACCTCTTCAAGCCCACTGGCCCTGGTGCTAGCCTGCCTGCCCCAGTGGCTCTCGCTGAGGCTGAGGACGGTGGTGGAGACAGGCGCTGTCTGGGGCTGTGGCTCCCTCCTCTCTGGTCTGGACAGAGTGACCCCAGCCGTCAGGCTCCCTGTGGAGGCCCTTGGGGGAGGGGCCTCTCTTTGCTTCTTCTCTGAAGGTGCCTAGCCAGCTGCGTGGGAGGCGGGAGGTGACCATCCCCAGCCTTACGATCCTCCCGTCCACCCCAGCTATGCCCTGGGCTGCTCCGCAGGCTCCCTGGGGACCCTTCTGAGTATGGCCTGGCCAGCATGGTGGGCTGGGTTGAGCGGGGAAGGTGCCGGAGCAGGGCTTTGGCGTTCTTTTCCCCTGTGGGTCATTTACTGAGCACCTGCTGTGTATATGGTGCTGCGGCCCCTTGGGGTGTGTTCACAGGCAGCGCTTAGTGTCAGTGTGAGGGTGTCGAGGCCTCAGGCTTGGGGTTTCCGCAGACCCTCTCATTGATGAGGTGGGCAAGTCCTGTAGCATTTTGATTGTCAGGATCCTCGTTTGAGAAATAGAGGTCTGCCTGGGGGAGGCGGTGCCCCCAGCAAGAGGCAGATTGCCTGGGTCTACCCTGCTTTCTGGTCCTAGCCAGGTGAGTAGGTGGTGTCACCCGTGTGTCCCTGGCTCCTGCTGCTGAGGGCAGGGCGGAGTAATGTGTGGACGGCACTCGGCACACCCTGGAGTTCGTTAGCTCCAGAATGGGCAGCAGCTGCGGTGACTGTTCTATACCTAGCACCGTCCTTAGCACACGGGCTCGGCCAAGGGCTCAGTCAGTGATCATCCTACTGCTCAGGCTCCAGGCTGGTGGCCAGCTGTGTGCTGAGCTGCCTGTTGGCCAGCCCCCTCTCAGTTACAAGAGCTCTTACGGAGGGTGTTTTGGAGAGCAGTTTCCTGTACAGGGCTCTTAGGTGAGGTGAGCAGATGTGGCCGCATGCCAGGAGACCTGCACCCAGCAGCCTCCACTTGAGTGGTTGTGCTCATCTCCACAGGGGTGCAGAACTTACATCTGTCTCAGGCCTCTCTGGGGGGCCGAGAGGCTCCCTGGGAAGTCTGGGCTCCTCTGGAGTTGGGAAGGAGGCTGAGTTGCCTATGGCCATGCCCTGCCTGCGTCCTCTGGACCAGGCCTCTTGGGGGCAGGTCCTGGGCAGGCTAGAGCCTTCCTCAGGCTAGGGTGAGTCCTCCCTGGTGGCTGCAGGAGCAGTCTTGACAGCCTTCTGTCCTTCCTGTGGGGCTGAAGGGCCACAGCACCCTTGGTTTAAAATGCATGCCGGACCCTTCCCTATGGCTTGTCTCTGAGTCACCAACTCGCTGGGCATCCAGACAGAGGGCAGCAGCCAGTTCTGTCACTGGTAGGAGAATCTTTGCCAGGGTCCTGGTGCCCACCCAGGAGCCAGACCCAGTGGGGCGCCCCTAGATAAGGGGTGGACAAGCAGGGGTAGACGAGTGAGCAGGTGGGGAGGTGTGGGTAAGTGCATGGCTGGGGCTCCACACCCCATTTCACAGGTGGAAATGAGGCCAGGCTGTGGCAAGGAGGCCCAGGCCTGCAGTGGGGCAGGGCCAGGGTGGGTGGGGTGCCTGACGCTGCCTCCCCCTTTGCTGCAGCCACGCGCCATGATGAAGACGCTGTCCAGCGGGAACTGTGCGCTGAGTGTGCCAGCCAAGAACTCCTACCGCATGGTGGTGCTGGGTGCCTCGCGTGTGGGCAAGAGCGCCATTGTTTCGCGCTTCCTCAACGGCCGCTTTGAGGACCAGTACACACCCACCATTGAGGACTTCCACCGCAAGGTGTACAACATCCGTGGAGACATGTACCAGCTGGACATCCTGGACACCTCGGGCAACCACCCCTTCCCCGCCATGCGCCGGCTGTCCATCCTCACAGGTGGTGGCTGGGGCTGGACTGGGCTGAGCCAGGGGTGGGGGTGGGGCTGGGGCTGGTGCTTGCCAGCTTGGAGGTGCTGCTCTGATTTCATTCTTTTGGACCAGGACCTGACCCACAGGCATGGAAGGGTCCTGGTTGCTTCCCCTACAGGAGGAGACCCAGCAGAGCCGTGGCCACGTCTGGAGAGGATGGGGGCACGGGGGGGGGGGTGCCACGGGAGGGGGCTTTGTGTTGGCAGTAACAGCATGGCTGAGGGCTTGATCTTATTCTTAGAGCCTGATCTTATTCTCTGTGCGTGTTCACTTGGTGCGCACACTGCACAGGGAAACTGAGGCAGAGGTCAGCAGCTCACGCCAGGCGGAAGCACGGTAGGGAGGTGACAGCTGGATCTCTTGCTTTCTACTGAGTTCCCAGTAGCCTTCCAGCCTGCTGAGGGTGTAGGGAAGGACAGGAGACCGGGTGGGGGCTCGGGGCATCCTGGTCGTAGCCCCGTGCCAGCTGTAGACCTGGGCCTTTGTGGCCAAGTCTGCGTTTTCTCGACTGGATCCTGTCCTGGGCCTGTAGAGGTTTGGCTAATGCGTGGGAAGTGCTGGCGAGCATCGAGCCTTGACCCTGAGCTGCCTGGTGTTTCTGGTGTTCCTGCTGTGGCTGCTGCCACATCTCCGCTGGTCCCTGCATGCCTGGCAGAGCTAAGGTGGCACGCAGGTGACTCCTCCGTGTTGACATGTCCCCAGAAACCTACGCCTGCCCACACTGCCCTCATCCTGCCTAGGACCCAGGCTCCTCAGCCTGGCTGCTCTCAGGCACCTGTGTCTGGAGAGGGAGCATTTGGCTGGAGGAAGCCTGGTGGATCTGGGTTCCAGTCTTGGCTCTGCCGCTCAGCAGCTTAGATGTGGGCTGGAGGCAGGTATGTCGGAGTCCTGGCCACTTCCGCTGCCTCTCTGCACATGGCATGATGTGGGGCGGGCTGTCCCAGCCTGAGAGGCCTGGGTGCCACAGAGTGCTTAGGGTGGAGGCGGGGAGGTGCGGCCACACGTGTGCTTTTAGTCACACAGATCATACTAGACAAGTCTATAGGTGAGGCTGGAGCCCCTTGCACCCCTGTCCTGCATTGCAGGCTCTGCTTCCCCGACACGGCCACCTGCTTCCGGCCACGCAAGCACATTGACATTCAGATTTGTGTCCTGGTGGTGGCGAGAGCTTTGTCTGTCTGTGTTCTATGCACGTAGCATTCCGAGCACATCTGTCTGCTGTTGCTTTGTTTGATCACCAGCCCAGCCTCGAGTTTGCCCTGGTGCTGGGTACAGGGGATTCTGAAGCCATTCACGCCGTAGCCAGCTCTCTTTCAGCTGAGGCCGCAGGGCTGGTGCTTGGCATCTGGTCTCACATTTGGGGGCCAAGGTCAGCCTGACAGGGCAGTGGGGTCTGACACTCAGAGTAGCGTGTGGCGCGGGTGCCGTCTGTGCCATTTTGCAGTGGCCTCCCTGAGCACCCAGTGTGGGAGCCTGGGGCCGGGTGTGTGCGCCCTGCTGCCCTCCTTTTTTATTTTGGTCTTTTTGAGGCAGGTTTCACTATGCAGTTCAGACTGGCCTTGAACTCACTTTGTAGCCCAGGTTGGCCTAGAACTCAGTGATCCTCCTGCCTCAGCCTCCCAAGTGCTGGGAGTAGAGGCGTGTGCCACCATGCCTGGCCCTGCTGCCCTCCTGACCCCGTGCTGCCCTCTGTTCCCATTCAGAGCCTGTCACGGGTGGTGTAGGCAGTGACTACCTCGTCCCACAAGTGTTTGGGAAGCAGGCAGCACCTGCTGTGTGCTGGCTGAGGGCAGGGTTGGGTTGCAGTCTCAGCCAAGCCCCATTTGAGCTGTGTGACCTCGGGCTGGCTGCATGTGCTTTCTGGGGCCAGGTCTGCCCCTGGAGCAGGGAGGAGTGAGGGGCGGCCAGCACAGCAGGTGTGGGCTTCAGGCCTGTCCTTGTCATCACCCACATGCAGCAACGGGGCCATTCAGGCCCTGTGGCTAGTGCGCACACCCTGCCGCTGTGCATCCTGTGGTGGGCCCAGCTGTCGCGGGCCTGGATGCCCAGAGCAGGTACAGGCCCCTGTGCGTGTGGAAGTACGATTCTAGCGCTGTCTGTGCCAGCCCACCGTCATCCTTTTGTGCCCCAAGAGGAAGTGTGGTGTGGGCGAGCATGTTTGAGTGTGACCAAGGCGTTAGGCTCTGAGCCTTAGCTTCCTGCCTCAGATGGGAGAGGCCGATAGCAGGTCCCCGAGAGCCCATGGTGTGAGTTCCCACCCAGTCCCTGGGCAGAGGTGCTTGGGACTCACGCTGCTCTCCCCACAGGCGATGTCTTCATCCTGGTGTTCAGCCTGGATAGCCGCGAGTCCTTCGATGAGGTCAAGCGGCTGCAGAAGCAGATCCTGGAGGTCAAGTCTTGCCTGAAGAACAGGACCAAGGAGGCAGCAGAGCTGCCCATGGTGATCTGTGGCAATAAGAGCGACCATGGGGAGCTGTGCCGCCAGGTGCCCAGCACTGAGGCCGAGCTGCTGGTGTCGGGCGACGAGCACTGCGCCTACTTTGAGGTGTCAGCCAAGAAGAACACCAACGTAGATGAGATGTTCTATGTGCTCTTCAGCATGGCCAAGCTGCCCCACGAGATGAGCCCTGCGCTGCACCGCAAGATCTCCGTGCAGTACGGTGATGCCTTCCACGCGCGGCCCTTGTGCATGCGGCGCGGCAAGGATGTGGGTGCCTACGGCATGGTTTCGCCTTTCGCCCGGCGGCCCAGCGTCAACAGTGACCTCAAGTACATCAAGGCCAAGGTCCTGCGGGAGGGCCAGACCCGTGAGAGGGACAAGTGCACCGTCCAGTGAGCTGGGCATGCAGGGGATGAGGGGGCTTGGGCAGTGCCTTAGAGGGGGCCCAGGGTGCCTGCCTGCTGCCCACTTTCCCTGCTGGGAACCTGATCTGGACCCCTGGCACAGATGGGGGCCCCCCTGAGGCACTGAGATCTGTGAGTTCTTCTGCCTTCCTGCCCGTCCCCCAAGTCTTCTCATCCCTGCTGTCTTCTGGCCTCAGTTTCCCCAGAGAGGACGCATGTCCAAGCACAGGGGACAGTGGGGAGATTCAGGACCATCCTCGGCCAACAGCGGAGCCTTTGGAGCAAGTTGCTGGACAGAGGTCACCAGTGCTCTCCCTGCTGGGGCTGGTGTGGTGGGTGCCTCTGGGGGTGCTGTCCCGCTCTGCAGCGCCCGCCACCCAGTGCCCGAGGGAGCCTGTGGTCTGCCTGTTCCTCAGCCTTGCCTGTCGCGTGGCTCCCCAGCCTCTCGCAGGTTCCTCTGCTCGATGGTGCACCAAGTGTGTGCTGCTGCACCCCTTCTCGAGGGCAGTGGACATGGCGGGCCTGGCCAGCTCCCTGTGGTGCAGACCTAACGTCTCAGTCAGCGACTGCTGCCTCCTTTCCAGACAGCACCCCCAGCTGCCTTCCACAGACCAGGGCCCCACGCGAGCCCATGCTGTCTCTGCAGCTGGCGCAGAGCAGAGCTCTGCGAGAGCCAGGCTGGCCTTTCAGTGTCCATCCTCATGCACATACTGAGCACCAACAGGCTGCTGTGCCCACCATGTGCTCGGAAACGGGGTGAGGGGCACGCTCATCCACACAGTGGCCCCTGCACACAGGTGTGGGAAGGAGGCATGGCAGTGTGGGCTGTGCCCAGAAAGGGTGTGGGCACCACATGCCTGGCCTGGTGGCCTTGTGCCTGCAGCGCATGTCAGCCCAAAGCGCCACAGCTCGTGTCAGAGAGCCCTCAAGATGCTGCGCTTAGGGTTCGAGAAGCCACATGTCATCTCCAGAGTACTTCTGAGGCCCACAGAGCTGAGCCGCTGGCCCAGCTCCCACTGTGGCCGGTGAAGGGCGGGGCAGGGCAGCCCTGGGCTGGGGGCATATCCCGAGGGAGGCGCCCCATCCTGGCGTCCTGTACCCCGGCCCCTGCTCACGCAGCGACGAGGCCCCATGACCCAGGATACGCACATGGATGTAAGTGAGCCTGGTCCTGCCGGATCTCCACACCCAGCCCTGCCCACTGCCTAGCACCCAGCTCCTGTGACCCCACTTACGCCCCCTGCTGCACTCCCTGTGTGACCCTCAGAGCAGACCCAGGGCCTCGTCCAGGCGGGCAGTGTCCGCTCCTCCTTCCTCTCTGCCCGGTGCCCTGACCTCTCTGTACCTGTGCATTAAAGTGGGTTTGTACGTACCTGAGCCTGGTGTGGGCTGTTGGGTGTGGCGGGGGGGCTGCCTCATGTGCCCTCGAAAGCTTGCTCCAGGCAGGCAGCACTGAATTGCCTCCACCTGGAGATCTTGGGTCTTCTCCCAGCATGGTGGGTTGCATAGCATCCAGCCTGGCCCTTCAGGGCCTCGGGGGTGGAGGAGCAGATGCCCCTCTCAATGTCCCTGGGTCTGGGTTGGGGACGTCAGCAATGTCTGGAGTCATTTTTGCTTGGCAAGACCAGTTGAGCTGGGTCCCAGCTCCTTAGGAGGCTGAGGCAGGAAGATCAGAGTCCAAAACCAGCCCAAGTCAACTTAGCAAGACCTGTGTGGAGGGAACACAGCAGGCTGGCAGGGTGAGGAGTGCAACTCATGCCTGGTGATTGGGTAGGGGTGCTGCCTAGCACCCCTAACGTACAGGATGCCCCTGACAGTGTTCTCTGGCTGTGTGTCTTGCTGCAGCTTCACTTGGACACCAGCCCCAGGGTGGGCAGGGCCAGCCCACGATTCTGTGCACTTGGTGAACAGGAGGCAGAGCCCTGGCCCTGAGCCTGAGTCACGGCTGTGGGGTGCTCCTTGAGCAGAGTATATCCTGGGCTGGTGGGCCCTCACCCTTCCTGAGAAAACTGCTCCCAGGACACTCTGCTCCCTGGTCAGGCTCAAGGCACAGACAGGCTGTCCTGCCTGTAGGGCTCCTTGTCCACTGGAGGGGTCACGGCAGGGGGCTCTGCCCACTGGGTCCTGGTGGGGGTGGAAGGATGGTGCAGAACACACATCCCTGTGGCTTTTGTAAACATGAGACGCTTTGTCTGGTGCATCCCTCCTCAGCCGGCCAGCGTGGCCACTGTCCCCTCCGTGTGGATGCCTTTGGATTCTCTGCCTGGGACATGGTCTTGGCTAATCACAGCTCACAGTGATGACCTCTCAGGTTCCCTACCTGTTCTGTCACCTCTGAGGGCTTGAGCCTCTTCAGGCCTGGTCTGGCGCTCATGGGGCAGATTTGAGGGGTGTGGGGTCAGGGGTGGCCGAGGACACTGTGTGGTACAGGGATGCCGCCGCAGGGTGCTGGGAGGGCGGGCGTCTCCTCTCGGGGCCCCCAGGACTCAGGGCCCCCAGGAGTCAGGGCCCCCAGGACCCCGCCGGGATGGCCTGAGGCTCGGGGTAGCGGTGTCTTCCTCCACCTGGAGACAGGGATGGGGTGGTGGTGGTGAGGTAGACGCCAAGGGGGGAGGAAGGGGCGCAGCCGAGGGTGGTGATTTGCCTGGAGGCACTGCAGGAGCCTCTGACCTGCCTTCCAGGGCTGCTAGCTTCCTGCAGTGTGGCCTGCTGAGGACTGGAGCGGTCTCCAGTGAGCACATTCTCAGTTTCCAGTGTTTTCCTAAGGAATTAAATGGGAAGCAGAAAGCTGCATCTGTGTTATCCACCATGAGCTGAGCAGAGACTGCTGTGCTCCGGGGAGGGGCAGTGAAGCTCAGGGACAGCTGGAGGGAGGGTCCATGGGACAGCTAGTATTCACTCCACACAATGCTCTCTGGGCCCAGGTAAACAGGTCCTGCCTCTGGGAGTGGGGAGGTGGGGACACAGGCCCTGCAGTTGGGGAGTGATTGGTAACATGAGAGGAAGCTTCTCAGAGGCGGTGACAATCTGAGCTGCCTGTGAAGTCGCTGCAGTTTTTACCAAGAAGTGCTTCCTGGAGGCGGGGAATGGCATTATTCTACTTAACAGAAATGTAATTATGCTTAATATAAACGCCCAGCTCAGCGCCAGGAGTATCATCAGCTTTCAGTACAGATGAACCATGACAAGATTATTAATTTTCATACGCCTATGGGTGACTCCCCCAACTCTCCCCACGTGTTTGGATGCATACAGGTGCTGGAGGTCCTGCCGTCGGCGGAAGGCAGGCAGGGATCTGTACAGGGTGCAGTGCTGTTGCTTGGAAAGGAGCCCCACATGGCCTCCAGCACAGTCCTGGTCCAACCCCCCATTGCCCAGCGCCCTGCCTGGAGCTGCCCCGTGGGCTCCCTTCTGACCACAGTGCGCAGTGGGGCCCTTGGGAGTTGCCCGTGAACGAGGGCCAGCGTGGACTCTGCACCCCCGTTCCTTTTCTAGCAACGCCAACTCGTTCTCAGCTGTCTTCATTTTTCTTTCTGCTGCTAGTACTCACAGATGGAGTTCTTTTGAGGCCATTTTCCAGAAGGAACTGTGTGTCTGTGGGTGGTCAGTGAGCCCAGCCTGCACTGACATTTTTGCCCCAGCAAAACTGTAAATTATTTCAGCCAAGGACCTTGGGGTCACTGGAGAAGTTTCCAAACTGCATATTTAATCCTCTATTGTCAAGGTTTCCTGGACTTTCCAATCCCCCTCTCCTCCCAAATGCAGCCTTTAGGTCATCTGAGGTTCCACTCACACCTACACATATACACACACAAATGCATGGGCACCTAGCGTGTATAGACATGAGCATGCAGGGGCATACACATGCACACACATGCTAGATAACTGTACACACATGGTATATAAATGTACATCTGTGTATATTCCACTCACACAACACATGCATGGTGTGCACCCCCCAAACACCAGTACTACATGTGCAGGCACACACATGGACACCCAGACACTTGCACACATGCACACAGCAGGTACACGGGCCTAGGAATGCACATGCTCTGCCAGGAATGAGGGAGGAGGAGGAGGAAGCAGCCACAGCATTCTCCCCCTTGTTCAGTGGCTTCTCTCCCTTGGCACAAACTTTTGGTTCTTTTGTTATTTTTATAGATTATAAAGACCTGGCCTGGAACCAAGTCCCCGACATTCGCAGATAGCAGATGTGATATTCAGCAGTGAGTCCGCAAGAACAAAACTGCATGCAGGGGAGCTGGAGTCTTTTGGAGTTCCTTCAGCTAGAGTTTTCTTCATTTGTTTGAGACAGGGTCTCTCTAGGTAGCCCAGGCTGCCCTCAAACTCACGGCGATCCTCCTGCCTCAGGCTCTTGAGGGGTTACAGGCATGTACCACGCCCAGCTTTCGGGGTTCCTGCAATCTGCAGCAGCACAGTTCCCCTGCCCAAGCCCTCCCAGGGGCTCTGCCAGTTCGTTCTCCATCTAGGGCTGTCCAGCTCACACACTTGAGGGCCCTGCTGTCCCTGTGTCAGGAGTGGAGGAGCTGTGGCTGGAGTTCAGGGTTTCCTGGGAGGCAGTGCTGCCACCCTAGTCCTGTCCTCCCAGGGCCTCACTCTAGGGCTCTCGGGCTCCTGGGGGCTTCCTTGAGGTGCCCAGAGCTGGAGCTGCCTGTACCTGTCCTCACTGGAAAGTCCTGCACCTTCCGCTGCTTCCAGAAGGAGCAGGGCTGAGGTGCTCTCCCGTGTCCTCTCTTGTCTGCCTCTGGATGCCCAGAGCCACTTGCCTCCCCTTGCCAAGCTGCTCAGAGCTGGGACAGTCAGGGACTGGAGAAGACCAGGTCCTGAAGCTCCTCATGACCAGGGTCTGGGATGAGTCCCCTCCCTGTACAAAGAAGAGGGTAGGGGCGTCCTCTCCATGGGTGCATGTCAGAACTGGGGCAGAGCTTTTGCAACCACCGGGCCTGGGCACCTCTCTCAGAGCAATTGTTCGTAGGAAGGGGACGAGGCCCAGAAGAGACATTTCTAACACCACCTGGGTGACCACAGCGGGATGCTAGGCAGAGCGGTGTGGGTCTGATGGTCACCACAGCTTAGCCCAGTGCCTGTGCCCAGCATAAGGGCCATGCTTCCTGGGTGCAGGTGAGGAGAGCCCTGGAGTGCTCAAGTCATGGCTCCTGCAGAAGAGACTTGGAAAGCTGCTCGGGGTGAAGACCTCAGCTCAGGGCTGATCTCGTCTGACTGGCACCTGGCGCACATTTTAATTAGAGACTCAACCCCACACGTCAGTCATCAGAGGCCTCCTCCGCAGTGTTGCTCCCACGAGTGGGGGCATCTCCATCACTGGGGTGCGCCTGCCTCCTGGCTGAGGACCTGGGGAGCTGGAGCCCTAGGAGCCATGGGAAGGTCTCCTGAAAGCCAGTGGTCTGCAGCCCAGAGTCCTGAGGTTTCCATGGTGACCCACATCTCCCCACAGCCAACAAAAGCCTGTCACCAGGGAAGCTTTGGGTGTGGGATCCCAGCCCCGTGTGCCTGGGGGAGGGCATCCTTTTGGAGAGGGCCTTGTCCTCAGTGCCCCATGGGTGGGAACAGTAGAATGGGGACAGGTTGGTCCCTCCCTCCCTGTGACTGCTGGCAGGGCTGGTGGGGTCCAGACACCTGGTGATTGGGTAGCTATGTACAAGCCCCTTGAAGGCCTGTGCCTTGGCCTCCCTGTTTGTGACATGAGGATCTGGATACTGTGCTCCTCCTGTAGGGCTCTTCCATGGGGGAGCCCTTGACACACCATCTGGCATGTGGAAGCTCTGTTTCCTCCGCTGCTGGAAGCCAACAGCAAATGGTAAGCGGCCTCCATCATGTAGGCACTGGACAGGGAGAGCTTCCATCACCCAATGTCCAGGGCTCCTAGCCTGCACTGGGCATGGTGGTTCTAGGTCTTGGCTAACAGCAAGCTGGAAGTTTGTGGCTGCCACGTTCACTTGCCCTAGTCCTGTGTCCCTATGGAGCTCCTGAAGTCAGCAGCACTGGCCCAGGACCCTGTACTTGCTTGTGCTACTTCCTCCAGCCCTTGAGTAGTGAAGCCTCCATGCTGCGAGTCTTTTGGGGCTGAGGCTGAAGGTAGGAAGATGCTGTGGATTCCTTGCACACACAAGGGGGTCATACAAGGGTGGTCGGCAAGGCTGCCCCTTCCAGGTGAGACCGTGGCCGGGTAACAGGTGGTGGGGAACATGGTCCAGTGATGGCACCTGCCCCACTACAGCCAGAAACCAGAGACCAAAGGGCAGCTGCATGCCAGGCAGGAGGGCCAAGCCTGTCTTCTTCCAGGGTGCAGCAGTGACATTTTGAAATTTAATAAGGTCCTTCTGGTGCCACTGGGGAGCAACCTGTCAGCCTCTTCAGTGCTGTCAGCCAAACTTCTTGGACAGAAGTGAGCCCACAGGGTGTCACCATGGAGTCAGGCCCTGCGTGGCCCTAGTCCTTCCAGGCCACCCTTCCCTGCCGTGTCTGTGCCAGCTGGTTGACGGCTACCTTTGTCTCCTCTGTCTCACTCTGAACCCCAGACTCCCGTGACACCAGGGTGGCACCTTCTCTCGGGCCATCTCCATTCCCAGGGGACTGGGCTGATTTCGAGACCCCGCTGAGGCCCTGGAGGTCCAGCATGGTTGACGGGGTGATGGTCTTAGTCCTTCTCTGCTGTTGTCCTGAAACAGCGCCTTGAACAACAGCAGACCTTAACTGGGTGGTCTGTCCTGGGCTCGCCCTTCCTGGGCTTCAGGTTCTCCAGGTGTAAAGCGAGGAGCTGGAAGCAGACCCTGATATCCAGCCTGACCTCTCCAGGACAGGTTTACCTCTTCACTCCACCAGCTGCCTGCCTCTTCAGACTCGGGACAAGGGCGCCAGGCAACTCCTCTCCTTCCATGGAAACCCCATCATCTCCCCAGGACAGTTTAATTCCCACTGGCTCCTCACAACCTGAATCGTGGTGGTAAATTGTTCAGCAGAAGTTTACCACCTGCTCCTCCCAGGGGTGCTGAGCTTGGCTGTGTGACTTTGTTTCCCCGTATGTGGGCCTAAGTGGCAGTGTGGTCATTTCTGGTGGGGTCTCTAGAAGCATCGCAAGTGTCCCTCCTGCCTGGGCCCTAGTAACATGACATCATCTAAGAGCTTCTCCTGTCACCCAGCCCCGGTGAGAGACACCGGGCCCAACCTGGCCGCAGGGACTAGAGTTGTGGCAGCAGCTGGTCCCCCACAGCTGATGCCAAGCCCCAGACATAAAGAAATGGTTGTTTTTCCAAGAAACAGGCCTGAGGTGTTGTTCCACAGCACTTGCTGGTGAAGCCTGACTGACACAGACCCTGCTGGCATTGATGTGGCTGCCTCTGGCTCTGGAAGGGGTGTTGGCCTCTTTACAGTGTAAGAGCTCAAGTTTGGAATTTTTTCTGTCAACACTTTGGCTGTTTTCTCACCTTGTGATGCTTCCCTAAGAATACCTCTGCTCACCCTGATGCGGAGCTCTCAGCCTGTGCTTCCTGGCCAGATGTGGCTGGAGGACAGGCTCCTTGGCCTTCTTTTCACAGTGTGTGCATGTAGAGGGCTTCATGATGGCTAGGAACTTCTGCAGATGTTCCACATGCACTGCTTAGGTGAAATGGATGCAGCCCCGCCTCTTGGCAGTTTGAGAAATTATGCTAAGGTACAAGCATCTGACGCGGGTGAGCTAAAAGCAACACTCACCCCCTCCTCACCCACGTTCCAAAGCCCCTCGCCGTTTCCCCTTGGAGAGGCTGGTAATTTCTGAGACTGATGGAGGAGCATAGCACACTTAGCTGGGGCCTTTCTGCAACCACAGAGCCTTTGATCCAGCTTCCAGGCAGCTGAAAGCATCTCCAGCCCATCTTTTTCAGCTGTCTTTACTGAGACCAGGTTTTACGAACATCATTTTGGAGAAAAGCCTCGAGCGCTGCCGTGGGGTGTGGGGCTGGGTGTGCTGCAGAGGCCGGCTCCTCCAGAGACTTCGTCTCCTCATCTGCCAGGTGGCGATGGGAACCAAGGGCTGGACTGGGCACTTCTTGCTCGCCTTTCAACAATGGCGGTCCTGTGCATCTGCTGAGCACATGGGCCCGCTGCTCTGGGGGTCTCCGTGAGGAAGGCTCTTGGCTAGGAGTTAGGTCCCCTCTGCCCCGCGCAGGCCCTGTGGCATAGCCTCGGCTCACTCCTGCCCAGCGAGGGTGCATGTGGCCTCGCTGGCTGTCCTGGGATAGGCTTCGGGGCTCCTGCCTGCCCAGCCCTCAGTCTCCACAGCTTCTGCTGGATTTCCTCCCTGATGGCCACCAGAACCTGCCACAGCTCCAGCATCAGGCTGCGTGGGAGCAGAAGGCTCTGGATCTGCACAGCAGAGCCATGGGTGGGGCCCACGTCCAGACACATGGCTCACACACACAGCACACCCCCAAGTCAGTGTGCATGCTGGCGCTGTGCGTGCCCGCGCCTGGACCTTGGCCAGCCAAGCAGTCAGGGTGGGATTCTCCACTTAGAACGTCACCAGGAAGCTTCAGTTTCAGACATTTTGGATCCTGAATTTTCAGATGGAACGCTCAGCCTGTTGAGAGTTGCTCTGTCCCTGCCAGAATCTTGCTTCCTAATTTTTCATCCACTGCTCTCTCCTTGCAACCCCAGTGTGCAGTGAGTGCTCAGCAGGGCTTTGTGATCAAGTGGACAAAAGTGGGTACGGAGAGGAGGGTCCTCCACAGCCCTGCCCCTCTCATGGGCCCCACCCAAGGTCCCCACATACTGGTAATGCCTTGGGGAGCCCTGCAGGGGAAGGGACGTCCAGTCCGCTGGGCAGGCCTCTTGGGGCTGCTCTAACACCGCAACCTGAGTTTCTTCCAATGCTTCCCTGACCCCAGCCATCCTTGGGGGTCAGTCACTGCCCTTTCCTGCTGCAGCACCCCCAGTGCCCCACTGCCCCAGGAAGCAGAGTGGGAGGGGCTGGGGTTGTGTGCCCTGCTCTTCTTGATTTCACCTCAGCCCAGGACCATGTAGGAGACCTGCAGAGTGAGGGTGCCGCCCTGCTTGGCCGAGCTGGGGAGCAGTGCAGGGAGTCTCTGCTGTGAGCCGCGGGGGCGCAGTGCCTGCCTGGAGCTGCCTGTCAGCTGGAGCGGCTCCTCCTCCCCCCATGCACCCACGCTGTCACTCAGCACCTGGGGAACGGGGCTGGGGGCCCCGGGACCGTGCATCATGGGAAGTGAGGCGTGTGGAACACGTGTCCCCCAACAGCTTCCCTGAGGGGGCAGCAAGGGACATGCAGGCCCCTGGCTGCGGTAACTGGAACTGCAGGGTCAGCTCGGTAGGGACCTTGGTCGTCCTCACGTGGGGTGAGGTGGCTCGGCAGGGGAGCAAGGCCGGGCCCTTCGGAACACACATCACACGCACGTCTGCCCAGTGCCAGGACAAGGAGCCCCAGGTACATGCTCCACCTGAGCCTCCGTTTCTTCTCCTGCGTCAGTACAGCCATGCACAGAGCCTCGAGCAGCGGCAGTGTGGCCCTGAGCTCTGAGCCTGCTGCGCCCACCCAGGCCCCGAGGGATGATGTGAGGAAACTGCCAGGCTGCTGCTCATGGTCTCACAGCGTGGAAGTGATGGGGCCACCCTGACCCAGCTAGGGGGCCCGGTGCGCCTGCTCTACCCCGCGCCGTGGGCTGTGTTGCGGGTGGGATGTGAGACTTCTCAGCTGCCTGGACTGGGCAGCGTGGGTCAGTGAGGCTTAGGCCTCCTGAGCAGGGGTGGTGCCTGTGCACGGAAGGCCGCACTCAGGCCAGGCTGCCTGTCCACATGGGTGCCCCTGCCCAGCCCCCAGCAGCTTCCTGCTAGGCCGAGATGACACAGGCATGGCTCCTGTGGCAGATGGAGGCCCAGGTGACCGCGCCAGGCCCCTCCCTCTTGTCCCTGCGGCCATCCCGCATGAGGGGGGAGGACCAAGGGGGTTGCCGCTGGCCCCTGCCCAGCTCTACTCAGGTGCCGCAGCTCTCCATGAGAAGGGGACAGGAGAAGAAATGGGGAACCCTGCAGGTCAAAAGCCACATCCCAGCCTGGCACAGTGACACACACCTGTAATCCTAGCACTCTGGGAGGCTGAGGCAGGAGGATGGCAAGTTTGAGCCCAGCCTGGGCAGTTTAATGACCTAGCAAGACCCCCATCTCAAAGTAAACTATGAGAATTTGTTGGGAATGGAGCTCAGCATGAGCGCCGTGGGTTCAATGCTCAGTACTGGGAAGAAAAGAAGGCCACTTTGTGACCCACCCCAGGCAGGAAGACCAAGGCTGGGAAACCTGCCTCCACCCCACAGTCACCCCAAGAGTAGGACCCGGCCGGGAGCCTGGCTTTCTTGATGCCAGTAGGAGCTCAGTGGGAGCTTTCAATGCCAGTGGTGACAGGAGGAAGGGCACTCAGGGCAGTCAGCTCTGGGCCCGAGTCCCCACTGTCCCTCCCTTGTGTGGTGACTGCAGGGCTCTTGCAGCCCTGAAGAGCTGTCCTCAGGGTGGCCCGCGGGCACGACCTCACTGTCTCCTTCCTTATACAGGACAGGCCGCTGCAGAGACTGAAGGAGAAGGCAGGGGATAAGCCCTGCAAGAAGCCGATCTCCGGATGTGGGCAGCAGCCCCCGAGGTGTCACAGTGGTGCTGAGCTCACAACTGGCCCCCATAGCTGCTGTGCTTTCAGCGGATGGAGCAGACAGGAGGTGGCGTGGGGAGCTGGTCAAAGGATGGGGCCGTTGGAGGTGTCTCAGTTACTGTTCTCTCCTTGCTGAGACAAAACACCCAACACCAAAAGGTTTGCCTCACAGTTTGTAGAGGTTTCAGTTCACAGTCCGCTGGCCCTAAGGCAGGGTGGCTTGGCAGAGGGGCACTGCAGAAGAGAAAAGTCCATGGTGTCCACAAGATAGCTAAGCAACAAGGAAAAAAAGACAAGACTTTCTGTCCCTTATTGTTGCAAGCTACTCGCCCTAGGGCAGGTGTAGCACTCACACCTTTAACCTGAGCCAGCACTATGCCAAACCAATCAGTGGACTGGTTTATTAAGCACGTACCCTTGATCCCAGCACCACACAGTCTAGATCCAGCCACCTCTGAAAAGCCCCCCTCACGACTGCATGAGGCTTTAGAGGGACATCTAGACACAAACTGTAACAGAAGGACGGGCCAGCAAATGGGCAGAGAGATAACTTTTGGGGCTGACTAATAGGTGGGTGAGAGAGAATATAAGATGGACAGATGGACAGATGGAGGTGTGGACCGGTGGATTGGCTGGTGTGTAGGTGGATAGATGCATGCATAGATGGGTGGTTGGCAGAAGGACAGATGGATGGTCAGCTGGATGGATGGATGAGAAGATGGACCAATAGCAATCAGACAGAAAGATAGGAGTTGTTCAGGTCAGTAGACAGATGGGTGGAGAGATGGAGGCATGGACAATGGGCAGATAGAGAGGGGTAGGTGGAGATCAGGCTGTGGGTAGAGACAGATGCCCTTCTCCTTGGTCTGATGCTGAAGGGCTGACAAGGCAGCTGCAGGACTCCCCGAATGTGCACGAGGTCAAGAGAAGAGGTCAGGAGCTGCCGGCTCCCCCTGGCTTACTGTAGAGGCGTCTCAAGTGGTGGCTTGTTGTGTCCATGTGTCCTTGGAGCAGAACATGGGCCGAGCTCCCCCATGGGGCCAACACTTCCACCCACCCCAGCACCTGGAGCCGGGGCTGCCAAGCAGGGAGGTGAGAGCCGGGGAGGTCTTAGCCGAGGCCAGCGGGGACGCTGACCTGGGGATGCCCTGGATCTGGTCCAGAAGAGAGAGGCATAGTGTCCTCACAGGCTCCAGGTGGGAGGGGACCTACCGGGAGGGATGAGCCCAGGCCTGGGCACAGCCGTCAGTGCCACCCCTCCAGCCTCTTCTCCTACGGGTGGAGCCAGGCCTCCTGCCGGACCCTTACCACTGCAGCACTGCAGACAACATCCTCTTGGGTTCCAGGAGGGCAGAGTGACTGGGGTGGCCGTCCCACTCCTCAGGTGGCCACTGCGCCTGTGGGTGATGAGGTCACCTTGCTGAGCCCCAGGATACCCCAGTGAAAGCCAAAGCCCAACCGTGACCACCCCACCCTCTCCAGCTTCTCCCCGGACCTGACCCAGGGGTGAGGCTGCTCACATGAGGGACAGGGCAGCAGGATGCAGGCAGCAATGCTGACCTGCTCCACAGAGCTGCCTCTGGGGAGCTGTGAGCAGCTGTGGGGACAGGGACTGGAGGCGGAGCAGGGACAGGAAGCCAGGCATTTTCCCAGGCTGGAGGCCGCTGAGGAGCTGCTCCCCATGCCCTCATGGCTGGGTTGTGTCCTGGTGCACGGAGGAGCCTGCTCAGAGCAGACGGATGGGGGGCAGGCAGGCGGCCTCCCCGCCCCGCCAGGATCTCCGGGGCCAGGTGGGCCTCCGTCTCCTCTGACTGAAGATGGGTTCTGATCGGATGATCCACCCCCAGGCTGACTGGCATTCATGGCCAGGATGGAAGGCGGCCCAGGGCTGCACACACAGCAGGCACCTGTCCCTGCTGGCACTGAGGCTGGATTGCAGGGGTTGGGCTGGAAGTGCAGGAGACCCTGAAGGGAGAGGAAGGGGCTGCCGGGGAAGGGACTATGGGGGGGGGGTGGACGGGCGTGGCTTTAGGACACAGTCCCATCTGCCGGCTGTCCCATCTGCCCACTGTCAGCTGGCTTTGCCCCACTCTGACCAAATACCTGAGAGAAACAGCGCAGAGCTGCTGGTCATTTGGCTCAGGTTCAAAAGTTTCAGCCCACAGTCACTGGCTGCACAGCTGGGGCATGCAGGAGAAACAGCACGGCGGAGGAACATTGCACACAGGAGCCCGCCCAGCCACCTCGCACCTCCTCCCTCCAACGTGTCCCACAGCCCTCCACCGGCAAGCTCAGCAACTCATCCACCATGGGGTCAGCACCCTGTGGCCCTGTCCCCTGTCCACGCTGTATTCTGAACACTCCTGCACTGCAGGTCCAGCCTCAATACAAGGTGTGCTCAGAAGCTATAGCCAGTGTTGGAATAAAAAATGACTACAGTATGATGGTCACGATGGTCACATCACCAGTGACCTCCCTCAACACCCCCCCCCGACACACTCATCCCCCTGCTCTCATCACTTTCTTGTTTGTTTGTTTGTTTTGTTTGTTTTTCTTCCTGTACTGGGAATCAAACTCACGACCTCATGCTTGCCAGGCAGGCTCTGTGCTGCTGAACTAAATCCCCAGCCCCTCTCATCACTTTCTGAAGCAATTTACAGTTTATGTTTATGGCAATTGGTTTTTTTTTTTTTGAGACAAGGTCTTGCTATGTAGTTCAGTTTAGGCTGGCCTTGAACTCACTATGTAGCCCAGGCTGGCCTCGAACTTATGGCACTCCTCCTGCCTCAGCCTCCTGAGTGCTGAGATGATAGGTGTGCATCACCATCCCTGGCAGTTTACAGCAGTTTCTGTCAAGTGGAAACACGATGCTGTGTCCTCATCCATCTTACTCACTGGATCTGTAACTGTGAGTTCTGGCTCTTCCACGAAGTCAAGAAGACCGTGAAAGGTCAGTGTTTTGAGTGGGTTCAGGACATGGAGGCAGCCAGGATAGTGCCACTAAAGACACTCAGGAAAGAGGACTCAGAGCGGCTCCAGAAAGTGGCAAGAACGATGGGATGAGAGTGTTCAAAGTGTGAGGGGAGGGCTTTGAAGGGATTAATGCCAAAGTGTCTTTTACTGTAATTAAAAACAATTTTAAACACTCGCCATATTTTGGGGTCACATTTCCTGTGCGAGCCTTGGTGACACTTCATATTCGTATTCAAACCTGAACGGTTGGGGGTGGGTTTCCTCTGCTGCCCTGGCAAACACCTACCAGCTTGATAGCGTACAGCAACACACACTTGCTACCCCGTGCATTCTCGTGGTGCTGACGGCGTCCCAGGCTGGTCCACCTTTTTCCAGACAGGATGTCATCCTGCGCCCCACACATGGCCTTTTCCTTCTGGCCTCCATGGTCCTGTGTCTCTCCTTCCAAGGATCCATGGAAGTCCGTAGGGCCCACCCCGATAATCTGATAATAATATCCTTGTCTGCAGATTCTTAATGGCATCTGTGGTGTCCCTTTTGCCATAGGAAGTAACCCTGCGGGCTCTGGGGCCTGGTGTGGGTCTCTGAGCAGGGCCACGGGCAGCTGTCCATCTGTCAGCACATCAGCAGTGGTGCTCAGTCCCAGGCCCCAGCCTCTGTGGCCATGACGTGGCTCTGTGACCTTGGATGGGCAAGGACCCAGCTTCTATGGGCCTGGGTTGTCTCTTCTGCACGATGGGGGTGATGCGGGGGGCAGGGCGGGCCTGCTACTGCCGTGTACGAGTGAGGGGACAGAGTAGTAATCGTACGAGGTTAAGTTCATGCCAGCACCAGTCTGTGTGCTGAGTCTGTGAGCCACATAGACACAAGCTCGGCCCTCATGAAGCTCACGATGGAGCCAAGAAGACAGACTCAGAACAAACGACTGCACGGGTAGTTAGATTTCCAGAGAGACCCGGGGTCACACAGCTGGGAAGAGGATAGACAGCAGGGTTCACACCCAAGCCTGCCTGATTCCCAAGCCCTTATTTTCCACGATGCTCTCAGCCTCTCAAGCTGCTTGGGGCCAAGCAGAGGAACAGAGACAGGAAGTGACTCACCAGAGGTCATAGGGCAAGAGAGCCCCCAAGTGCAGTCCAGGTCTCCCGCAGCGGAGGAGTCCTGGTGTCACCAGGAGCAGACCATGCTCACGAAGCACACCCTGTGCCTGGGGAGATGTGGACTCGCTACGTGGGCCTCTGTTAGTTCTCAGAGGGGCTCCATGCCAACCCAGGCCTCCCCAGCATTTATCGCCGCAGAGACCCCGGGCTCACTGAGGGGGCCTGGTTGGAACCACCAAGTTCAGGTTTGTCTGATCCCCAGCTCACTCTCAGCCTATGTCTGCTGCTCAGTGGGCTCTGTTTCTGCAGGGCTCAGCGGGAGGAGGAGGTGGGTCTGCGTGGAATTTCTCCTGAGGCCCCAGCGGGCATGGAGTGACCCGCCAGTGCCATCTAGTGGCGGAGAGGAGCCATGCCACTTCCCTTCTGGAGGCTGAGCCCCAGAGATATAGGGACAGAGCTGCAGAAGTCCTGTCCTCACAGTCTGCGACCAAACTGATCTGAAAGTGGGAAAGTGACTGCCATGTTTGTAGTGAGAAAACCAGGGGCCAGGAAGGGGAGTGACACCCAGCCAGGCCAGGAGGCCGGAGAGACGGGTGGTGGTGGGAGCTGGCCCAGGCCCCTGGAACCCCAGTGTTTGCTCTGCAGTGGCCTCAGGACTGGGTCAGCTGGGGTTGAGGAGAGGATGTGGCTGGCAGGAGTCAGGTGACAGGCCAGGTCTAAGGAGGGAGGAGGCTCAGGGGGTGGCTGTCCTTGCTGAAGTGGCCTCATCTCCTAGGCCCCGCCTGGCCCATGCCCGGCTTCTGTGTCCCTCCTGCTGTGCTGGCTTTAGTCAGGTGGGATGCCCTTGGGAGACAGCTAACTGGTGCTGAGGCTGGCATCAGGGCTCACACCCAGAGGGCCCCACCAGCTTCCCATTGACAGCGTCAGTGATGCTCCTGGCCCTGTGTGCAGGCTCGCCTCAGCGGCCCTCGCTCCTCCAGGCTTCAGGAGCCGCAGCGGTGCCTGGGGACACTGAGGCGTGGAAGGCAGGCTCTGCCGAGCGCCTTCCCTTCTGTCCTGGCCGTCACCGCACCTCGACCTCCCGGCCTTCTCCTGGAAGAGGCCACCCTTGTCGCCCGCCACAGTCAGGTACAGTGGCCTCTAGGTTCTCCTGTGGGATGTGATCCAGGTGTTTCTTAGAGCTTGGAGTCTGTTTGCATTAATCACACACATGTGCACATGTACACATGCACACAGTCACACTCATCTCTAGAGCAAGGACTGTGACTGTTTACGACTGGGTCAGTCCATGTCGTCACTATAACAAGGCAGCCGAGGGCAGATACTTTGTGGAGAAGAGAGGCCAACTCTGGCCTGTGGTTCTGGAGGTCAAGGCTGGGGGCCACATCTGCAGTGGCCTCCCTGCTGTAAGGGAGGGGACTCAGACATCACACAGGAGGAGACAGGCACCTGTGATGTCCAACACTAGCCCTAACCCTTGACTCTGACCCTCACCACCCCAGAGCCCCTGCTCAGTGTCCCCCAACTCTAATTCCACCCACAGCCCCACCCACCTTGCAATGTGACCTCTAACATTTACCCTAATCCTTAACCTTTAACCCTAACCCTAACCCCACTCACCTCCCAGAGCCCCTACCAGGTGACCTCCAGCCCTAGCTCCAACCCTAAGCTTCTGTGCGTCCCTCTCGGTCTGCTGCATGTTGCGAGGTCAGAGTCCCAGACCCCAGGATAGTGCCCAGCAGGGAGGCAGGACACTGGTGCCCAGCTGGGGCAGAGAAGGGGCAGACCTGGGCCTGGTCGTGGTCAAGCAATGACCCTGGTTTCCTTCTCCCTGACTCCCATGGCAGCCAAGATCAAGGTGAAGGAGGTCGGTTATGCTGCCCTGTCAGGGGGCTCTCAGCACCCCAAGTGTCCGTCCTGCCCAGCTGGACAGGGCTGCCCTGCTCAGCCTTCCTCACTGCCCTAGCCAGGAGCAGGCAGGGGTGAGACCTGTGGGCAAGGCAGCTGTGTGGGGAGCAAGGCAGGAGCTGCAGGGTTCCCTGTGGACCAGAGAGGAGAGTACTGGTCCTGCCTTTCCAGGGACCTTTGCCCCCCATCTCTCTGTCTCTCTGGCTTTCCCTATCCCTTCCATTTTTCCATGTCCCTCCCTGTCTCTTTCCTCTCTGTCTTTCCTTCTCTCCACCTCTCTTGTTCTTTTCCTCCCCCACACTAGGCTGTCACTGAAAGAATCCCACAGCCCCAGCTGAGTGGCCAAGAGGCTGCGTGTAACCCAGGCCTGCAGGGCATGTGTCCTGCTGGGGCTTGGGGACAGTCCTAGATGCTCTCTCTTAGGGGACACATAGCAACTGCCTCTGGCCACCCTGGGCCTGGCTAAGCTCCGGCCAGACCTGTCCAGACGCTGTCAGGATTTGGTCTCGGGCTTCAGCTGTCACTGTCCTGGCTTGGGCTGTGAGGATGAGGTCACGGATGAGGATGGGGTGGAGGGCCCCACACTGGCAGTACACGTCCCCCTTCCCTCCCTGGTGACCTCAAGCGGAGACCTGGCTGCTGGTCCCAGCTCTGCTCCTTTGCAACTGAGTGGTCTTGGACGATATCTAACTTCTGTGCCACCGTCTCCATCCATGCATGGGGTGAGGATCGTGCCGGCCAGGGCTCCTGGGGAAACGGAGCTGTGAGGATGTGTGTGGAGGATTTGTTTAAGGACTGGCTTTCACGGTTTGGGGGACAGTAAGACAAGGCCTGAAGAGACTGGGAGGAGCCCACACTTCTGCTTGGAGCTCTGAGGCCATCTGGAGGGCCCAGTGCTCACTCCTCAAGAAATTTGAGTTCCTTCTCTCAAGCACTTCGACTGGTGGGACAAGGCCCACCTGTGCCCTGTAGTCATCTGTCCTACCATCCACCTCACTTTGGGTCTCCTGCCTAAATGCTTGTCACATCCGACAAAGGCCTCCACAGCCACCTCTGGGCTGGTTTGACATCACCACAGGCTGGCCAGGGGTATCAGGCCTGGCCTAGGATCACCGATCTCCTGCTCCTGCCTCCTACACAGACAACATGTATTTTAGTTACAAAGGGATGTCAGAGTTGAAGAAGGACTGAGACCCTGAAGCACCGATGTCCTTGTATTTATTAGGTGCACAACTTGAGTGAGGAGTGTGCTGGTGGGCTGCAGGAAGTGACAGGGCTGAACCACTGTTGCCGGCAGGGCTCAAGGGTTGATTCTCAACATATTTTTGCAAAAAGCACACAGGAGTAGGTCATGGTTAACTAGTAACCTGTTTATCTGCTAACTGCAGCTACTGAGCTGGGAGAGGAACGAGAGTCGCAAAGTCCTCAGTGGTGACTGTTCTCTTGCTCTGAGGCACCAGGGCTTCACAGATCGTTTGCTGGTTTCAGCCCTGGCCGTTAGCTTAGGGAATAACCCCGCCTTCAAGCCAGCCACGGCTCTCACCACAGTCTTGTAGGCCTAGGACAGGCTCTGAATTTACTTTCTGCCAGGTTACTAATCTCAGTCACGGCCTGCTGTGTATCATGTCAAGTGGGTCCTCAGACAGGAGATGCCTGAGACTCACATCTCAGAAGTGACGATGGTGTTGTGAGGGTCACTTGTTGGGGCTGCAGAGATGTCAGCACGGCCAGTGAGTGAGGGTCGCTTGAGTGTCCTGGGACCTCCTGTCCCACAGTACTGACACCAAACCCTCCCTCAGCACCCAGAGCCCTGCGGGAACATGGAGCCCCCTGGAGCACGAGAAGACGAGCCCCATCTGGCTTCTCTGGGACCTGTCTGAACCCTGGAGACACAGGTCGCCAAGCACCACACTCCGTAGGGCCCACAGTCTCCTCACAGCGTCCCCGATGCTGGGCTCTAGGCTCTGAGTAGCGGGTTCATGACTCCTGGGGTCACAGGGTCACCTTTGCCCCCCTGGCCATGAGGTGACAGGTACAGTAGGAGGCTCCGGGTGAGGAGTCCTGGTTTGCATGTGCCACGGTCCGGAAACAGCCCTCAGTGGGCAGGAGTGCTTCCCACAAGCCCTGCTGTCCGCCAAGGCAACACAGGCCCTGTGGTGGCTCTCTGCCCTGCTGGTTTGGACAGGAGTTTGCCTCTGTGTCTACCCTGCAGCCAGACAGAAGTCAGTGACCAATGGTGAAGGTTGTGTAGTGTTTTTTTGTTTTAAAGATATGTTTTTTACTTGTCTGGAAGCCCAAAATGAATGGTGTGCGTATGTATGTGTGATGTGTGGCATGAGTGCATGTCTTATTTGTGTACAGTGTTTGGCTGCATGCACACATGTATGTTGTACGGTTGTGTGTTGTGCATGTGCATGTGTGCACGTGTGTGCGCACAAGGAACTAGAAACCACAGTGTCCAGCCTGGGCAACGGTGAGGGCAGAAATTCAAGTACCTGGAGTTATCTGTTACAGCAGGCTGTCGCTTCTGAGGCCTGGGTCCCCTGGCTCCCTGTTGTGACAGGTGGTGGGGCTGGCCTGGGTGCACCAGTGTGGTTCATCAATTGTCACTGGTGTCACTCGAGCTGGGCTCATTGCTCACCTATGCCCCCAGTACCAGGGTCCTGGGCTGCCTCAGACAGCTGGGTGACAGAAGCCATTTGCGTGGCCCCAGGGTTCGCATGGCCTGCAGGAGATGGTCACGCAGCTGCATGCCTGTCATGCTGACAGCAGGAGTCAGGCTGACATACACACACACTCGGTGTCTTCCAGGGGACATCTTCCCAAGGATGCACACATGTGCACACCACACAAGCGTGCACACACATATACACACATGCATATGTGCATGCGTGCAGACACACAGGCCAAGACTCCTGGCAGGGCCTCCTGGGTCCATAAGTACACACTTAGGCCTCACTACAACACGCTCCCTCTGGTGTGGCCACAACCTGAACAATAGCACAGTGCTGCCTGCTCAAGCCTTCGGGCTGAGCACAAGGATCCGAGCCTCTGTCCAGGCGGGCAGCCCTGTGAGCAGCCCCTGGAGACATGCAATGACCATGCCTAGCCCACAGCAGCACACGTATGCAGTGGGAATTGGCCAAGGCCCCGGCTGGGACAGAGAGGGCCTGAAATAAGCCAAGAGGAAGGATGCAGAGCAGAAGCTCGGCTGCAGCACAGATGGAGACAGAGCCGTTTCTTGGCCCTGTCATGCAGGATGCGTGTTAGCTGAATGAATGTAGAATAGACTATACAACCGCTTCTTCCCTGTGACCCTCCTGTGAGTGGATTCAGGGCCAGGACACAGTCGCTCCAGGCTGGGGCTGCCGGGCAGGGCCGGTGGCTCAGACCCCACGGAGCATGGCCCAAGTCCCTAGTGGGATGGCTGTGTGACCTGCAGAGCAGGCACAAGGCCACACGGCCCCCGCACCTGACTCAGCCTCCCAGCGGTGGCCCCAAGTGGAGGTGGCATCTGGCCTGCCAGACCCCAGGCCCTCCCTGCCCTGGCCACTGCCAGCCGTCAACGCCTACCAAGGCCCTGGGTCTGCACAGGCTCCTGGCCATCTCTGCCCCTGGGCACAAGGTGGCTTCCAGGCCATTGCTGGTGATGAGGCCCCATGCCTATCTTTTCCCTGGGGCCAGGAGGCCCAGGCTGGCCACCAAGACTGCCTGGCTGGTGTCCCTGCCAGAGCTCAGCCGCCTTCTGGGTTGTGGCTTGAGTCCTAGTTGTGACATCTGCCAGCTGGTGACCTTCTCATGTTGCTAGCTTTGTGGTGACCACAATGACCCTGTCATCCCACCCGTCCCTCTCCCCTGGGTCCCACGGCCCTGTGCACCTGGCCCCGGGCCATCATGACCCCACGCCCATCCCTGGGCCCTGCCATGCCTGCCACGGAGATGCGGCCCAAAGGTCCTGTCATCTTCCTGCCATGAGGCCCCTTTGCCACCCCGGTGCCCGCTGCCTGTGTCTTCCTGGTGGGGTGGGGGGCACATCCCTGTTCCAATGCAGGCGGACACCGGGAAGCTGCAGAGTCCTTTATTGAAACCATGAGTCACCCCACACTAGCCGCGGCGCAAGCGTGTTCCTCAGGCAGGCACAGGGCGGGAGGACGCTGATTGCGAGGGGAATGGCCAGGATTCGGGGCAGAGGTGCAGCTGGAAGGTGCGAGGAGCTGGGTGGCTTAGGCGGGGACAGCTGGGTGGAGCAGCAGGGGCAGCATTGGGGCAGAGGGTTGGGGCGACAGGGTCTGTCGCACCCTGCCACCTCCCCAAGCAAGCGGCTCCCGGCCCAGGGCAGCTCAGCCCTGGAAGCCCAGCTCCTTGTACTTGGCAGCAATGTCGTTCCGGAACAGCTCCAGCGCTTTGCTCATGGCACCCTGCGCATCTGCACCGAAATCCCCAGGGTGCTTGCTCTGCAGGACCTGGACAATGGCCTCCGAGATGAACTGCAGGACGGGAGGGAGGGAGGGAGGGAGAGGAAAGGGTTTTCGGCCAAGGCCTTGCTCCCCTGTGCCTGTGTGTCTGCACCTGGGCTGTGCTGGGGACGCAAATGCTGTTGCCCAGCTGTGGACAGAGATGGGTCCAAGCCACCACCTGGCTGTGCACCGAGTGGTGACATTTTACGGTGGTGGCCACCACGTGCCGGACGAGGCTGCGTAGCAGGTGGTGGCAGGACTGGGCCCGTGCCTGGAGACAGTGGACCAGCAGCAACCAGCACCAGGGGTGGAGTCTGAGTCTGGGCGGATTTCTCCTTGTCTGTGTTCCAGGGGTGAGCGACACAGGTGGAGAGGGTGGGGACAGCTCGGAGAGGGTTAACCCCTGACATTCACCCTGGGCAAGCTGGCCTTCACCGTGAAGGTCACAGATGCCCCCAACCAACTTGGGGCCCAGGGCAGGTACTGCTGTCCCCGTACGCAGTGTCACCGGCCCACAGGGCTCGAGGACCTGCTGGGCGCCCCACCTGCTGGCCCTGTGTCTGCAGCAGAGCCCACCCTCCAGGTGGCTGGGGAACCACTCAGCCACCTCATCCAGGCCTCTGTCCTAGTCCTGAGAGGGACATCCGGCCACGGGATTTGGAGGCTATGGAACACCTCGCCCGGGTGTCAGGTCCCCAAAGGCACAGTGCCCGCCCTGTGCTCGGTCAGACCCACTGAGGCAGCTCTGCCCAACTTGCTGAGTACGCCTGGCACGTGGCTGGGGAAGAGATGATGGGCTGTCCAGCCCAGCAGGCACCGTGATGGGGACTCGGTGGGAAGGGCACCACCCTGGGGCCCAGGGACGCAACTGAGAGCAGGGTTTCAGGGTGTGGAGGGCAGGGCAGGGCAGGGGGCGGGAGCAGTGGGGACCCCAGGCTGTGGATTAGGCAGTGGGGTCTGACGCTGCCACCCTAACAGCTGCTGTACCCGTCATAGACCCATTTCCAGCCAGAAAATGAGGCAGAGACTGCAAGTGTCTGCCTGCCCCATCTACATTCTCTTTCCTCCTTGGTGTGAAACACCAGAATACTTGGATGAGAGCTCTGTGTTTCTCCACTTCCATCCACACACGGCCTCATAGACATAGACCAATGCAATGCATACAAAAATCATTAGACAGACCCCTCCAAGGAGTCAGAAGGGAGACTTCCCCTCTCTCTCCCACTTCCTGTTTGGAACAGTGCTGAGGTGGCTAGAGCTCTTGCAGCTACCCTGGGCCATGAGGCAGCTCTGAGGCTGCACACAGAGAGCCCATGGGCCTGGTGACTGGACCCTGGGCTTGGACCCCACTGCTGCTCTTCCATGTGAGAGGGAAGGAACACGGGGACATGGTTCCCAACCTCGGGGTGTCTGTGGGCAGGTGCCTGCCATCCACCAGCTGTCCCTTGAGCCCTGTGTGTCCCTCATCTCTACCCCAGCGTCTGAGGGCACCATGCAGCCTGCTGTGCCTCCCCACACCTGCTTCTCCACGGGAGTCCTGTGTGTCACAGCTCCCCACGCTGACCTGCCTCCTCACCCCGCCTCGCTTTCCCCCATACATCTGGGCAGACAGTGTCAAGGGCAGTGCCCCAGCCTCCCCGTGGGCTGCTGAGGCCCAGGCAGGGTGAGCTGGACCTGGGGCCAGCACGGATAGGAAAACCAAGGCAGGGAGGAGAGCACTGTGCCCTGTCTACCTCCAGGTACTTGACCGGGATCTTGTGCTTGGTGGCGTGTGACTGGGCCAGGGGCGCGAGCTCAGCCGCGTGCTGCCCCTTCTTCTTGAGGATGCCGCCCAGCGCGGTGAGCACGGTGGTCCCGTGCTTCTTCAGGTCCTCGCTGGCCCGCATCTCGTCCTCTGTCTTCAGGTGCTTGAACTTGTCGAACTTCTCCAGTGTCTCAGGGTGGCCCTTAAAGAGCCTGCAGCACAGACGGGATTGGTCAGAGGGTACAGGAGGCGGGCCGTGCTACCCTGCTGCCCCTGGCAGGCTGTGACTGTGGTCACCCGCTGTCCCTTTCTGTGCCTCCTCTTCCTCCAGGGCACCGACATGGGGAGGGAGGTGGGCAGGCTGTAGCAGGGGCGGGCACGAGACACGAGGCTCACCAGGTCCTCCCCAGCATCCCCAACCCTCCTCTTCCTGCTGTTGCGAGGGGCAGGACACAGAGGGCGCTCATGCGGCACCTGCCTCACCTGTGCTGGGGCTATGGAGGGGAGAGGACCTGCACTGGCTTCACCCATGTCCCTGTTCGAGCCCCTCATGGCATCCCTACTGTGCAGGGCGTGACGCTGTCCCCAGCCAGGTGCAGGGCCAGGCTGGGATGAGGTGCTATCCTGCCAGGGCCACAGGGCAGCTTCCTGCTGGGGTCCCTGTGGCAGCTGGGCACTGCTCCTGCCAGCACTGGGAGTGGCCAGAAGGCTGTGCCCGAGACCTGGGTGGCTGCCTCCAGGCATGGGGTGGCTTCTGGATTTGGGGGGAGCCCTAGTTGGGAACACTGGCTGGGTGGCAGCTGACTCCACAAGGCCCACAGACTTAGGAGTTTCAGGAGAGGGGCCCGGTGGGTGCAGTGGAGCCCTTGGTGCCGGGGCATGTGTGGAGGAGCCGGCAGTGGGGCGTGAGGGACCCAGGGGCAGAGGGCCGTGGGAACAGGCAGATCTGCCCCTCCCCACACACAGCACTCGCCCTGCAGAGACACTGTCACCCCACACAGTTCTCAAACGCTCAGACCCTGGCCTAAGTGCCCAGGGCTCCCTGCCCGACGTCCTGGCCACACACATGAACCACACGCTCTGTGTTAACAGCAGGCTCTGTAACTCAGGCCCACACAGGTGCCGAGCATGCCGACACACGTCAGCTCACAGGAAAAGCCTGGAGAGGGCAGGAAATGGGCAGGAGTCCAAGGGCCAATCGGATTGGACCGCATCGGATCGGACCCCAGCCTCCGTCCCATTAGTGACCTCTCAGGTCCATCACTGTTGCACACTCAGGTGACACAAACACAAGTGGTCGAGTGGCCACAGATGTGCTGCTCCTGCAGGGGCCCACAGGCTGGGGTCCGAGTCCCCTGGCCCGGCCTGTCCCTGCCACAACTCTGGGATCCCAGCCAAGCTGCCTGCGTCACTGCCAGTGTCCCTGCCACCTCCCCTCCAGGGCCCCTGGCGCCTGACTATTATTATCCGGTGACAATGATCCCTGAGTCCCCGCTGACAGGTGCAAGACCACAGGCGGGGCCAAGGTCAGGACTGGAGGGGACAGGTGGGAGGGGCCGATGACGGGACCAGGGTCTTGGGCCTCGGCTGTTCGGGGCCCCCTGGGGTCACCAGACACAAACAGAGTGCCTCGGTCTGGAGGACATCGGCCCCCTGTGCTCACAGCCTGGACATGGACTCCCCACAGCACAGCATCGGGCTGGTGTGTCCAGGGAGGTCACCCTGCCCTTGTCCCTGGCACAGCCCTGGGAGGGGGCAGGGAGCTGGGAGCTGCAGCCTGCAGGTGCGGAGGCCCTGACTCTTCCAAGTTCGCCCCAGTCTGCTTCTGCCGGCCCAGTGCACCAGATGGGTCTCAGGGACGTCAGTGAGCAAGGCCAGCCCAGCATGCCCTGCACCGAGGCCCAGCTGGACACCAAGGTGGGGCCCGAGGACTCTGCCCACAGCTGAACACCCTTCAGGTGCTGCAGGAACCAGAGACCCCGAGTGCAGTGGGCAGCCGTGTATGTGGAGTGCTGTTGTCCCACTGCAGCTGTGTGACTTTGGGCCAGTCCCTCAACCTCTCTGTTCAGGGCAGTGACAACGGTGACATCGAGAGGAAGGAAGGAGGACTCAACCTGCACACAGTGTGTTCCATGTGTCTACTGCCTCCTCCTGCTCATCCCTGCCTTCTTCACCGCCAACACCCTCTCTAGGAGCCGACTGTGGCTGATGGGACTCTCCGTCATCTCCTTCCTGGAGTAGGGGAAGTCGTGGCCACCACCAGTGGCTTCTAAACATCACAGTCCCAGGAGCCTTGGCTCCGATAAAAATTGGAAATGACCTGGGTGTGTCCTGCCTCAGCCTTCCTAGCTCTGTGACCACACCCTTGGAGTGAGGCCTGTGTCATGTAAGTCCTCCCTCTCTGTGACAGTCAGGGCTGGTAGAGGTGACCTTGCCAGGCTCACCAGAGCAGCCACCACACTGTACCCCACGCTTGATGGGCAAGGAGCAGGGATGTGGGCCCACATTCTGCCACCCGACATGCAACAGTGCAGCACCCCCTGGGCCTCACGTCCTCACCTGCAAGGCAGGAGACACCCATGATGGCCGCCCGCCTGGGGGTCCTTCAGGGAACTGCCTGGGGCTGGTGTCCCATCACCTGCAAGGTGCCCACTCTGCACTCTGTGTCCTTCCTGTCCCTACTGTCCTACCCCCTCCATGGGCAAAGAAGGAGGGGGACCCAGGGTCCTCCCACTCCACCCAGAGGCCCAGGTCTAGGGAGGAGGGCATGAAGCGCCCAGGGTCACACAGGGAGCTGGTGGCTCAGGGCTGATGCAAAATTAGGGTTTGGGTTTTGTCCAGTGAGATGGGGCCTGGTGCAGCCCTGCAGCCAGAAATGGGTGGAGGACAGAGTACACCTCAAGGTGCCAGGGGGTCAATGGAACACACGCAGGCCTGCCTGGCTCCTCCCTGCCATGTTCCCCATGACAGGGTCCAGGGAGATGATGAGTCATCTGTGCGTGGGGGCAACTTGCCCTGGCTCCTACAGGGGCCTCAAGGACACCCACTTCTGTGGCCACAGGGACTCACTGCTTCCCTGAGGCAGGCAGATCCAGCTAGGATAGCAGGAAGAACCAGGAGAGGGTGATGTCACCATCACCATGGAGAGGGTGGTGGGGGACAGCAGGGTCTTGCACCAGCCACAGGCCCGTCACTGAGCTGGGAATTCAGAATCTGCTTCTGACCACAGCAGGAGGGCGGGGTGGAGACCACGTCCCTGGGTGCTCCATTCAGGGGCACTAACTGGCCCTGCTTCTCTGACTGCAGGGCATGTGGAGGTGGCATCATTCGATAGTCACTAACATTTCAGGAGCTCACTGGAACTTGGCAACCACTCTGGGCCCCTGGGTGTTGGTCTTCACCCTCGCTCCTCTGACGCAGGTCACAGGAGTCCCCTCCATACAGAGGAGGACGTCAAGGCTCAGAGAGGTGGCCTTCTTCCCAGAGGTCACACTCTGCTGGGTGGCAGAGCCAACTCCAGAGCTGGATCTGTCCCACCTTGAGGGCCACATCTTAGCCTTGAGATTTTATGGACCTTAGCAGGCCCATGGCTCTGGGGACACCCTTTCCCTCTGGCCCCTTTGTCCTTGTCCAGTAAGTAAGGTGGCTGGACAATGCCTGCATAGTGCTGACTGTAATTCTAGGACTCCTCCTGGTGGGGGACAGGCACCCGCCTTGGACCCCCGAGCTTCCTCCAGTGGTGGTCGCCCGGATGGACCCTTCTCCTTTGCTGGACATAGAGGCGAGAGGGAACAAGTGGAGGTGGCAGCCTCCCCGCAACTGCCTGTTGGTTCACCTGGCGAGCTTCCCACCTGGCAGCCCAACACCTGGGGTCTGAGGGCGGTGAGGGGACACAGCTCCTTTACCTGATGAGGACCTCCTGCCCATGGCCGCCGAGGTCCCCTTCCACCTTGCCCCAGACATTCAGCACCAGCTGCCACTCCCCGTCGCTGAGCCCCATGGTGTCCGAGAGCCGAGGTGAGTGCAGGCTGTGGTGTTGGGGAAGCTGGGGTGGAGGCCGCTGGACTGGGCTTTATACCTGCTGGTCCTGACGTGGTCACTTGATGCCGTGCTCCCCCTCCTGCCTCTTCCTTGGGGTCTAATCTGTGCCCTCACATGGGTGCTATTTTGGGGCAGGTGCCATTGTGGAGGAGCAGGACAGCTTGGGCCACGGGGTGGGGGCATAGGACGCGGGCAGAAAGGGCACCGCCCAGACCCTGCCAGTGCCTGAAACCCAACCCTCCCTGAACGTTGCCCGCCTGGGAGGACCTGGGGTGGACTCTCCCGGGCACAGGCGCTCTGCTGGCCCCAGGAGGGCGGCCGCAGCCTCCTGCCTACCCTGTCCGGTTCCCTAGTGCCCACAGCAGTCTGGGCTGGTGCTGAGCGAACCCAGGCTGCCTCCAGCCCCTCAGAGCCCTGGCTCTGTGACCTTGCTCCCAGATTCCCTCAGGAGAGTGGCGCCTGGCTCGCCCTCTGTCACAGTCGCTCCTGCTGTGCTGCTTGCCACTGCCTTGTGCCATGTTTCCATGCCGGCTCCTGCGTGAACCACGGCCAGCGCTCCCAGCCTTTGCCTGCCTGGGCTCTTGGCCAATAGCTTACGTGAGGTGACTCATTTAACCCCAGCAGCCTGAGGAGACGGATCTTGGCGTTGCCCCCCTCCAACTGGGGGAGCTGAGGAAGTGTGCCATGGTCACATAGTGGCTGACCAGGAGGAATTTGGGCCCCAAATCCTGCTCTCCAACCTTCATTTGGTCTCCGTGAGACAGGGGTTCTGTTTGATTCGTTTGTATGTCTGTGGGTCTCTCCAAGTGCCCTTTACCAAGTTTCATAAAATTAGAATGAACATTTGCCCATCTCCCCATCCGTCCATCTCCCCACTCTCGCACTCTCGCATTACCCACCCATCATCAAGTCAGCTCCCCATGCTCATGCTCTCTCACCCTTCCTTTCCTTGCTTCCTCCACCACCCAGTCACCCACCCGCCCATCTCCTTCACCCATTTGCCTGTCCATCTGACGTACATTCAGCATCTGCTCATGTATCTGTCCATACGCATCCCTTTGCTCTCCCTCTCTCCCTTCCTCCTACTGGCCCATCATCCACCTATCACTCATCTGTCCACCATTCACCATCCACCCACCCATCCATACCACAAACACGGCGACATGCTGAGGATAACAAAACAAATAAAACCACAGCATCTTGTGGAGACGAGTAAGAGGAATAAATGTATGATGCAGTGCAGTTGGTGCTGGGGTAAAGGGGTTCGCAGACCCTTCCTTCCACCTGCTCAGGGTCTACAGCTCATCAAGGCCTTGCCAGCTCCCCTGTGAGCGTAACTGGGACCCAGAGCAGGGCCTTCAGTCCCAGGAGAACAGCAGGATGGAGCTGGCATCTCTACCATCATTTTACATCTGTCCCTTTATCGCCTCACACTCTGGGTCAGATCCCTGCTTGGCTCTGCACACTGTTAATCACTTGAGGATCGTCTGCTAGAAACTGATAATGTGTGGTTCTTAGTCCCAAACATACCCACCCCACCTCAGCTCCCTTCAAGACTAAGTCAGGGCTCATAGGAGCATTCACTTGCCAGTTTTTACAGCACCCTGTTCCAAATAGCTGGAGTGATGCCCAGGAGTTGCCAGCCATTGTCCCAAACCCACAGCCCCTTGGACTCCAGGACAGCAGGGCCTCAAAGATGCTCCCCAACCCCAAGAAGGCAGTCATCTCCTGAGAACCCAAGCCCTCAGCCCATCAGGACGCATCCAGGACCCTCACAAGTCCAGCCTTGAGGTGGCCGCCAGCCAGACCGTGGCTTGAGCAGGACCACCTCTGCTGCCAGCTGCATGAACCCCAGCCCTTGCCCCCTGCCCTTTTCTGCAAAACCCCAAAGCTCCTGTGTCCCAGAAGACAGGCATGGAGCTTCTCCATCTGTCCCCCAGCTCTGCCGCGCTGATGAAAGCGCCGTCCCACCCGTCCACTGCCGCCTGCTCGATGGGTGACAGGGGCAGGTGGCTGAGCCTGGTCTCTTGGGAGCAGGGCCAGGGCTTGTCCTAAGACTCCGTAACATGAGCTGTCTTGTTGACAACTGAGGCTCTGAAGGGATCAGGAAGTGTCCAGCTGTCCAAGACTGCACGGCCCAGCCCCTGCTGAGGGGTCACATTTGGGGACCCCATGGTTCTCCCCAAGCCCACCTCCAGGGCCAGCATGGGACGAGTTGCCACACTGCAATGCGGAGTTGCGGCAGGCACGTGGAGGTGGCAGGAAGAGTCACATTCTGGCCAGCGCCGGGCCCCGGGCTTAGGTCTCCACCTGCTCGGTCCTTGTAGGGTGCCCATGAGCAGCATTCCCCTGTGACCTGCAGCTGACCTCTCCATGAGTCCCACACGAGCAGATTCCCAAGAGGCCAGGGGGCCTGCAGGGCCAGGCCACCCCTCTGGACATCCAGGAGGCAGACCAGCATGGCTGGCCCCCACTCTGTCCTTTAGTCTGCACCGAGAGCCTGGTCCAGGCCAGTGTCTGTGGAGAGAGGCGGCCTGGCAGTCAGCCCTGCTCCTGGGGCCACAGCCGCAGCCCAGGCTGGCTGGGTCACAACCTTGATGCCCCTGCCAGGATCCGCGGCTTGGGGCTCTGTCTCTGCCTCTGTGATGGCTGGCACTGGGGACACAGTGTGTGGCTTCTCCAGGGGCAGTAGCTCGGCAGGGGCCCCATTAATCCTTGAAGCTGATGAGCCTGTCAGAGTTTCCAGTTGAGCTAACGGGAGTTGCCGCTGTCCCACACCAGAGGAGCCGCTGTCACTGTCTGACGCTTCACTGCTGGGCAGGGAGGCAGCAGACGGCTGCCTGGAACGCCATGTTTGCCCTGGCCCTGCAGGCTCACATCCACAGGTGTGTGGTTAGCACAGCCCCTGTGGGGAAGGACTGTGATTGCTGGTGGGTAGATTACCGATGGTCGGCTTCTGAGCCCCAGCCGTGCTGAGTGCATGTGGTGCGGGGTGTGGGAGGCTCGCCCGAGGATGGTTACCATCAGCCGAGAGGCAGAAATGGAAAGGGATGATGAATTTCTCCTGTTGGTCTGAGGCATATGCTTGGTTTGAATAAAAGGTGATTGAGATGAGTGATTGGGGCTGCAGTCCCAGAGGCTGTAAGCCCTCTGATCCCAGACTTCTGCCTCTCCAGTTTTTCTTATCTCTTTTACTTTTTCGTCTGCGGGCACCTCGTTCTCGGGACCTGTCACCACAGTTAATACCAACAGGCCCCGTCTCCTCGTTTCCCAGAGTGCTTTGAGTCCCCAGCTCTGAGCAAGCAGACTCAGCCTCAGACCTTCGCATCCTGGGTCCTCAGATCCAGGGGAAAATTCTGCAGTGCCAAAGCCTCCCTTCAGCTGTCACCATACCAGCAGCACGGGTTCTGGGCTCCCGAGTCATGGAATGCTGGAGATGGCAAGGTCTGCTCTGTGGCACCCGGGGCCCTGAGGCTACAAGGCTGGCTGTTGTATCTCATCCAGTTCCGAGCAGGTGTCCTGCTCTCTAACTCTGTGGCACCTGCTTGAATACTCCTAAGATCAGTGAGCTCACCACCCAGTCATTTAAGGTTTCTTATGTATACCGATTGGAAATGCACCTTCCTGCTATACTCCCTCTGCACGTGGGCCCGCCAGGTCTCTTGTGCAAGGGAAGCTGAGCCTCATCCAAGACTTTTCCTGGTGGCCTGAACATTCATGGGACTCTGGCTCCACTGGGAGGCCAGGCAGGAGCTGAGCCGCTGCAGGGGCGCATTGCCTCTCGCCTCTGCCACTGCACACGAGGGAGCCCCCACAAGGCCTCCTGTGCCAGCCAGCCTGGAGCCCTGGGCTGTACTCTTACAGGATGGGAGCCCTAGGCTCTGTGACCAACGATGCCCTTGGCAAGTCTGGGAGAGCTTTTCTCAGGGCGCTTGCAGGGGCCAAAATGTGCAGAGAAAGTAGACACTTTGACTCCGAAAACCAGGAACCCCTGAGGGGACCCTCCTTCTGGAGCTGGCCCTGGGGAGCCTGGGCAGGGCTCCACTTCTGCTGGAGGCCTGGAGTTGGTCAGCAAGGCCTGACATGACCCCACGCTGGCTGAGGAGCCCCCCGAGCCCACCCTATGGCTGTGCCTCTGACCCCTGACGTGACCATCAATCACACTGACCAGGTCTTCTGGCCCACATCCTCTCAGCATCCTTGAGGCTGGGCGGGAGAGAGGAGAGGCATTTTGTGGTTGTGGGACTTGAGAAGTGGTATTCTGCCCAGGACCCTGTGGTCCCCACAGGTCTGGGTGGGTGTCTTACCAGGGAGGGCTGGCAGGACATGGTCCTCATGCAGCAGCTGTGGCCTTTCCATCCTGTTTCCCCCTTGCCCCCAGGGCTTTCTGTGGGGATCCTGCACCCCACCTTCTGCTGTCACCTTGAACCCCCTGGCAGGAATAGCTGTAACCCACATGGTGTTCCTGGCTTTTTCTTTGGGGTGCAGCCAGTCCAGAGCTTTTCCCCATGAACCTATGGTCTCTGCAGAGGCAGGAGAATGGATGCCAGGGCCCACCGTACTTCTCCACACCGGGCCCTGTGCTTCCTGCTACTGGGGTTTGGGGGCAAAGGCCCCAGCAGAGCAGGCCTGGCCACCTGCCCCTGTTGCCCATTGAGCAGGCAGCAGTGGACGGGTGGGACGGCGCTTTCATCAGCGCGGCAGAGCTGGGGGACAGATGGAGAGGCTCCATGCCTGTCTTCTGGGACACAGGAGCTTTGGGGTTTTGCAGAAAAGGGCAGGGGGCAAGGGCTGGGGTTCATGCAGCTGGCAGCAGAGATGGTCCTGCTCAAGCCACGACCTGGCTGGCGGCCACCTCAAGGCTGGACTTGTGAGGGTCCTGGATGCGTCCTGATGGGTTGAGGGCTTGGGTTTCCAGGAGATGACTGCCTTCTTGGGGTTGGGGAGCATCTTTGAGGCCCTGCTGTCCTGGAGTCCAAGGGGCTGTGGGTTTGGGAAAGTGGCTGGAGACCCCTGGGCCTCGCTTGGGGAATGCTATAGAAACTGCTGCTGCGTCCCTGAGAGCTTCAGGACCATGTTAGTTACCCTCACCTTGTTGTCCTCAGCCTTGAAGGTGGGCAAGGGATAAACTTGGGCTCGGATGCCCCGTGTGGCCGTGTCTAGGCAGACGCTGCTGGGTGACAGGCCCAGCTTGGTGCAGAACGGAGCTGATCCAGTGCAGAAGGCACAGACACCATGCAGAGCCCTGCAGACCTCTGTTTACTGCGTCTAAGCTGTGGAAACAGCCTAGGTGCCGTCAGCAGATGAGCAGATAAAGAAATGTGATATCTACACACAGTTGAGCACTACTGAGACAGAAAGAAGGATGAAGTGGTGTCAGTCAGCAGGAGGGATGTGAGTGCCATACCACCGTGATAGTGCCACAGTGAGTGAGATAACCCAAGCTCAGAAAGTCAGATGTGTTTTTTCTTTTTCTTGTTTTTTTTTTTTTTTTTTTTTTTTTTGAGACAGGGTCTCACTGTATAGTTCAGGCTACTATGTAGCCCAGGCTGGCCTCAAACTCACAGCGATTTTCCTGCCTCTGTTCCCCTAGTGCTGGGATTACAGGCATGCGCCACCATGCTCAGCCTCTTGTGTTTTTTCTCATGTGAGGAATCTTGAAAGAGAATTTTAAAAAGAAAGAAAAAAAGAGAGACAATGTAAATGTAGAAGAGAGACTATCAGAGAAGGGGCAGGGGAGCCAGAAGGGGACAAGAGGGCTGGGAAGGCGGATGATCACGTGCTTTACGCACACAGGAAATGCCAGAGTGAGACCCGAGCACCCATACAGCTCATGTGCACTGTAGAAATACAACCAGGTGGACAAAATGCAGGCAGATACCCCGCTCTACCTGCTAAGTCCCCAGGGCATCCGCAGGCCCTGCCTGTCTCCTAGCTCCCAAGCAGGCCCACCTTACACCTGAGGAAGCAGAGGGCAAAGAGGGTGAGCAATCTACTAAAGTCACACAGCCAGGAAACACTAGGCCCAAGCCAGGAGCTCAGGCCATGTGGCTCCAGAGTGGCTTCTTTTTGGGTCCACTGTCTCATCTTCAAAGAGCGGCCAGTAAGTGCTGTTTCCCTGACTTCCAGCACTGTGTCCCAGGGTCCAAAGCCCAAGGTGACCTTTCCCAGGCCAACGGTGAGCCCTTCTGCCATCTAGTGGCAGGAGGAGGAATGTCCACCGGTCCGCCCTGCAGGGCCTCTGCTGGGCAAGTCCCTCAGCCCTGTCGGTCCTCAGCGTCTCGGAAGGTGGTGTCCCAAATCCTCATTCTGGGCCTTGAGGAAAGTGCAGGGGCACCCTGTGCCAGCTGGATGGGGCCCATGGATGGTGAGCAGGCTGTGTCCGAGGCTGAGGAGCCTCTGCTCAGCAGTGCCTGGACCCTGGAAGTGGCGCCTGACTGCGGTGCTAGCTGTGTGTGACCCGGGAAGTGCAAAAAGTTCCTAGGACTTTGTTCTTCTCATCTGTGAAATAGGGATTTGAAAACAGCACCAGACTTGATGCTCTCAAAGGTCTCTGTGAGGACGAGATGGGCGTGGACGGACAGCACTCGGCCAGGGGCCAGGCGTGCCGCAGATCATACACTGCGTTGGGAGGGGATGATTAATCCATCAGGGGCCATGTGACAGACACGAGGCCCGAGCAGGATTTTGAAGGTTCAGTAGGAGTTTCTTATGAGCAGAGTGAGGAAAAGACAGGGTAAAAGAAACGTTGCAAGATGTCCTGAGTCTGATTACAACGGCCAGAAGATGGCGGGGAAGGGAACAGGGAAGGTTTCAGTGTAGAGCTGTGGTGGAACCAGCAAAAGCCTGGTCACACCTGGGCCCGGTGGCCACCAGCACCGGCTGCCCGGCTGGGGGTAAACTTCCCAAGCGTTCTTCATAAAACCCGGAGGCAGCAAGTAGAGGATGGAATTAAAAAGGGAAAGAAGGGAGTCATGCTGCCTGCTGCCTGCCCTGCTGTGGCCTGTTCCTTCCCTGCGATGCCCTCTGCCGTGCTGTCCATCCTGGAGCCGGCTGGCTGTGGTCTGAAACTTCTGCATCTGTGAGCTACAACAAAACTTGCCTTCTTAACTTGTGGGTGACAGGTATTGCGTCCAGCAAGGAGAAAGTGACCAGGACATGGATGTTGTCCTCTCTGAGGTCACATGGCCTTGCATTTGGGGAGTGGATCCCAGGGGACCTCTGCAGCATGAGGGTACAGGGTAGTCTGCCTCTCTTGGGCCACAATGCTAGTGGGAAGGGGGTGATCAGCAGAAAGACAATAAATGAATCATAAAAGTAGCGTGCCAGTTTATGATTAATGATCTAGAGAAAAGTAGAACAGCACAGCAGAAGAGCAAAAGGAATTTTGGACTGGAAGAGGGGGTACATTTGTCAGTTAAACTAATGTAGTTCAGCCTTTAGACTTAATTTTCAAATATGACTTAAATTTATTTGATAAATATTCATAGAGCTCCATGAGACAACATGGGCTCTGAGGGCTGTGTTAAGCAGAGAGCAGTGCAAAGGTCCTGAGGTCCGACTGCATCCACAGCAATAGTTATGGGCACTCAAACATCCTGACTTATGCCCTGGGAACTTTCACTTGGTTTTGTGTCTCCTGCCTCA
Organism: Chinchilla lanigera; assembly: GCF_000276665.1. Classification (NCBI taxonomy): domain Eukaryota; kingdom Metazoa; phylum Chordata; class Mammalia; order Rodentia; family Chinchillidae; genus Chinchilla; species Chinchilla lanigera. The sequence goes on from NW_004955405.1 coordinate 43,229,231, forward strand.
CAAGCGCTCTGTTACCCTTGCAGTACATCCTCTGCGTCCTGTGCCTCTCACCCCGTGACAGTTGCCCGACTTCTGTGTTCTGAGAAGCCCCATTGGAACCACAAGGTCCCAGCCCGGTGTGGATGTCCCACCCCTTGTGGATGTGCAGGACAGTTCAAAGAGGGCAAGGAACTTGTCCAGGGTCCTGCTTGTCAGGACCGGGCAGAGCGGGGTTTACACCCAGGGCGGCCAGCCTGGGGCCTGATTTGCAGCCCTCACCCAGTATACCTGCAGCTCAAGCACCATGTAATCAACAACTTTCACCTCTACAGCATTTCCTGAACCCCTGAGAGGCCAGACCTGTGCTGCTGATGCCACCAGACCCAGCCTCGTCACAGCTTGGGCCCCTGGGTCCGGGACAGGTTTGGCCACCAGCTCTCCCACTCCACGCTCTCGCTCCTGCCCTTCGAGGGACACCAGCGGTTGGCCGTGTGGGTAGGAAAGATCACCTCCCTGCAGGGCACTGTTGTCCCCACACACTCCTGGGTGCCCGGCCCTGCACTCACCCACCGGTACGTCAGAGCCCCTGTGACCCGAGCCATGGCTCTGGCCTGGGCTGTCCTCGCCGGATGCACCTTCAGCCCCAACAGCTCTGTGCTCCTCTGCAAGTCAGCATCAGGGTCCCCACCAGCCCTAGGGAAAAAGCTGTGGAGGGCCATCCTGGGACTAGGAACTCGGTAGAGAAAGAGGAAGACGTCCAATCCAGGCCGATGTTGGCATTCTGTGCTGCTTCCTTGGGCAGAGCCCCCCATAAGCCACCCCAGACCAGGAGACGGCAGCAGTCCCCAAGGCCCTCTTCTGCGCTCCTCTCTGTGGCAGTCTAGGTGGCAGCCCAGCTCTGTGGACCAAGGGCTGGTCTGACCCCAGATGCAAGTCTGTGTGGAGCAGGGCAGGGTGGGGGCTGTGGCTCCCTGTGGGTCCAGACACCTGGCCTTCTTGCCAAGGGATTTCAGAGCCCGACCTGGAAGGGTCACAGAAGCTGGGGGACAGAGGGTCTGGAATGCTGCCTGCGTCAGCTTTTCCACTGCATGTGCCCTGGTGCCCCCAGCCTCCCCGCCAGACCCTGCTTGGGCACTGAGTGTCCCCCAGGCTAAAGGCTCGGTCCCCAGGCGATGGCGCCACCAGAAGGGTCCTGGTAGGGGACGTGAGTCACTGGGAGAGGCCTGGAAGGGGAATGGGAGCCAGGCCCCGCACGCTCTGCTTCTTGGCAGCTGTGTGGTGAGCAGCTTCCTTCTCTGTGTCCCCAGCACAGCCCAAAGCACAGGGGCGAGTGACCCGGACAGAGACCACGGTGAGAGGGGCCCTTCCGCCCTGTGAGTCGCTTATCTCAGGTCGCAGCATGGAAGCTGACTCACTTACCTCCCGGTCCAAGCTTCCCCATGGCAGCGCCTGCCCTGTGTCCATGCAGGACTGACTCCGTCCAGCTGCCTGGCCGACTTCACCCCTCATGGATGGTCTTCTCCATCTCGAGGGACTTGTGAGCTGTGGAACTTGTGTCCCTTTGGACCAACAAGGTTCATCTGCTGGAATCTAACTGGCAAAGAGAAAAGGAGAAAGATCCAGGGCCTGCGCTGGTACCACTCTGCACTGAGTACAAAAATGGGAGAGCTCAGCCAGGTGTGGTGAACATGTGATCCCAGGAGGCTGAGGCAGGAGACTTGCAAATTCTACAGCAGCCTGGGCACTTACACAACCCTGTTAAAAACCAAGCCAAACCAAAGGGAAAACGGGAGAACCCAGCCCTGTGGCCTCTGAAGCTCTGTGCCCGAGACAGCAAGGGACCTGGTGTGAGGATGCAGGAGGTGGCCAGGCTCCCGGGGTCCAGGGTGGCTGGAGGGCACAAACCCACAGGCTTCAGAGAGGACTGGGATGGACTAGAGCTTTGAACTGGAGCCTCCTGGCAAGACTCACTGAATATTAAGCTCTAGAGATCACAGAATCCACGTCAGGAAGGGATGGATTCCCTCGCGCCCCAGCAGGCTTCCCTGGTTTCTGAAGGAAACTGAGTCTTGGAGAGGGTGGTCTCTTTCTGGTCCCACACTTATTCTTATGAGCTGGGGCCTCACCCCTAGCCTCCCTGCAGGGACACAGTGATGAGGACCCCGAGAAGGGGTCACCCTTGGCCACAGCAGCTTCCCTGGGAAGGTGACCCCTCCCAGGGCAGATGTCCCCAGGCCGAGGGGGGCAGGGCCGAGTGACTGACTCAGTGTCCCGTGGGAGCCCAGCCCTGGCCACAGGTCCCAAGGGGGCAGGGACAGGACACACCCAGGACCTGCCACTTTCCCAGTGGCCTTCCCGTGTCCCTGGTCATCAGTGGCTTCCCACAGAGGAGGTCACTGGGGACTTGTCCCCAGAGGGGTGAGGGAGGGCCAGGGAGGGGACAGGGAAAGAGGAGGATCTGTGGGGGCCCTGGGCAGGAGCAGGAGCTGGAGCTGGACCCTTGCCTCTGCCCTGTGGTGTGTCTAAGGCCTCAGATCTTCTTCTGTTCAGGACCCCTACCCCATGTCACATTCCATACATGAGTGTATGTGTTGTGTATGTATGGTGTGTGTGTTTGTTGTGTTTCTGGATGGTGTGAGTGATGTATGTGTGGTGTTTGTTGTGTTTGTGGTGTGGTTGTGTGATTGTGTTTGGTGTATATGTGTGTGTGTGTGTGGTGTGTGTTCTGGGTCCCAAGCTCATGATTTTCATGGAAACAGCTGAGACCCTTATGTTATGTGTGATGCACTGACAGTTCTCATTCTACCCATTTTCTTGTCTTTTCTTACTACTTGGGACCCACTAACCTGATTTCCTGCTGATCTGAAGGGTGGGGCTCACAATGTAAAGAGTGGGGCTAGAGGAGCAGCCTTCCCCAGGCACAGCCTGGGTTCTGCTCACAATGGTCCCGGCTGAGCAGGTCCCCACTACCTCCTGATACACCAGTGAAAGTTGCTCCGTGTCCTCTACCTCCTCCCAGCTCTGCCTGCCTCCCCTGCTCGGGCAGAGCTTGTGCTACCTGCCCCCATCTGCCAGGAGGGTGGTATGTGCCTCTGAGAGGCTCATGGGGCCAGAGCTGGAGGGAGGCCTGAGTTCCAGCCAGCACGGCTCAAGGCTCCAATCCCCACCAATGAAGAGACATTTTTTCTTCTTTTTAAAAGTCTGAAGGCCAGGTGTGGTGGCTCATGCCTGTAATCTTAGCACTTGGGAGGCTGAGGCAGGGGGATAGTTGTAAGTTCGAGACCATCCTGGGCTACAAAGTGAACTCAAGGCCAGCCTGAACTGCATAGCGAGACCCTGTCTCAAAAAGACAAAAAATAAATAAATAAAATAAAATAAAATTCTGAAACAGCGTCTCGCTGTTGCCCAGGCTGGGTTTGGCCACTTGATTCTCCTTCCCCAGCCTCCTGAGTAGCTAGGATCACACTTGGCAACAAATGTCATTTTTTAAAACTGTGGCACAGTTTACTTGAGAAAGTAAAAGTGAACGGTCAAGGAGAAACTGGCTCTGCAAAGTGAGTTTGGGCCAAAAGAAGAGACAGAGGACACATACCGTGAGGAAAGCCACTGTAGCAGCAAACGTCATTTTTAACACGGTCTAGGAGGCGGCGGCTCCTCGGATCTCCACAGAGTTGAGCCTTGCCGATCTGCACTGGTCTGTGCCAGCCTCTGTCCTCGTCCAGGTAAAGCACTGGTCCTCACAGGTGCCCGGGGACAGGTGCAGAAGGACTAGGGACTGGGGGAGATGGGGCCGAGTCGTGGGTCAGGTTCAGTCCTCCTCCCTCCCTGGGGCACTGTGGTCCCCTGACGCTGGGGCCTGGGCTCCCGGGGAGAACTGGGATGGGCTTCACTGCAACCTCCAAGCAGCAAGTTTCCAGGATCCCAGGCACTGCCTGGTTGAACAGCTCCCAGCCCCACCCCTAGCACTGGACAGCTATGCTGCAGTCTGACATACACCCAAGGGCATCTCCTGTTGCCAGACTCTGTGGGCACTGGACAGTTCCCTGCTTTTGATTTCGGCAGGGTGAGGACCCCTGAGGAGGGCAGCTGTGGATAGCACGACCTTCCTGGTGACATCACAGAGCCTGGGGACAGGGCCCTCAGCTCAGCGCTGCAGCCCCCTGCCGCTCTCAGCCCAGGGAGGTCGGCATACCCAGGACAGAGTAGCAGCCCCACTGTGGCCCAGACAGGTGGGCATGGGAGGCCTCTGGACATGGAGATACAAACACGCTACGCTGTCCCTGAGCTTGGTGTGCACATGGCTGTTAGACACACGTCCCAGCCATAGCCTCACAGCTTGCCCCAGGCATAGACTCCAAGACAACTCTGTCTTGCAGCATGGGACCCTCGGGAGCAGCCAGGCTTCTTCAGGCCTCCATTTTCTTGTCTGCAGAATGGGAGTCTCAGGGCCACAACCCTGCACTCTAATCCTGGGGGCCCGCTGCATTTCTGAGTTCCCAATTTTTGGATTTTTAGAAAAGCAATAGAGCATGGGTGCTGCTTACTACATAACATCATGTTATGGTTTAGCTCTAAAGTGTCCCCCCCAAATTCTCATGGGTGGAAGGTAGCCTGCATCATGGACTCACCCACTGGTGAGTTAGGGTTGAGTGTGCTGTTAGGAGGGGCCTGGCTGACACTGGGTCCCTGGGGTCTCTGTTTCCTGGCTACCTTGGGTGAGCTGCTGCCTTTGCCAGGCCCTTCCACCAAGCCTTTCTGCCTTGGGGCTGGCCAACCATGGACTGAACCCCTGGAGACAGTGAGCTGAGGAAACCTGTCCTCCTCTAGGGTGTGGGTGCTGCTGCTGTGTCTGGCAGCGAGAATGTGACTGAGACCACCACTAGCCCCGAGTCCGACATGCCAACATCTCTCCAGCTGGTCTGTGGATGTCCACAGTAAGCAGAGTGCAGGAGTAAATTCATGGCAGTTGAGATCAGGTTTTGCCACCAAATGAAGTAATTGTTTTAAGTTTCTGTACTCAGAGCATCCTGCATGAAGAATTACAGATGTGAGTAGTTGTCCAATGCCACCTCCCTCATGGGGTGACAAGAGTCCTATACCTGTGGAGGGTGCAGCGAGGATGAGGATTTCACAGCATTTGTTGAAGCCACCAGCAGCAGCTGTTTTCAGCTTTTCATGGTGGTTCTGAGCCAGGAGGTGTTTTCTTTACTATTAGTGTGTGTGTTTGTGATACGTATCTTCTCTCTCTTTCCTGGGTCTCCTTCCCATCTCTACAAAGTCTACCTTCCTGCTTCCTATCATCTCTCTTTTATTTTGCTCTTTAGATTATTTTTATTTCAGGTTTCTCAGAGTACAGAAACCATGTGATATTTAACCTCTGTGCCAGATTTCTTTCACTTAGCATGGTGGTCTCAAGGTATACCCGCTCTCCTATAAATGACTTAGATCTATCTTTCTCAGCTGAGTAGTACTCTATGGGCCTGCACTACCAGTGCAGTGCACATCACATTTTAATGCCCATCTTACAGAGGGGAACAGAGGCCCAGGGAAGTTGAGTAGCTGCTCACTGCACATAGCTCTAAATGACCGGCTGGACGTCAGTGTCCTAGCCTGGCAACGTGATGTGGCTGTCACCAAGCTGGGAAGGAGAAGTAGAGCCTCTGGCCTCTGGCTCATTTATTTGTCTTCTTGCTTGCAGTCACATCCTAGGTGAGTGCTCACCACTGAGCTGCACCCCAGCCAGGCCTGGGCTCTGGTTCTGCTCCCAGCTCAGCAGGCCTTTGCTGGAGAGAGAAGGGAAGCTGAAAGTTAAAAGCAGGTGTGTCTTCCTGGAAGTCTGGCTAGGGCTGCACCCAATCTCCTGGCTGTCCCTGCTCTGTCCAGGCAGCCCAGCCACTCACAGATCCCTGCTGGACCCCAGCCTTCAGAGTGGCTGGGAGGGACAGACACACAGGACGAGGAGACCACAGAGAGACGTGCAGGGGAGGGAGGGTGGTGCAGGCCCTTGAGTGATGTGTTGGCTGGAGTTGGCCATGGGCTCCTGTTTCAGGAAAAGGACTGTGATCAGGGCAGTGCTTCCAGTTCTAGGCAGCCTGAGCTCCATGAGCTCAAGAGGGGTGCAGGCTCGTCTGGCAGGAAGGGCATGGCGGGGGTCTGCTCTAGGGTCGGGTCAGAGACTCCCATTTTGACTAGAGCATTTTTTATCTTGATACTAGTTATGTAAACTGGAACAGTGGCTGATTAGGCATTTTACTGGGTATTTTACAGACAAAGAGAGGAAATGTTAGCAGGAGGTTAAATCTCTTGGTATTGCAGAACTGGGATGTGGAAGAGAGGTGCTTCCACTGTGCTGTGCTAATGGGCAAGTCCACCCCCACGAAGGTCACCATCTCCCTTCCCAGCCAGGTCACCATGGAGAGGAGCAGAAGTCCCTGTTGGACACCTGTGTAGCCAGCACTCCACCAGGTAACGCAGAACACAGCGAGGCCTCTGCTGGAAAAAGATGGGGAGCAAAATGTCCCAGATGTTGGAAACAGGAGGAGTAGTACTGGGGACAGCTCAGTGGTTTAACACAAGGCCCTGGGTTCTGTCCAAAAAATATAACTAAGGAGACTCAAGACCTGCTGGTCACATTTCAGCCTTCCTGGGATTCCAAGGTGTGTTCTTTCTGGTCCCTTGGTCACACCCTGCCTCCAGTCTGTGTGACTATTTTCTAGCTGGAGTTAGCTCAGCTGACCTGTCTGCCTGGGTGAACTTCACAGACATATTGAGTCAAGAATAAGCAGACCGACCAATGGTGGCAGAGGTAGGCACTGTCGTTACCTCCAGGGCGTATGAGGATTACTGTAGGGAGGAGGTCTCCCTGGTCTGGGCAGTGGTTGCTTGGGGACACAGTGCCCCTCTTGCCTGCATCTTGCTTTCCATGGCTCTGGCTCCCCATGGTCACCTGTGCACTGCCTGCCAGTTACTCATGCAGTGTAATGTAGTCTACTCCTACATGGAGTTTGATGCTGTCCTTGTCTCAGCATCCTCCAGGTACTCAAGGTGGGGGGGGCCACTATATTTGCTTCTTCTCATGCTCTTTCAGCTCAAAATTATCCTATGTCAAAGTGACATACTTGGGGGTGGGGTATATTCTGTTACCCTCTGATACAGATGTCAAAATTTACTGAGCTGAGTATTTCATTGTGTGTACTTACTATACCTCGATAAAAAAATTGAAAAAAAATGGTCCACAAATGTTTAGTGTACAGTATGGATTTCTTTTTTTATTTTAAAGAGAATAGTAAAAAAAAAAAGCAATAGCAAAATACCAACATCACAGACATAAACAAAACAAAGTGAGAACATTAAAAATGATACAGGATTTCAAAACAAAATGATAGGAATTAACAGTGGTTGTTCTATTACATATTGTTATCTTCAATGAAGTTGCTCAGATTACCAGATGTAAGAATGGAACATTATGGGTTTCTTTATGACCTCAATTCTGCATGACCTAAACTCCCTCCACACTTGGGCTTCATGTTTTATGTGTGTACAGTAAACTTGTTTTCCACGTTTCTAGCCAGAAAACCTTTGGACTCATGGGAACGTGGATTTGGTGCCAGACAGACTGCCCAATAACCAGGCTGGGAAAGAATTTGAGGCTGGTCCTGGTCATCAGAGATGACTCCACAGTGTGGGCTGGGCAGAGGGGCTATAGATGTCCCCAGGGCTAGGAATGATGGTGCTCCAGCAGTGTTCGTTGTGCAGCAGGCTTGCTTTCTCACTGCTCTGATATGCACACGAAGACAGGTTTTCCAGGGAAAAAGTTTTCCATGAAGCTTAACTGAATATTTTGAAGAGCAAGTCAAGACTCCATCAGGTGTGTGGTGATGCATGCATAGGGGCTCTCAGGATAGCAACCCTCAACCAGGAAGGAGGAACCACTTTTGGCACATGTCCAACCAACAAAGCTGCACAAACTAATGAATTCAAGGCCACTTGTCAATTAGCTAGCAGGTGTACCACCACCAGCATCAGTGCAACGTGGGCAATCACAGGTGACTGCTAGCGGGCAGATTAGGGAACTTCATGTGTAGTAGTTCATGGAACTTGATTACAGGGGCACAGGATGCTGGATCCAGGATGTCCTTGGGGGTGGGGGCCCATATTTAGGGTGTCTAGTGTAATTATCAAAGTCACAGAGCCGGGCTTCCCTTAACTACCAACCGTGTCAACACAACATTAGTGAGTACACTGAGCGTTCTTATTTGCGGTGACATTGCTGGTTGCTCTTTCTCTGTTTTCCTCACACAGCTGGAGAAAACACAGGGCCCAGCCTCGGCCAGACAGTGACACCTGTACAGGTTGGGGTTCCTTCTAGGGCGACCTCCCTCCTGCATGCCGCCCATCCCTACTGCCGCCCTGGGCACCTTCTGCTCTGTGAGCTGACTTACATCCACTCAATAACTGATCACTGGACCCAAGTTCGCTGATTTGTTAAACTAAAGGGTTTTTTCTGGCGGTGTATTTGATTTCTAACCTTTTCCTTTGAGGAGGTGTGTGTGCGTGCGCATACATAGGGAAGAAACTGATTAAAAGACAAATGCACTTGCCCATCTACATGTCCAGCCAGTGCTCCACATCCCAGGCCCACATCTGTGACAGAACCTGCCACATATCAAGCACTGTGCAGGTAGGCCCATGATGGCTGCGTCTGTGTGGAACACGTCCAGACTTTCCTCATTACCATTCCCTAAACAATGCAGCATAACACCTATTTCTGTGGCCCTTACACTGCTTACAGTGTCACAAGTAACCTGGAGATAATTTATACAGGTGCTATGCAACACAACACATTGTATGGGAGGTACAAGAGCATCCTCAGATTTGGGTGCCCACAGGGGGCTCAGGGACCCACATCTGTGTATATCAAGACAGGAGAGTGCTTCAGCGAGGAGCCCTGATGTCAGGGACAGAGGAGAGGAGCAGCAGCAGGCGTTGGGCATCATAGGGCCTTGCACCCACAGTGTCCTTCTGTGTCCCTTTGTGAGGTCTCCTTTTTTCTCTGAGCTTTGAATCCCCCCACTGGAAAGTGGAGAAGGTTACTCCGCCCTTCCCCAGGCTCTGTTCAGCTCTGGTCTCCTGCTCTGGGCCAGGACACCTGTGTCGTCACGGGCTTGCCCCACTTATGCTGCAGGAAATACACTTGAAAAGGGCACTTGGCAGGAGAACGTGCCTGAGGGAGGCAGTTTGGCTCTCCCCGACACTGCTTTCCTGTTAAGGTCAGAGTCCATTGGGTTGGCAAAGACCCCCAAACACTGTCCCGAGAAGTGCCAGGGGAAGGGGGGGGGCCCTGTGCCTGGCACTTCTTCCATAAAGGACCAGTCCCAGCTGCAGGGGGCTGGTACAAAGTGGCCAATGTAGGGATCCCTTGGGTTCCTGCTGGAGCAGCGTGGCTGCGGAGGAGGTAGCAGCCCCCAGTCAAGGCCTTGGGCAGAGCTGCGCTGATACTTTAGGCTCTGGCAGTAACTGGCTGCAGCTTCCATTTTATTGCCTTGGGGTCCAGCAAGTTGCTGGCAGGGCCCAACAGTCCTGCTCTATTTTCAGGAATGGGCTCCACTGCCTGTGTACCTCCAACAAGCGGCTCTGTGGTTACTGCCTCTGTAGCCACAGGGGATGTGCCCGGCCTCTGTGCGTGCTGGCCATCGCTTTTGTTCTGGCCATAGGATGTTGTTTCTGTCTGGATTCCAAATACCAGCACCGGCACAGGACAGCTCCTGCCCCTGCATCTCTCACACAGGTCTTGATGATGGGAGTGTTTGGGGCCCAGGTGGCGCAGGAACATCTAGTTCTTACTGAGCAGGAACATCTAGTTCTTTTACCACTTTGACAGGTGATATCCTCTACTTGGTAAGGGTTGTAAGGTTTCTGATACATTCTGCAAAACTGTTTAAAGTAAACCTTGTTCGTATGCACTCTCCCAGCGAATGCGGCAGTCTTTGCAGTGATAATAGCCATATTTTTGCCTGAAGCACGGGCACTCCTTGCCTGGCTCAGCAGCCAGCAGCAACCTCTCCTGCACAGCGGTGGTCAGTGGTCGCATCCCTGGGATCTTCAGCACTCCCTGCTGCCAGGAGCCGCTTTGGCCTCTGCAGCATGGGCTGTAGGGCTGCCTCACTAGTGTGAGCCTCCTGCTGCTCCTGTCCAGGCCTTGGCAGTAGGGATGCCCTCCTTGTTGCCCCCTTGTACTCCTCCAGTGGTCCAGGGGCCTGCTTGCTCACTGGGGCCTCCTCCAGGAAGATGCTAGAGGGTCTGGGGAGACTATGGAGGGCCCTGCTTGCTCACTGGGGCCTCCTCCAGGAAGATGCTAGAGGGTCTGGGGAGACTATGGAGGGCCCTGCTTGCTCACTGGGGCCTCCTCCAGGAAGCCAGTATGGCAGTGAGAGTGCAGAAAGTGTGCTGGGTCGGCTGGAGTTCTGGAGTCCTTGGCTCCTCACAGCGGCATCTTCCACCCGAGCGTGCACTGAACTGAAGCATCACACTGGGGTTTCACCTGCACCACCACATCGTAGCAGCTGGGCCTCTGGGGCATGACTCAAAGTCTGGGTTCAAGTGCGACAGGAGTGTGGTGGTGGAGAATGCAGCAGGAGGGTGGCCCCTGCTGCAAAGCTGCCAGGCATCGGCAGCCTTGGCATCCAGTGGGTAGGGAAAGGGATAGGAATAGGGGGTACATGCCGGGTACCTGAATGCACCCAGCACTTTGTGCCCCACTGCAGCCATCTGGGCAGCCCCTGTTATTTGGTGGGGCTGAGGCAGGCTCCAATAGGAGTTTTCCAGGAAAGGCCGACCTTTCCCAACAGTTTTAGGTCTACACTGATTATTCCAGTGATACCCTCGTTGACACTTAGTACAAGGACTGCCAGGTTTAGTTGAAGGGACAGATAATGGCTGTGCTGCCCTTAGGTGTAGCAGAGCAATTATGGGCAAAATGTCCCTTACTGCCACAACGAAAACAAACAGACTTGTATTTTCTCCTTCCCCCAGCCTGGGGATGAATAACTTGATTAACAGCTGCTGTCAAGGCAGCCCCCTGTACATATAAGGGGCCAATATCCGAATCATCTCTGGCAGCGTGGGCTCTTAAAGCCTCTTTACACCATCTATGCACATTTTCAAAGGCCAGTTGTTGAACTATTAATTTGCTAGCTTCTGTGTTACCTATGATCCTTTCACTAGCTTGTATTAAGCATGCAGCAAAATCTTGAAAAGCCTCGTCTGGGTCTTGAAAATTGGAGCCAAATTAAGGAACGTCTCACCCTTGGATGGAAGTTCCCTCCACTCCCTCATGGCAGCCATCTTGGTTTGCTCAGATGCTGGCAGTTCAAAGGTCAGTTGATTATTGGTGATAGCAAAGGCACCTTCCCCGACTAGCATGTCCTTTGTAATGGGTATGTTATGAGAACAACATTACAAGCTGCCTGGTCTGTGCAATATTCAAAGAAGTTTCCTTTCCACAGTAAGTAATCACCTGGATTCAAACACACTTTGGCTATTGTCTTCCAATCATGTGGGGCCATAATCTATTGTCCTAGAATTTCCATTAAACTCAAAGTAAAGGGAGCAGTGGGGCCATAAGTAGCAACAGCTTGTTTTAACTCTTTCAGGGTTTTGAAAGGTATGATTTCATAATGACGTATAACTTGTCCTGGATTTTCAGGAACTTGAACTTCAGTTACAGGGTAGATATGCTGAAAACCCTCCATAGTCTCCCCAGACCCTCTAGCATCTTTTAATGCTAATTGCAAGGGAGACAGGGAAAATGGCTGTACTCCTTGAGAGGTGGAAGGCATTTGTGTTGTGGCCATATTTCCCTTAGCTAAAGAGACTGGGGACCAGGGATATAGCTCAGTGGCATAAGCGCCTGCCTGGCAAGTGTAAGGTCCTGAGTTGGATTCCTGGTACCAAAAAAAAAAAAAAGAGGCTAGGATAGCCACCTGTGGCTCAGTCAAGTAAACTGGGCTTTGTGAAACCATATTTGGGAGGAAACACCTCTCCGGTGGGGAAAAGTCCCTCTTGTCCCCCCACCATTCCTCTCGTATTAACCTGGACAAGACTTGAAAGCTCAGGCTCTACAGGTGGTGCTGTGGCTTTCCCCTCCACGTTTTGCTGAGGCTCGGGCCTTGATTTTAAAATGTCCCTGGCCAAGTCCTTTATTGGTTGTAAAACCTCTTCTCATAAGCATCCAAATAGAAAAGTAAATACAGGAGTCAAGCATGCAAAAAACACCTCTAAACTCACGTACTCCAGTGATTCTTTAGACTGAATCTGCTGCATTTCAACTACTAACAACTGGGAAACCTCTCTCTTTGGGCCTCTTTGAAACTTGTACATGTCCTGGCCCTAAAGAACCCATATTCCCTTGCTTTACACCCGACTGCCAGTACCATGCACTACAGTGCTGCATACTAGCCCACCAGTTCGCTCCCCCCTGTCGCACACTTTTTGGGAAGCGTTCTCACTGCCCACTTATTCCTATCGGGGTCCCTTCGTGGTCGCCAATTGTAGGGATCTCTTGGGTTTTTGCTGTAGCCCAGGAAGAAATGGCAGTGAGAATGAATAAAAATTAGACAAGAGACAAAAAGTGGGGATCAGGTGGAAATCCCCTCTCTTCTGAGTGGAGAAGGGGAGCCTGCCCAACAACAGTAGAGTATTTATTTATACCCTCCAGAGGTTGATTGAGTTCAACCTTGCTGCCCAGCAATCAGTTAACAAACCACAATGGCTTGTTTACGTGTTTGGAGGCGTTCCCGTGTTCTCGGAGCTCCCATGTTCTCAGGCTGGCTTCGTCCTGCGGCTCCTGACAGGCCAAGTGCCAGGAGACCATCCAGAGCATCAGTCAGAGGTCACCTGGGCCCCTCAGCATGCAGCTCCTCAGCAGGGAGGGAGCAGCTGTGGCAGCTCGAGCAGAGGGCGTGTTATAGTCGGGCCCTTTCCACCTCTGCTTCCCACACCCTGCCCACACCTGGCTGCCTCTCTCTCCTTTGTTCCTCAGGTCTCTCCCTCCACAGGCCCGTGTTCCTTCTCTTGAGCAGGGTCCAAGCATTTCCCTGCTGCTCCACCTCAGCAGCACCCTTGTTCCTTGGGTGAGACTGGCAGCATCCCTCGGGACAAAGCTGTCCCCAGTCTCTTTGGCCAGGGTTGAGTTGCTCCCATTGGCCAGGCCATGTGCCTTATTTGTTTCCTCTCTGAATAGAACCAGGAGTTTCCGGAAAGGCTGGGCTCCTCAGTGGCACTCTGGGACTCTTCAGGGATGTTCTGGGAAATGCAGGAAGCGTTCGAAGCTGGGAGTGGCAGAGCAGCCAGAACCCACATGGGCAGGGGCAGAGTTGGGTGTTCCTGTCTGGAGGCTGAGGCCAAGCCTTTCTTTTTCTTGTTCCCAAGGGACAAGGGTGACATCTCCATGGGGGAAGACCGGGATCGACAAGGTGGAGATCTGCCAGCTGAGGAAAGAGCATCTCTGGAAGGGTTCTCCAGCTGGAAACAGCATCAAGAAGAGGTCATTGGGACTCTCTGGACCTTCACAGATGACCTTGATGCTACTCACAAGACAGTCACCAAGACAAACATGGTGGCCAACTCTGTCGCCATCATCTCCAGAGTCATGAGCATCCTGGGCCCGACCCTTGCTCCAGCCACGGAAGGAGTAAGCCTGCTGCTCACAACTGTTGGCCAAGGTGTGGGGGCAGCAGCTGGGGTCACCAGTATTGTGACAAGATGTTGGAAAACTCTCACAATAAAAAGGCTTTTGCTCAGGCTGGCATCTCGGTGCCCACCAGTGAGGCAGAAGCAGAGGCCTATGCCATGAATATCAGCAGGATCGTGCACAAGTGTAGAAGCACAGCCCAGGGCCTCAGGAAGAATATCCATGCCCCGTGGGCAGCCAGAGCTGAGCCACACTTGGTCACTGCCACCAACGATCTCCTGACCCAGGGCCACATCTCAACCAGGGGTAGCAAGCAGGTGCAAAAGGCTTTTGGGGGCACAACCCTGGTGTTGACCAGAAAGGCCCAGCTCCTAGCGGGGCGGGTGCAGTGGCTGTTGTCTCCCTTCACCAGGCCTGGGCAGCTCTGAGCAGACAGTGGAAGCAACTGCCACGCGGAACAAAGGCCGTGCTTGTGGAAGAGCTGAGGGCCCAGGCAAAGGAGCTGGTGGGGTCTCAGGGAACTCACCCAGCTCTACCCTAAGCTGAGGCAAAGGGTGAGTGGGGGTTCTGTGCTGGGGTGGGGGCCAGAGGCCCTGGTGACCTGTGGAGCTGAGTGGGCTAGGGGGCCCCTGTGTCTGTGAGTTCATGGGTGCAAGAGCTGCCTGCTAGGCCCCCCTGGATGCGCATGTGGTGGCCCTGCAGTCACCGTGAGATGAGGGTGGCTTCTTGGTCAGGCTGTACCTCTGTTTTTCCCTTGAGTCCCCTTCAGACCTCCATACCCTGAAGAGACTCTTTCTGGGTTTTGGAAGAGGTCACTGAGCCCCAGTTGTGTGCCCTCCAGTGCATGAGTTGAAGCCTTGAGCAGTGGGGTAACTGTTGGAGGGGCCCTTTGGGAGACCATCTGGCTGAGCAAGGTCACCAAGGTGGAGCTTAATCTGGCAGGACCAATGTCCACTGGAGGATGCCTCCTCTCACCCTACCCAGAGGAGAAGCAGTCCTCAGCCAGGAACCAAGCTGGCCATACCTTGGCAGGGCCTCCCAGCTCTAGGGAAAAGGGTTTCCAGTGTGAGAGCCACCCTGCCTGAGGGCTTTCACCGTGGTGGCCCAGGACAGCCAGGACAGGAGGTTGTGTGGCCAGCCAAGTGTCTCCATCTGTTCAGCCTGCTGCAAGAGATCACCTGAGCCATGACTGGTGAATGACAGACACTTGTCGCTCATGTTCTGGAGGTTACAGTCCTCAGTCCAGGTGCCAGCAGCAGTGGTTGGTGCTGGGGACAGCTGTCAGGGTGTCAGGGATGGCCCCCCTGACCCTCACCCAGAGGAAGGAGGCCCCAGGGGTACTGCTCCTACTCACGAGCTGCACCCTCATGAGGTACCTGCCTCCCAAGGGCCCCACCTCCCAGCAGCATCATAGCAGGAACTATGGAGTTTGGGGAGCACAGTGTTCACACCTTGGTACCAAGTTTCCAAAGCTGGTGACAGGTGACAGGACTCTTGTGCCTGGTGCATGGGGGCCACTGCTCAGGCTTTGGGGCTTTCTGGTGTGGGTGGCCTTTTCTTTTAAAAAAATCAACAGACACATCATGACTGTAGTGTGTTCATTTTTCCTCTCCAGAAACTCTTGAAAGAAGAAAGGCTTATGTGCTCACCTCTGAAGGGAGCCTAGGAGACTTGAACTCTGCCTCTGTCCAGGCAGGAGAAGGCAGGGTCACAGGGTCAGGAGAGAGAACTGCACCAGCCTCCCAGCGGAGCAACAGGGGACCCGGGAGTGGGTGGCTTTGCTGGTCAGGGAAAGAACTGGACATAACCAGACGAGGAGGCCCGTGGGGGTCCCCTGGCCTCAGCAGGGACGAGCTCAACCCAAGAGGACCCTGCCACCCACACAGCATGCATTGGGCGGGGTCAGACCCTGTGCCCTACCACTCCTCTGGGGCTCCTTGTCGCCCGTGCTCTTTAGACCGGTGATGCTTTCTGCTGACCTCCTAAGTGGTGACAATAGAGAGCACCCCGTGGGAGGGTTTGAGTCCCCAACCCTGCGTACCTTCCTCCCCTCTGCTGCTGCCGGCTTTGGGCCAGGTTTGCACCCCACTGCTCTGGGCCTTCAAGTGGTTCCCAGGAGGAGAAGCCGCTGCCGCCTCTGCTTCTGCTGACCCACGTCCTGGGCCTGCTTTGGGACTGTACCTCTCTGGGACTTTCTCTGGCTGCCCTGTTCACCAATCTTAACAATATATTCTGCTCTCTATACTTCAGCTGTTACTTTGAAAGGCATGCAGATTGTTGGTATTTTGGCCTACCCATTGCTGCCTGCACTTTTTCTTGCAGTCTTAAGGCTGCCTACAGGGTCCCCTCCTGGGAGCACACTAAACTTGAGTTTTCCTTCTATCAAATCTCAATCCTCCCCTTTCCCCCACAGGCCTGCAACTTTCCATCATGCTGTTTTCAGCCGGCAGGGTGGGCTATCATTCAGGGCTTTACTTTGTTTTCATAAGCATTGCCTTTTATTGTAAAGTACTCCTGACTCTACATGCAGTCTTTCTGAAGGGGGAAGTTAAAATTTTAAATAAAGCGTGCTCAGGATGCCCCTCAAGAGCAAGTGGGCACGTCCAGCAGGCCCCATAACAGAATTCTCCTTCCTTTGTGTAAACCCCTGTTTTTACTGCCCGTGTGTAACTGATGGCCTTGTAATGTAACTTCAAATATAATTAGACACTTTTTCCTTTGTGTCACTCATGCTTGTTTAACTGATAGCCTTGCAATATAACTTGAAATGTTTAAACTCCCTTAGGAACCCATGATGTCACCCGACCCTCCAATCACAATGCGCCAAATCTGCCTCTGTACTTCCCCCTTGCTCTTCCTATAAGAGACCCAAGACCCCGTGGGCGGGGCTGATTCTTTGGGGGAGATCCTAGTCAAGCCCACCGGTGTAAATAAACTGTCTCCTAAAGCATCTCGGTGCTTTTTCTCCCCGAGTTTGGCCTGTGTTCTGTAACATTTTACTACACAAAGCTCAGTTCTCTCTCTCAAAGTGCTTATGCAGCAAACAGAATTCCCCAGGGTACGCGCAGCTCACAAGTATAGGGTACAGTGGGCACGGCACACCCGCGTCACCACCGGCCTCTTTCTGGGGCAGCCCCACTCCCACCACGCGCAGCAGCGTGCAAGGGGCGGGGCCAGCCCAGGTCCGTGCTGATTGGCCAGGGCCGCCTCGAGAGCGGGACGCGCGCCCTCCAGTCGCGCAGAGGAGAGAGCGTCCCGGAGGGAGCGGAAAGGCGGGCAGCCCGCCCTCCGCCCGAAGGTAAGACGCTGCGCAGCATAGAAGGTGAAGGTTCATCTGGCAGAAGCCCTTTTGCAGTGATTATTAAGCTTTTTTCCGCTTAAAAGTAGCCTGTGTCACGTAAGATAAAGAACGACTTTCCCCCCCATGTGGTGAGATCAGGGATGGTTTAAGGCGCGGATGGCCTGGCGTCTGTTTGTGATTCGTGTGACCCCGTGACCTGGGGCGTGTCCCGCACCCGCGTCTCCCTTCTTGGCTTTGTCGCTCACTTCCTTGTAAAATTCTGCACAAATCTGAACGCGCCCCAGCCTCTGACCAACCCCAGGGACAACAGCGCGGAGGTGGCAGGGAGCGGTGAAGACAGGCGGGGAGCAGGCAGGAAAGGCGAAACTTCACAGTATTTTACGAGAAACTGAGCTTCAAGACACCAGTCACACGGGCAAATGCACTAAAGAGTACTTCTTTCCCCTAGGGGTTGTGGGGAAAGCTGGGCGACAGGCAGGGACAGTTAAGGGCCTCACCCTGCTAGAGCGAGCGGCTAAGACAGTCCATGCCCCGTCGCTTGTCCCTCATGCTGCTCCTCGCACCTATAACAGCACCTGGCCCACAGCAGGCAGGCAGATGCTTGTCTCACACAAGAAGCTCTCGAGTAATAGGGTCCACTGAGGAGCAGTTTTAATGGTGAGCTCCAGCAAACTGGGAAAGCACAGATAATTTTTATTTTTAAACCTTTCTAAAATAGAAAAATGTAGCACCCAAATTCAAGGTTTTAAGTATGATATATGTTATGGTTTGTGTCTGTATGTCCCCCCCAAAGCCTCATGCATTCATGGAGCCTAGCTTCTTGAGTTTTTGATTGACCCATGGTCCAATGCTGGGATTATGGGTTTGAGTGCTGCACCCACCCTGGGGTGAGGAGTCTGCGTGCGATGTAAGGGAGGGAAAGAGGCTTGCTCTTGCTCCAAGCTTTTAGCTCTTGCTCCTTTTGCTGTTTTCTGCCACCATGAACTGTTGCCATCTGTCATGTGTCACTCTGCCTTGGAGCCAGCTGAGTATGGACTGAAACCTCCACAAACTGTGAGCTAAAAAAACCTTTCCTTTTTAAATTTTGGGTGTCAGGTATTTTGTCCCAGGAATGAGAGAAATGTAACTAAGGCAATATACAAAAGCAATACAGCAATCTCCCATCCAAGCACTAACCAGACCTGACCCTGCTCAGCTTCTGAGATCAGACAAGATCAGGCACGTTCACGGTGGTATGGCCGTAGACAGCAATCTCATGTATAAATATAAAAATTATATAGAAAATATGAGCAAATCAGACTGTGAGTTTTATTAAAAGAAGTATATAAGAACCAAGTAGTTTTGTACCCAGAAAATAAGAATGGTAGTTAACTAGAATGGCTGATGCCTTAATAAAGTATTTTATATCAATAAATAGCCATAAAGCATTTAAAAAATGGGCAGTCATTTATGATAACGCTCTGAATACATAAGAGAAAGAAAGAAAAAAGAAAGGAAGGAAGGAAGGAAGGAAGAAAGAAAGAAAGAAAGAAAGAAAGAAAGAAAGAAAGAAAGAAGAAAGAAAGAACCAACCCAGAAAGAAAGAAAGAAAGAAAGAAAGAAAGAAAGAAAGAAAAAAGAAAGAAAGAATGAACCCAGAAAGAAAGAAAGAAAGAAAGAAAAAAAAAAAAAAAGAACCAACCCAGAAAGAAAGAAAGAAAGAAAGAAAGAAAAAAGAAAGAAAGAAAGAAAGAACCAACCCAGACCCTTGGAATCCCATAGTCCTTACTGCTGAAACAAGCGAGAAGCTAAGAGGCTGTTCTCACAGTGAGGTCAGCAAACATCAAGTGTGAGAAAGAATTCTGTGAAACCGGATGCTGTGGGGCCGGGGAAGGCAAGGCTGACCCAGGGCTGTGCATCCCTTGACCCCACTCAGAGAAGCATGGCCATGGCTGGCAGATTGGGGTTTGTGCATCAGCAGTGACAACCTGGCTGCTTTGGGAAGACTCAACAAGGGGCACTGATGTCCTTTACGCCCAAGTCCTCCCTCCCCTTTCACCAGTAGCTATGTTGTTTTAAGGAGAACAGCCCTTAGGAGCGGCATGGTCTTGCTGTTTTTGAAGGACTGAGGGCCCCAGGCCTGTGCTGGAATTTTCTGCAACCTTCAGGATTCTCTTGGACACAGGCTCGTGCTCCTGTGGGAAGAAGCACTGAGCTCACCTTGGGGTCCAGGTGGGGTGGCCAGTGACGTGGGGATACATATAACTGTAGCTTGGGCCTTTGCTGTGGGCTGGAGGCGTGATGGTCACTCATCTTCTGAGTGTTGCTAGAGCAGACAGCTGAGCGTTCGTGAGTCTCGGGCACACAGCGACACTGGGACACACTAACCGAGAGAGGTGGCAGTGTGACGCCACCATGCTCCCCCACGTCTCAACACACCGTCACTGACCACAGTGCCAACCTTACTCGAACGCTGTCCTGCTGGGCAACAGGGACAGCTAGGACACTGCTCCAACCAGGCATTGTAGCCTGACACATGGAAGAAAGAAGGCAGGCAGAAAGAGGAAAGAAAGAAAGAGAAAGAGAAATTGCTCCATCCTACTGAGTCCAGAAAATAGTTCACTACAAAGAGCCATCCTGCTTCTATGGTAACACCTTTGTTTACTGGTGACAAAACCAGACCCAGGTCCCCCAAGCCTTTTTTTTTTTTTTTTCTCAACTGTTAGTTGAGTTGTTTATACCCACAGACAGTCTGGACAGGATGCTGTTTGCCTTGACCCACACTGGACCTCTCCCTTCCCCATGGCCCTTGAACTCTGGTTCATGTTCAGCTGGAGCCAGCACGGAGCTGTGGAGCCCTACTTTCTTAACAGCACTTCCCCAAAGCACTTTCCCAAGGGAAGCAACATAAAGAGAGACTTCCCTGACCAGCTCTCTGTTGTGCCACCTGCTCACCACCCACGCCAGGGGCTCTTCTAGCACTGCTTTCTCCTTTAAGCAGAACAGGCCCTTTTTGCTCAATCTTTGTGTGCTTGCTCTGTTTCAGGGCATTCTTCCTACTGAAATGCCGCCCTCTGTTGCAGTAATTCCTCTGCCTTCTGCAGTGGTCTTTTGAAATAAAGTCTTTGTGTACCTAAGTCTGGATTTGCTTTAACAATCCCACTCACTTGTGTTAGATTACGCCTGTAATCCCAG
The DNA here is from genome assembly GCF_000276665.1 of Chinchilla lanigera. Taxonomy (NCBI): domain Eukaryota; kingdom Metazoa; phylum Chordata; class Mammalia; order Rodentia; family Chinchillidae; genus Chinchilla; species Chinchilla lanigera. Next base: position 43,249,375 of record NW_004955405.1, read on the forward strand.
CTCAAGGGAGGCTGAGGCAGGAGGATCGTTTTGAGTTTGAGACCAGTCTGGACTACAAAGTGAGCTCAAATAGTGCTACATAGTCTCACTATGTAGTTCAGGCTAGCTTTAAACTCACTATGTAGCCCAGGCTGGCCTTCAACTTGCAGTGATCCTTCTGCCTCAGCCTCCTGAGTGCTGGTTAGAAGAAATTCCGGACTCATCGCAGAGCCCTGGCCCAGGCTGGCACAGAGGAGGTAGAGCCTTGGTGTTAGGAGGCAGGGGAAACTTGGCTCCGACCAGGTCACCACACCTAGGAAGAAATGAGAAACCATTGGGAATCACTCAGGTCAGTGAGAAGATAGGAAGGGAGATCGGAACATAATTCAGAACCAAATGAAAGCAAACTATGTAGAGAGACTTGTGGCGTTCAGCTGACGTGGCATTTGGGAGAATGCCTATGTGAGAGAAAAGCTGGAAATCATAAGCTAAGCCTCCAAATGAAACAGCGAGGGAGAAAGAAGGAAACAAAGCTAACAGCAGGAATTAAGAAAAATCGTATCACAAAGAAAATAAGCAAAGCTTAGAGGTGGAGTTTAAAAAGTAATATAATTGACAGCTTAAGGCGAAGTTTGATTAAGAAAAAGAGACTGCAAAAAATAAAAACATGAATTAAAGTCATACTCAAGCATTGATTTAAAAATATCGAGTAAGTTTGACTAACTTTATGCTAAAAGATTTGAGAGTTTTGATGAAAAGCACATTACTAGTAAAAAATAACTTTGCAAATAGACTCAGGAAGAAGTATACATAATTGTCCTGTAAAAAACTTAACCAGTAGTCAAAACTCTCCCCCACAAAACACCAAATCTAGAGTTTTATTGGTGAATTTTGTTACACTTTCAGAGTTTTGAATTGCAATTTTACACTAAAGTAAAATAAAGTAAGTGCCATAAATTAACAACACAAAAATAACAATTACAACCTATCTCACTCATAAACATGCAAACATATTAACAAGTTAAAGTCAATGGATATTTGCAAATTGGCTGAATCACTATGAATATGTGTTTACTATCAGGAATTCAAGTTGCCTTGTATCTGTATTAACTCTGAGATGCTTATTTGCCTTTGACCACATTTGTTTGTCTTTGTGCTGGTGATTGTCACCAAGACATTTGAGCATCAACAAAAGAAGTTAAAATGAAATTAGTTTTAAAAAGAAAGAAGAGTCATTCTTTCATGGTGATATGGTTACCCAGAAAGAAAATAGAGAAGATTCCTAGATGAGTTCGAGGCTTTTGCAGGACACAAAGACAGTGCCCAACACACCAGCAAGCAGGGAGGAGAAGGACCTGAGATCTCCAGTGGCCCTGGAGAATAAATGCAACATAAACCGGGCGTGGTGGCGCACGCCTGAAATCCCAGCTCGAGGGCGGCTGAGGCAGGAGGATGGTAGTGAGATAGAGACTAGCCTGGGCTACAAAGTGAGCTCAAATCCAGCCTGAACTGCATAGCGTGACCCTGTCTCAAAAAAAGGCAAAAACAAACAAACAAACAAACAAACAAAAAAACAAATAAATAAACCCAAGAGATCTAAGGGTAAGCATAACAGGAAATTAAAGACAATTATAAATTTTTTTTTTTTTTTTGAGGCAGGGTCTCACTATGTAGTTCAGGCTAGCTTTAAACTCACTATGTAGCCCAGGCTGGCCTTCAACTTGCAGTGATCCTTCTGCCTCAGCCTCCTGAGTGCTGGCGTTATGCCATCGTGCCTGGCCTTATAAAATGTTCTTTAAAACAGTGTTTACACCTAACTAAAAGGAGAGTTGTGCTATCTTTTTGAAACAGAGGAGACAAAATTATAAATACTACAAATTAATTTTCTTCAACTGTTCCACAGATTTAACGCAATTTTAGTAAAATTTTCAACAGATGTCTGTGGAACTTGATAAGTTATTTTTAAAACACATGGAATTCAAAGGCCACTAGTTATTAAGATAATTATAAGGAAGGATAACAGAATGACAAAGCTTGCTTTAATTTTTTGTGCAGAGACAAATAGATCAGCAGGAGAAATAAGGGGATAAAAAATAAATCTGCACAGATATTTAAACTTGGCTTGAGAGAGATGACTGTGCAGGTCACCGGGGAAAGAATAGAAGTGTTGCTGGGTGATGTTTACAGGGATTGACAGGGGACGAAGACGTCCTGAAATTAGACATAGTGACCAATATACGGGGCTTTGTGTACCAGGACCCCCTGAGCTGCATTTTGTACAAAGGGTGAAGACTCTGTTCGAGGAATAATGTATAATAAAGCTTATAAAACTATAAAAAGCTGAGGATATAGCTCATCATTACAGTGATTGCAGGGGCTGGGGATTTAGCTCAGCGGCAAAAGCGCCTGCCTGGCAAGCACAAGGTCGTGAGTTCGGTTCCCGGTACCAGAGAAAAACCAAAAACAAAACAAAACAAATCATTACAGTGATTGCTTAGCATGTGCAAAGCTCTGGGCTCAGTTCTCAGTACTGATATATATATATTTAATGCCTGACAATTAAAAACAACACATGAAGGGCAAATACCTGAGACCTGGCTCCAGGGATGTGATATTTTGAGACCATGAATCCCTGTGGATTTGCAGGGTTGGTAGCAGTTGCTGAAAATGAATATTCCCCGAGTCTACTCAGAGGTACGATTATGATTCTAAGTTGAACAAGTAGTTTCCTGAAACCAGCAAGTTAATTATGACACTCAAATATTGCTCGTTTTCATCTGAGAACAAAATAGAACAATATACATACAACTTCATGGAAAGATGTTGGGCCCACCGTGAAGGGGTTGTGAAGCCTAAGACCAGCCACTGGGGTATGCATGCTTAGCATTTATGTTATCTCCCATGTGCACATGCAAACAGAAATGACAAAACATGTTTAATCAATCCATGTTTGACCCCAGGGAAAGGAACGCTTCGTGACCATGGAGGACAATCCAGGCCTCTGTTCTGATAACAGATGTGTGGAGATGCTGGCTTTATGATGGGATTTTGTTGTTAAAACAACCCATACTATCTGTAGAACTCTACTATCTGAACACTTCCAACAGCTCTAAAACAAGTTTATCTGATCTATTTTTAAATCTTCCAAAAAGTTAGTTTTGAACGCTTTCATTTTAAATATGAATATGCAAAAAATTTGTTTATAAGAATAATTTATTGATATCCAGGAAAATGGAAGTTTGCTACTTAAATTTCAATAAGAATCTTTATAATTGGCATCTACCAATTAATACTTTTTTTTTCTTCCGGTACCAGGAATCGAACTCAAGACCTTGTGATTGCCAGGCAGGCGCTGTGCTGCTGAGCTAAATCCCCAGCCCCCAATTAATACTTCTATTTAGTAGGTGAAGGTAACTCTTCAACTTGAGTCCATAAGTCTTTGCATGATTATTTTAGCAATGGAGCCATTAATACCAAATATTAAGCTAAAATGAACCTATAGCCAGAATTTCTTGTCACTTTATTCCATGGTACAGTAGCCAAATTTTATGACAAATTACCTCTTTATCACTAAACTTTTCTGTAAATGCAGAGAAGTGTTTTTTCAGAATAAAACATTTATGAGAAGTATTTAGGTCTGGGGTATAGCTCAAAGGTAGAGCACTTACCTAGTATGTGAGGCCCTGGGTTCAGTTTCTAGCACAGGAAAAAGTTCCTATCATTTAAAAAAAATTTCTATTTTTGGAAATGTCTTATAATGTATAAAACATATTAGTATGCCACTATAATATAAATTTGTAAAAACTAAATATGCATATATAAGAAATATAGGCTCAACATTTATTTTGGTAACATGCCCAGTAAAAATGTTCATGGATCATATATCGTTTTGGTGGCAAAACAAACCATATAATTAGTTAAATATCAGGTCTTCTCAATGACAGTGTTTAGTCAAAATGTTATTTACTTAGGGTAGGCCTCTACCCAAGAAGAAACTTTGGGAGGTGTGCATCTCAGTCCAGGTAAAATGTACTGTACTAAAGAAAATAATTCTTAGTGTGTGGTTTGTGGACCCAAGACTGTGAAATCAGTCCATTTTCATAGCAGCACTTACATATTACACCTAGGTACTGGTTGTGTAAAAGCAATGGTAGTAAAACTGCTGAAGCCTTAGCATTAATCAAGTCACCGACCTCAAGCTAGTCGTTACATTCTTTACTGCCACACACTCTCAAAAAAATGTTCATTTCACTTTTGAATGGCCTTGATGAAGCAGGAAAAACCAACTATTGCATCTTGACTCTTCAGTACATATTTTTTTATTCTGTGTGATAACATATCATGCATATTTTCTTCTCCTCAATATCTAAACATGATGCTATGTTGAAGAAAACAGATTTATGCATTTTTTTAAAATTGGGAACTAACTGTGCTGCTTTTTAAGAGGGAGCATCATTTACTAATAACTGAGACATGGATAGTCAGAGTGAGGTTGGGGTGGGGTGGGCTCAGCGATAGAATGCTTGCCTAGGCCAGGCTTTACATTTGATTCCTGGGACTAGAAAATAAAGTAAAAACCAGAGCCTGGGGCCAGGGATACAGCTCAGCAGCACAAGATCCTGTCTGGCAAGTGCAAGGTCCTGAGTTTGATTCCCGGTACCAAAACAAAAAACAAACAAACGAACAAAAAAACCCAGAACCTGCTAGTCCTGCCCCTTCAATAAACACAAATCATTTGTTGCCAATCATAAAACTTGAGCTTTCAGGTGAAAATTAGAATTTTAGACTTTAGAATTAAAGTTAGAATTTAGAACTTAGGTGAAAATTAGAATTTTAGAATTAGAATTTTAGAAAACTGACATTTTCTCCATAAACTGGACAGTTTCCCAGTACTCATGACTTCTCTGTTATCTTTCTGATAAGCTCAGCAATGATATTAACAATTGTGATTTAAAAATATTTTTAATGAAATTTGTTAGCATATAGAACATCTAGCTCAGCGAACCATTTCTTGTTTCCCAAATGGCCAATGCATGATGTTACATAATTTTTCATGAGTAAAATATCCATACAAACTGTAATGAATTTTAATATAACACAGCATGCAAGTTCACTGATAATAGTTTGGGATTCAATATTGTAACTACTCTTTAATGAATTGCTGGGTGTGGTGGTACACACTTGTAATCACAGCATTACAGAAGCTGAAGCAGGAAGATTCTGAGTTCAGGTGATGGAGACCACTGTTAAGCAGCCCTGAGCAGGACTTAAACTAACCAATTGGCTTTTTATGTTTACTTGTGAATCTGTCCAAAGCTGAGGCCACTTGTCTGGAAGTACACAATGGAGTCATAGTAAGTGAACCTCTGTGAGTCACTAATTCCTACTAAAACTTGTAATGGCAGGTGAAGCCAGAAAGCCTCAAATGATAACACAAGTTCACAGCCAAGGAAACCTGGATCTGATCTCAACTAGATTAAGAGCTCTCGGAGAATTAACTTAATACTTATTAAGGATTAATTTAATACTTTATTTGGAGAAGTCCTTGAGTAATTCCACTCTTCTTGAGTACTCCCCTCCCTTCTTCTGATAGCCAAATAAATATGGGCCACCCAGAGAAGATCTTTGTTTTAACCCTAAGAGAATCTTGAATTCTGTGAGAGGGCTTTGATCCTCCCGGAGCCCTGAAATCATTCCATTTGCCTCTTTTTATTTAGCCTTCACCATACACTTGTTTGGGAGATTGCAGACCTGATTGGCCCACAATAACTAAGGGGTATTATTAACCCAATATTCAGGGATATCCTGGACTACATAGTGAGACTCTGTTTCAAAAACAAAACCAAAAGAAAAACAAAACAGAATAAAAATTATAATAACATAAATAAATAAGTTGTCATTAATTCTTAGTGTACTATCCAAGAAAAATAACTACACCTATCTGAAAAGGCTATTAAAATATTCCTGCCTGTTCAAACTGCAAATTTTCTTCATACACTGCAATCAGAACAATATATAAGAGATTGAAAACAGAAACAGCTATATCAACCCAGAATTTGCAAAATCTTTATTTCTATACAAGTTATTTTTTGCTTTAGAAAATATAATTTCCATAAAACATATTTTATTCATATTTATATTTAATGGACTATTGCTTTAAAGTAAATTAAAACTTCAATAATTCTTAGATTTTCCCTTTTTGATGTCAGCAATCAAGTACCAGGCCTGCCCCCCACCACACAGCCACACTTGGGCCTGATTTCCCAGTTTTACTAGCTATGGCCCATGTGCCCAAATGTTCTTTGATCATTTTTAAGAGTTGTCATGGTTTGGGGTTGTGCAAGGAGAAACAATACAGGACACATATTTTAGAAGATTATTTGTAATAGTCACCCAAAGAATCATATACAAGAGAGTACAGGAGATCTGTCCACACATTAAAGACCAAAGAATCCAGCTGAGGGCCTGGATCCCACAGCAGTGTCCTGCATGAGTTTAGCTAAAGACCTAGAGCCCATGACAGTGCCTCCCATGAGTCCAACTGGAGGTCTAGAGCCCGTGACAATGTCTCATGAAGGCCTGCTTCATGGATCTGTCCTGAGAAGGCCCAAAGGTCAGTGGTGGAAGCTAGAAAGTCTTTGCCATGGGGATGAAGGATCTGTGCTAGCAGGCTGAGGGATCTGCACTGGAGCCAGGAAGTGATGCTTAAAGTACAAACCAGAGTCTCCCTGAAAAATACCACAGCCACCCTCTGCAACAATGAGGTTCCAAGCTCCTCTGATGATGAGGAAAGCCAAGTTCCATCAGGAAAGCCAACACAATGAGCTTCTCCAGGAGGTTGAGCAGTGTACCATCTTCCCCTCCAGAGCCAGGAAGCGATGCTCAAAGTGAGGACCAGAGCTCCCCCAAGGTGAACCAAAGCCATTCTCAGTGACAACAAGGTCCCAAGCTCCTTTGACAATGAGAAGAGCCAAATTTGTCAGGAAAACCAGCATGACAAGCTCCTCCAAGAGAACCAACAGTTCCTTACAGCTTCTAACAGCACTCAACAGCTTCTCTCAGCTCCCAACAGCCTCAGTCTCTTCTCCAGTTTTGCCTCTTGTGCTGCTGGCAAAAATCCTCAGGTGGGCCTCTCACACCCAGCACCATACTGGTTCAGTTCAGCTGAGTGTTACAAGTTTACTACATGTTGTCAGTCCACCACAAGAGTATTACAGAAATGACCAATGTGGAGACAAGGTTTCTGAAATTGAAGACAAAATGGTAAATTATGATGAATTACTCAGAGAAGCTTAAAAAAAGATGAGTAAACAAGAATACATTCAACCCCTACTAGACAACACTAAGAAGACCAACATAAGGCTAATTGGAGTTAGAGAAAAACTGGAAGACAGAACACATTGGCTACAGTGCACAGAAATCATAATAGAAAATATCCCCAATATGAGAAGAGAGTTCAATATACAAGTGAGCGAGGCTTATAGAACACCAACCAATAACCATGCAAAAGAAGCTCCCCATGACACATGGTAATTAAGATGCCAATTGCCCAAGAAAAAAACCCAGAATTTTAACAGCTGCCAGAGAAAAGCAAAGAAAATCATGCAGAAAGGCAAGCCCACTAGAATTACAGCAGACTTTCCAACACAAACTTTAAAGGTCAGAAGAGCTTGGAGTGAAGAATTTCATCCCCTAAAAGCAACCAACTTCCAACCTACATTAACCCATCTGGTAAAATTTCCTTCATAATAGTTGGAGGAATAAGGGTAGTCCATGAAAAAGAACAAGAGGTTTATGAATACCAAACCAGCACTCCAGAAAATATCAGGAATATCCTAGACTGATACAATAAAGCTGACAAAGGAAAAAATCTAGTTGGAATTGATAGGGCAAGAGAAACTCCATTTTCTTTTGGTCTTTTTGAGACAGGGTCTCACTATGCAGTTCAGGCTGACCTTGAGCTCACTTTGTAGCCCAGGCTAGTCTTGAACTCGAAACAATCCTCCTGCCTCAGCCTCTCAAGTGCTGGGATTATAGGTGTACGCCACCACGCCCAGCTCCATTTTCTTTTTGTAACTCCATTTTAAGAGAAGTCACTTAAAGTTCACTTAAACTGTAGTTAAACTATATTCCCTTGGTTAGTCATAAACCAAAACAGTTATAAAATGGGAATAGAACAAACAGGACAAATTGGGAAGCAGGCTAAATGTTAAGCCACAATGGCCATCTGGAATCCAGCTGACTGATAGCTTTGGAGAAAGGTAAACCTTGTGATAATTGTGTGACATTCTTGTAAAATTCCCCACAATGAGGTAATGGTTTCTATGGAAACCTAAAAATGTACTTAAGCCGAAGGTGAGGCCCAGATTGTTGTGGACATCTTCTCTGGCTCCTAGTTAGAGACTGTCCATGAGCTGGCTCTCCAATAAAGCTTTGTTCGTTCCTGCCTTTTCGGTCTCTTGTGAGTGCCTGTCTCGTTGGACTCACTTGCCGTATCATCTGAAGGCCCCAGCAAGATTTGGCCTCATGAGAAAAGACCCTCGTTTGAGGAGGCCCTGTGCCTCCTGACTTCGCCAGCTGCTCTTTGTGTGGCAGGGTGCCCTGGCTGATTTCACCTGGCCACCTGGGGACAATTGCATGCTGGGATGCTGAAGCTGAGAAAGCGGGACGAATAAGCCCCACTCTCCAACCTAGGTAAGATTTAAAATTGGATTCTATTGTTTGATTTCTTTTTTCCAGACTGACTGTTTGATGGGCCTGGGCTCCAGACGTGGTAGTGGTAGGGCAAGAGAAACTCCACTTTTCTGGTTTTAACTTCATAGTAAGAGAGGTCACTTAAAGTTCACTTAAGCTGTAGTTGAACCCCCACACGCCAGTCCCCTGATCAACTTGCTTAAAAGCAGAGCAACCCCATAAATTGAGAACAGAACAAACAGAGCAAATTGGGAAGTACATTAAAGGCTAACCCACTATGGTCATTGGAATTTGGTTGTCTGACCTCCTGGGGCAAACGTAAACTTTGTGCTAATTATGTGATGTTCTTCTGAGATTCCTGAAAATGAAGTAATGATTACTATGAAAACCTGAAATGTACTAAAACCAAAGGGGAGGCCCAGAGCAGGACGGACATCTTCCCTGACTCCAGGTTAGAGATGTTCCATCAGCCGGCTCCAATAAAGCTTTGTTCATGCTTTTCTTGGTTTTCTTGTCAGTATCTTTCTCGATGGACTCACTTGCCATAACAGTGACCATCTGGTGTCAGTGTTGCTGGGAATTTGAGTAAAATTTCTGCTTTTGCATTTGTCCAGAGATTGTCACTGGGTTTGTTTAGAATTAGTTTTTGGTGTATTTCATATTTGGTCAGTTCTGGTGTTTACACCTTTTCAAATGGATGGTCAGAGGTGATTCATGATTCCCGGGATTGTTTTGCTTTGTCTGTCTGTCTGCTCTGTGTTTTTCTCCCAAATGCACTGGCGATTTCGGGTTGCTGCAGCCTTGTGCTCTTGTTTGGATGGCTGGCTGAGTGGGAAAAAGAAGACCTGCCAAAGAAAACTGCTTTCTCTTTGTTCTAAATTGAGCTCTCATGGGCTCAGCAGACAGTAAGCCTACCATTCTAGTTTATATATGATTAAAAATTTTGCCAAATTTAAAGGTGATGTATATTTGTGGATTCCCTGATCGAGTTCTGGTAATTAAAAAAAGATCCTCTGAACAAAAAAAACCCCTTTTGCCCTCAGCACCTGAGAAAGATGATCCTTTTGCCTCCCAACTCAGCCGCTGCTCTATAGAGCCACCACGGTACCCTCCCCCCGCCCACCCCCCATTTGCCTGCCTCAGCAGGAGATTCCTCCTCGGTGCCTGAACAGAGCCAGGAGGCGCCGCTGAGGCACTGACCCTGTGGCTTTCCACTCTTGTCACCACCGCAGGCAGCCTTCCCCCAGCCTATAGCAGATTCAGACGAGGAAGTCTCCTCCTCAGTCCATCCTGGTCTTGCCTCTCCAGCAGGCTGCTGTGATGGGGCCAGGAGGGAACCCTTATTCTACAATTGGAGAACTCAAAATCCCTCTTTTCAGAGCAGACTCAGGCTTTAATTACATTGCTAAAATTGTTTTTTAAGACTCACTGCCCCACCTGGGGTGATTGTCAAGAGATAA
>NW_004955405.1:43260307-43262344 GCF_000276665.1 Chinchilla lanigera
GGAATCAAACCCAGGACCTTGCACTTGTCAGGCAGGCATTTATGCCATTGAACTATAACCCTGGCCCTCACACTGATTTTATAAGCAAATTGTCTTGTGTGTTTTTTGTTTGTCTCTCTTTCTAATCTGTAAACAGCTATTTTATTTGAGCTCAACAAATTTTTCTTCTTTTTGTATTTTTTTTGTAATTTTGAAACAATTGTCTAAAATTTAATCTAGCTTATAAATAAACACCATTTAAATCAAAGATATGCTTCCACCAAAAATTGCCAGCTGGTCAAAATGATGTTAAAGTTGGTTTTATAAATGTAATGCTTATTGTTGTTTATATATTATGATTTGAGAGTCTGTCATTGTTCAAATTTAATATATTAAGTATTGAGAACATGTTTTCATAGATTATAAAAAAATTGTTAAAATAAAAATCTCTTAGGGTGAAGAGAGATTATTAGATAGGACCCCAATTGATACATAAAAGCCAACTGCCTGAAATAATATTAACCAGTTTTTATTCATTAAGAATGACCCCTAATAATCCCCATAGCCTTACAGGAGACACCCCAATAAATATCATTCAAAATATATTATTGTGTTACATTTACCTTGGTTACTGTCAAAAGGTTAAGTTTTCAAAAAAAGTCAATAAGGTTTTTTGATTAAAAGATGCTATTGGTACAAAACTAAATTAAAAAACAAAATAATGACAATTTGTTATTGTTAATTGCATGGTATATCTAATGCATGCATGCTTTCCAAATGTACAGTATTTTAAAATGTAAAGCTGGGGTTGTTTATAATGACAGACATTTTCTTTCAGATTCAGACATCTGCCTTGCTATTGTGATCCAGGTATTTATGATAAAAGGTTCATGTCAAGACAACATCAGGTCATCAGTCAAATAATAATTAATAATGGAAATGATCTAAATTATTAACACTAATTTAAGATAACACATGATCACCTAAAAAGATAGACATCTGGTCTTTTCAAAGTGCCAAAGCTCTCTTTCTTTTTTTTATTTTAAAGAGAATAATAAAAAAGAACAATAGCAAAATACCAACACTGTAGACAAAAACAAAGCAAAAAGAATAAAAATTATACAGAGTTTCAGAACAAAATGATAGGAATTAACAGTGGTTCTTATATTACATATTGTTATCTTCAATGACGTTGCTCAGGTTACCAGATGAAAGAATGCAAGATTGATCCAATCATTAAAGAGAATAGAAAGTAACAATCAAAAAAACATTAGAAACCGTATAGACCTTCATTAGACAAGATGATAGGAATTCACCAATGGTTGTTATATTGCATATTGTTGTCTTCAAATTAGTTGTTCAGGTTACTGGATATAAGCATGCAAAATTGGTCAAAAAGAAAAAAATAGGCATTAACTGTTCCTTCCAATAAACCATTAGACACCAGCAGTACAGTTATCCCATCTATCCTTTCTATATTTTTCCCTTCCTTTTTTCTTTCTTTTTCTCCTTTCCCTCACCCAGTTTCCTTCCTTTGAGCAATTTCTCTCCCTTTCATAATATCTATTGTATGTTTTGCATTTTATTTACTCTTTCAGGTTCTTACACTAGGGAGACAATATGATGTTTGCACATGTGTGTCTGATTTATTTCACTTATGAGTACAGTCTCTAGTTGCATCCATTTACCAAAAAAGCCTCAAATTTATCTTTTTTATAGTTGAATAATACTCCATTGTTTAAAAATACATCTTTTTTATCCATTCCTCAGTTGATAGACATTTGGGTTTTTTCCAAAGTTTAGCTCTGACAAATTGTGCTGCTATAAACATGGGTACACATATATATCGCTGTGGTATGATGTTTTCATTTTTTCTTCAAAAATACTGAGAAGGGGAATACCTGGGTTAAATGAGACCTCTAATCCTAGTTTTGTGAGGAATCTCCACACTGATTTCCACATTGTTATCATCAATCTACATTCCCACAGCAGTGAAGAAATGTTTCTTTTCCCCACAACCTCTCCAGCATTTGTTATTGGTTGATTTCTTAATGATAG
>NW_004955405.1:43262954-43304236 GCF_000276665.1 Chinchilla lanigera
TTTTTTTTTTGGCCGGAACCATGTGGATTTTATCATAGTAGCTTTGTAGTATAATTTCAAGTCAGGGATTGTGATGCTTCCTGCTTTTCCTTTGTTGCCCAGGATTACTTTTGCTATTCTAGGCCTTTTCTTGTCCAAATAAACTATAAGAATGTTTTCTCTAGATCTGTGAGGTAGACTAATGGTATTTTAATTGGGATTGCCTTGAATCTGTAGAACAATTTTGGGAGTATGGCCATTTTCACAATGTTGGTTCTTGCTATCCATGAGCAAGGAATATCTTTCCATTTTTTGAAATCCTCTTTGATCTCTTTTTTCAGAGTACTGTAATTTTAACTGTATAGATCTTTTACTTCCTTTGTTAGATTTATTCCTAAGTATTTCATTTTTTGTGTGTGCTATTTTAAAACGTGTGGTTTCCCTAATTTCTTTCTCAGTGTGTTTGTTGTCTGTGTATAGGAATGCTACTGATTTTTGAGTGTTGACTTTGTATCCAGCTACACTAGTGAATTTGGTGATTAATTCTAGGAGTCTTTTGGTGGAGTTTTGGGGGTCTTCTATGTAGAGTATTATGTCATCTGCAAATAATGATAATTTCACTTCTTCCCTTCCTATCCTTATTCCTATATTTTTCTCTCTTGTCTAATTGCTCTGGCTAATATTTCCAGAACTATATTGAATAGGTGTGGTGACAGTGGCCATCCTTGTCTTGTTCCTGATTTTAAAGTGAAAGCTTCAGTTTTTGTCTATTCAGTATGATGTTGGCTATTGGTTTGTCACAGATGATTTTTATTAGAGTGAGGAAAAGCCCAGATATTCCTATTTTCTGTAGGGTTTTTATCATGAATGAGTGCTAGACTTTATCAAAAGATCTTTCTGCATCTATTGAGATGATAATGTGACTTTTGTTTTTGGCTCTGTTGATATGGTTATTACTATCTTGGTTACTTTTCTGTCATTGCTGAGACAAAATACCTGATGCCCAAAATTCAGGAAGGAAAAGTTTATTTAGCTCACAGTTTATGGAGGTTTCAGTCTATACTCAGCTGGCTCCAAGGCAGAGTGGCGCATGGCATAGGGCAACAGTTCATGGCAGCAGAAAACAGCAAAGCAACAAGAGCAAAATGGGAGGAGGGGTGGCAGGCAGCTTCTTTCCCTCCCTTACACTGTATGCAAACTATCTGCCCCAGGGCAGGTGTAGCACTCACACCCATATTTCCAACATTGGACCATGAATTAGTCATTAACTGTAGAAGCCTGCCTCATGACTACATGAGGATTTGGGGGAACATGCAGACACAAACCATACCAATTACCTTAACTGATTTGTATATATTGAACCATCCCTGCATTCCTGGGATGAATCCCACTTGGTCATGATGTATAATCCTCTTGATGATTTGCTGCATTCTGTTTGCTAGTGTTTTACTGAAAATTTTTTCATCTATGTTCATTAAGGAGTTTGGCATGTAGCTCTCTTTTTTGGTTGGGTCTTTCTCTGGTTTTGGTATCAGGCTAATACTTGCCTCCAGGAATGAGTTAGGGAGAATTCCTTCCCTTTAAATTCCATTAAAGAATTTGAGAATTGATGTTAAATCTTCTCTAAATTTCTTGTAGAATTCAGCTGTGAATTCATCAGGACCTGAGATTGTCTTTGTTGGTAAGTTTTTTATTACATTTTCAATTTCATAGGCTGATATTGAGTTATTCAGGATTTTTACATCTTGATTCAGCGTTGGTAATTCATATGTATCTAGGAATCTGTTCATTTACTCTGTGTTTTCCATCGTCTGAGAGCAAAGATTTTCAAAGTAAGTATTGATGATCTTCTAAATTTCTACAGGATCTATAGTGATGTTATCCTTTTCATTCCTCATTGCATGAATTTGAGGTTTTTCTTTCTTTTTTTGATAAAGTTGGCTAGGAGTTTATCAATTTTACATAGTCTTTCAAAGATTGAACTCTTTGATCCATTAATTTTTTGCATTGTTTTCTGAGTCTCCATTGCATTAATTTCTGCGCTGATCTCTATAATTTCCTGCCCTTTTTGGACTTTGGGCTTGACTTACTCTTCTTTTTCTAGAAGCTTTCTGATATCTTCTATGGCCTGATGGAGTTGTTTCTGTATTTTAGTTATTATCATTTCAGAAATTCCAGGTGTATGACTTCCAAGCTTTTCTGTGTTGATGTCTCCAGATCTGTTCTGGGTGGGGTGGAGGTCTGAGATTACATTTAGCTCCTTCATTTTGTCAGTATAAGATTATTTATTTGTGCTCATTCTATTTTCCTGATGTGGGAATTCACTGCTATAAATCTCCCACTAAGGACTGCTTTCCTTGCGTCCCACAGGTTTCTGTAGATTGTGTCTGCATTTTCATCTGATTGTACATATTGTTTAATTTCTTCATTAATTTCATCCATGACCCACTGGTTGTTCAAGAGGGTGTTATTTAATTTCTCTGTATTTATGGAGGTTTTGTGATTTCTTTTGTCATTAATTTCCAATTTCACTGCACTATGGTTTGATAGTATGCATGGGATAATTTCATTTCCTTTGCATTTACTTAAGCATGTTCTATGGGCTGGTATATGGTCTATTTTAGAGAATGTCCCATGTGCAGTTGAAAATAATCTATATTCTGATATTGTTGGGTGGAACACTCTGTAAAGGTCTACTAAGTCCATTTGTTCCCAAGTTTGTTTTAATTCTGTTATTTCTTTGCTGATTTTTTGTTTAGTTGATCTATCTCTTTGTGACAATGGGGTGTTAAATTCCCCTGCTATGATTGCGTTACTGCTTATTTCAGTTTTCATATCTGTTAAAATTTGTCTGGGTGCTCCTGTATTTGGGCATAGATATTTATGAATGTTATCTCTTCTTCTTGAAGTTTTCCCCTAACAAGTATGTAGTGACCTTCTTTATCTCTTTTGACCATACTTGGTTTGAAGTTCACATTGTCTGCAAACAGAATAGCTACCACAGCTTTTTTTCTGGGTTCCTGTCACATGGAGCATTGGTTTCCATCCTTTGACTTTCAGTCTATGAATTTCCTTTTGAGTTAAATGTGTTCCTTGTATGCAGCATATTGTTGGATTTTGTTTCTTGATCTACTTTGCCAGTCTACTTCTTTTAGTTAGTGAATTGAGGCTGTTTACATTAATGGTTATAACTGACATGTATTGGCTAATCTTTGTCATGTTATTTTCCTGCTGTTGGCTTCCTCCTTTTTCCCTCTGTTTAATTGCTTGCTTTGCTTGGTGGTGCCTTTCTATTGCTGTTCTTGAAATTGTAGTCATTTTTATCTCTTTCTAGAATATCTTTTAGTAGTCTTTGTAGGGTTGGTTTGGCAGCATGGATATCTTCAATTGTTCTTTATCATGGAAATGTTTTATTTCTCCATTAATTTTGAAGGATAGTTTTGCAGGGTGTATCAATCTCGGTTGGAAGTTGTTTTCTTTCAAGACCTGTAATAGTTCACTCCAAAGTCTTCTTGACTTGATGGTTTGAGTTGAGAAATGTGCCATGTTTCTAATGGACTTTCTTTTCTTATTGATCTGTTTCTTTTTCTCGAACAGCTTTTAATATTCTGTTCTTTTGCTGAATTTCTGGGATCTTGGTTATTATATGTCTGAGTGTAGATTTGTTTTGGTTATGCCTAATTGGAGTTCTATATGCCTCACTTAACTGTATGTCAGATTCTTTTTTCCATGCTTGGGAATTTTCTATTACTTCTGCAAATAGTCTTTTTATGACATTTGTTTTGATGCCTGCTGTTTCATTTACACCTACTAGTCTTACATTGTTTTTCTTTGCATCATCTTGCAGCTGTTGAATTATTTCCTCGTTCCTTGTTATTTTTAAGAAATCTTTCCTTTCATGATCATTAGCTGTAGTGCTGTGTTGACGTTCTAAAAGTCTATCTTTAGCTTCTTTCAAGTGCTTTTATCAGCTTTCAAGTTTTCAGTTTCCTAGATATCTCTTTGAATCTGTTTCATGCATTCTAATTCTTTCCTATATTGTTCATTCAAGGTTTCCATCATTTTCCTGTGCTCTATTTTTTAATCTTTGTCTTTTTTAGCTGTGCTGAGCAATTCTTTCATCATTATTGTCATTTCTTTTTTACCTGAGAGATTATTTCTGATCTGATGTCTTCTATGGCCTGATGGAGTTGTTTCTGTACTTCAGTTACTATCATTTCAGATATTCCGGGTGTATGACTTCCAAGCACTTCTGTATTGATGTCTCCAGATCTGTTCTGGGTGGGGTGGAGGTCTGAGATTGTATTTTGCTCCTTCATTTTGTCATTTTCAAAGATCCCAAGGATCCTCAGGGCTCAGCATGGCTCCTGTGGAGGAGGCAGGGCATGATCACTGAGGCACCTGAAGCTGTCTGGGGCTCAGCATGGTTCCTGCATTGGTTGAGGAGTGGGGCCTGCTGTCACTTTTTAAATTTAAGTATTACTTAATTTTTGAAATAGGTAGTATATTTTTTAATAGGTAGTTCAAAATTTAAAAGAGAGTGGAGGTATGTTTCAGTGTTGAGTGCTTGTCTAGCCTATGTGAGGCCCTGAATTTTATCCCCAGCACCACCAAACCAAACCAAACGAAACCATTCAAATGTTGCAAAATGGTATAGAGTGGAAAGTCTATTTTCTTCCATTTCCTTTTCTTGAAGCCAACCAATGTTAGCCTTTTCTCATCTTTCTTCTGAAGATAGTCTATATATGTGTTGTATCATTAAATGTGCATACATGTGTTGCCTACTGTCTGCCATCAAACCTGCTCTACACCTCTTCTGTGCCCTGGGGAGCTGGCCAAAGAACATACTGCCCAGGTTCCCTTGACCTTCATATGCCCTTGAGTTTGGTCAATGGGAGGCACCACTGGGAGTGTAAATGCAGGAGAGGGACAGTGTCGGCTGTTGTCCCTTAGCTTCTTCTGATTCCAGACACAACTGGGGCCTGAGTGCAGCTCTGTGTGGGTGGGGAGTGTGCACCAGATCCTTTGTTCAGTCCCCAGCACCACCAAAAAAAAGGGGGTGTAATTGTAGTCAACCTGAGTCCCTTTATAAACACAGCTCTCTTGCTGGGCAGCTCTCTGTTGTCTGTCATGGGCTCCAGGCTCTGTTGACACTGCTGCTTTTCCTCCTTCTGTCCCATACACATGGGGAGGGGAATGACATCCTTCACTGCTGGTCCAAGGCCAGCCTGTTATCTGCTATCTGCTGTCTGCTGTCTCCCTCCCTCTTGGGCAGGTTGGATGTTCTGCTTCTTTCTGACCACTCTGCCTTGGAAGTCAGCAGGCTTGGGAGGTGGCTGTGTGTAAGAAAGCATGTCACCCCTTCTTTGGCTCAAAGTTGAACTATGTATGGAGTGAAGAAGAAAAGAGCTGTGCCCAAAATACCTAAATGTGGGCCTCAGATACAATGATGTGATGACAGAAATTCACATTCTCTCTCTCTCTCCCTCTCTCTTGTATTAGGCAGTGAAGCAATGGTACATGATTAAGAAAAACAGGTTCAGTTCAGAGTAAGAAACACTGCCCGAGGACCTACTTTTCTGCCAGGCACTGGGCTGGGCAGTGTGAGTGATAGTAGATAAAGAAGGTTAAGAGGTGACCAGGTGTGGTGTTGCATGCCTGTAATCCCAGCACTTGGGAGACTGAGGCAGGAAGATTGCTGTGAGTTCAAGGCCAGCCTGGGCTACAAAATGAGTTCAAGGCCAGCCTGAACTGCATAGTGAGACCCTGTCTCAAAAAAGACAATGAAACAAAACAAAACCAAAAAACCCAAAATAAGAAGGTCAAGAGGTCACACCAAATGGAGCGGACAAATAAGTGTAATCCAGAGAGCAATAAGGTGTGAGGAGCACTGCCCTCACAGTACAGAAAGAAAGTTGTAGGACCATGAGGGAGCTGGTGATTGCCCAGGCAGCAGGGTCCTGAGGAAGCTCTGCTGAGGGATCTGTTGAGGGATTTGTGTGGATCTTGGAGGATTTTCAGGAGGTTTGTAGGAGGCAGAGAGGGGTCCGATCAGGGCACAGCTGTTCGATGGAAGCTGAAATTGGGAACATTTGTTAAGATGGGTCATGGAGCATGCAGTAGTCTTTGGACATGGCTCCAGAGTTATCTAAAAGCAACAGAAGAAGTGGGAGGCTCAGGCTCAAACAGGTTTAGCTGGAGGGCAGGAGGGCATGTGGACGCAGAAAGGGCTTGAAATGTAGCCAAGAACTCTTAAGGTGGAGATGTGGAGGCAAATGTGGGAGGAGGCTTCTGGTAGTGATTGTCAGAGAGCTATAAGACAAGCATAGGAGGCCAAGGTAGGGGACCAACAGTGTGAACAACCATGCCCAGTTCCACATAGTGAACAAAGAGAAACCCAGTAGTTTCCAGGGGCTCTTCTGAGACCAGTTTTAGTAGGATGAGTGGGGTGAAAAGCAGAGGTGTCCTCAGACTTAGAAAAGTAGTTACATTACAGGAAATCTAGATTGGCAGGAGCTGAGCTGCCTCTTTCCAGAGCATTCATTTCCACTGATAGAAATCTTGAGAAATAGGAACTAAGAGGTCTAGTCCTCTAACCCAGACAGATGAGAACTGTTTCCAAAGTGATGTTATCCTGACCCCTGGATGATGTCATTTCAGCCCTCAGATGTCTCCCCCAGACTGCATGAGTCAACTCTATATTTAGGCCTAAGGAGAAGTACCTTTGTGCTATGCACCAGCTCAGAAGTCTGTGCTAGTCTGCTTTAGCTCTCTCAAATTATTTTTGGCTATGACTTCATCATCAGCCCATAGTAGTTAATCTGCTTAAGCTCACACCACTTGGATTCCAGCACACTTCACTTTCATGCAGTATAATCTTAATGGGCTTTCCCCCTTTGCATTTGCAAGACACAGGAATTATACTTACAAGTACATTCATAGTAGTTTCCAAAGGCAAAAGTGGAAATGTCAGAGGCAACCATAAATAGATCCAAGAGCTTATGTTTATTACTTGGCATGACTGGGATAATAGTAATAGCTTCCGTGAATTAAGTGCTCAGTGTCTGTCAGCCAGTTTTCACAGAGCGTTGCCAGTTCTCCATTGCCTTAAAAGGTAACTGTGGTTTCCAGCTATGATGAAAGAGTGGTCTATGTTCCTTCAGACAGCAAATGGAAGAGTAGAGACTCAGGCCAGGGCTGAGCAAAAGCCCATGGACTTTTTCCACACTGTGCTCTTCTCTTCAAAATACCATGGTGTATTCAAAATCTCAGCTACCCAGGAGGTGAAGGTGGGATGATCACAAGTTTGAGGCCGGTCTGGGCAATTTAGTGAGACTCTGTCTCAAAATAAAAAACAAAAAGACCTGGAAATGTAGCGCAGTGGTGGACTACCCCAGTACAAGAAACCAAAACCAAAGCCATAGTGACCATTACTGCAAAGCAGAAGTGAGCCAGATTGTATCAGGTCTATTCACAAGTGACACGTAGGCCAGTGGTGGCAAACCTATGGCACATGTGGCAGCCAGCCATCACTGGCTCTAAAAGGTTTGCCATCACTGGCCTACACTGGTTCCTGGATGCTCTTATTAGACATACACTGTCTAACTTTTGTTCAGAGATAAATATTACAAAGTGCACTTGGTTGACTAAAGGGCTCCCTATCTTCAAGACATCAGAAGAGAAGGCAAGAAAGAAAAGAACAGGAGGTTTCTACAACTGAACTAGCACCTTAAGGAAATGCCAGGTTTCAAAAGAGCTGGAGATGGATTCTTACAAAATCATTTTTGTGAAACTTTGAACAAGTGGCTGTCTTAATCTAAATAATACTGAGAACACTTGTCAGAGTTGTATTTCTTTTATTGCTGTGGCCAGTACAAAATGTACAGTGCTTACTTAGGAAAGAAAAGGAAACTAGTATTAGCCAGTGCTTATCCTTGTGCCTGGGATGTGCTCAGTAAATATCAATGAATGACTGTTGACTTTGTCTCAGACACTGTACTGGCTTTTTCTTTGTGTGCAGGGGCATAAAGTTTTACATTTTTAAATAGAAGTTAAGGAGAGGAGCACTGAAGCATTAACTCTGGGTATTTCAGGTTGGAAAACTGAGTCATCAAGTTGATATTTAACACCATCAGGGTTACAGTGATCCCTCCCCGGTCATGGGAGTTATGTTCCAGAGACCCCTGTGATAGGTAAAAATCTATGAAGTAGTGGCATTATATTTTATTATTTATATATATTTCAAGGTTTTATAAACCCTTCCCACACTCCTATAAACCTTTCCCACACTCTTATAAACACTTTATATGCTCTTAAACACTTTCTGCACTCTTATACCTACATAATTTTAACAACATTTAAAAATCTATATGGGTACTCAATGTGAAGTGGACAAGGAGAGATGCTGAATGTATGGGCCTAGTGCAGAAGAGCAAACAGACTGATGCTATGGTCACTGAGCCAATCAGCGCCCAAGATACAGAACACAGTGCTATGGTTGGTCGCCTTCCATTCCATCAGCCAATAGTATGCCATGTACAATCTCATGTTGGCAAACTTGCACAAGCAGTAGTGGTGTACGGCATTTTCATTGTGCACAGTATGGTATTCATCCACTGATGAAATATATACTGTGTTTTATTTTGATTTAATAGTCTTTTAATATGTTTAAATTAACATTTTTATATTGTTTTAAATTTTTTAGCCAAAAATAATTAAAATCATAAATATTATATAAATACCTGCATACTGCAAAATCCCACAATATAGCAAAAACTCTGCAATACAGAATTAGATACATTTTTAAAAAACTCATGATACAGTGATGCTGCAATAAGTGAACCATGATATAAGGAGGGACAACTGTATCTCCCAATGAAGCATACCAATCAAAGAAGCTATTCTCAGGAGGCCATTCTGACATCAGAGTCTTTTCCCCCTTTTTAAATTAGTACATGTTTGCAGTGCATGACAATTGTATCAATTCATTGCATCTAAATAGTCTGTGAAGCAGCAATGGGAAAACTAAGGGAAGGGTACAAGGGGATGCTGAGTTCTAATATCTAGCACAGTGCCTGACATGAAGGGGCCAATCAATATGCTTTCTTGAGTCTACCGATCACTTTACAGTTAGTGTAAGTCATCTATCCTCAACTCAGCATTCTTGGGTCACTTTTTCCTTTATGACTAAACAGTAGCAGCACCCTTGAGGTTCTCATCCTGGCTAAATGATGGTGAAATTCTCAAGAACAGGACCAGCCTCCTTTGCTTAGTGCTTTACCCCAAAGGCCAACATGGTAGTTGTTACGTGGAAAATGCTAGATGAATGTTTGTTGAGTGAGTGAATGGACCCCATGTCACTATAGAATCTGTTCCTGAGTGTATCTAAGGGCTCCAAAGTGGTCCCAGATGGAGGCTACAGATCAGCCTTCTGGATAGCAGTTGTTTCCTGCCTTCTTCACACAGTTTTGCTTAATCTTGGACCTAATTACTCTCTCCATTTCCTGAAGCACTCTGAAGGCTTCAAAAATTTTGCTGACTTCCTGAAGACAGCATAAGGAATGTCGTAGTCAGGGCTTGCAAGGGAAACAATTTAATTCAGGACACATAATTTATAGAATTTTTTTCATAATAGTCACCCAAAGAGTCAAATGCAAAAAAGAGTGCAGGAAATCTGTCCATACACTGAAGACCAAAGAATCCAGCAGAGGGCCTAGATTCCACAGCAATGTCCTGCATGAGTCCAGCTGAAGACCTAGAGCCTACGGCAATGTCCTCCATGAGTCCAGCAAGGCCTAGAGCCCATGACAATGTCTCATGCAAGTCTGTTTCACAGATCTGTGCTGGGAAGGCCCCAAGGTCAGTGATGGAAGTTAGAAAGTCTGTGCCAGCAGGATGTGGGATCTGTGCTAGCAGGCTAAGGAATCTGCACTGGAGCCAGGAAGTGATGCTCAAAGTAAGGACCAGAGCTCCCCTGAAAAGAACCACAGCCATCCTCAGTAACAAGAAGGTCCCGAGCTCCTCTGATGATAACAGCCAAGTTCATGTCAGGAAAGTCAGCTCAACAAGCTTTTCCAGGAGAACCAACAGCATCACCCCTTCCTTTCCAGTTCTCCTTTTTATGCTGCTGGCAATAATACTCAGGTGGGCTCTTCACACCCAAAACCACACTGATTTAGTTCAGGTGGGTGTTACAAGTTGACCACCAATTATCAGTCCACCACAAAGGATTAACAGTGTTGGAAGCAAATTTAAAATTGTTTAAGCAAATAACATAGTTCCTGGAATCCACAGCCCATGAGTCTCAGGAGACCCCACACTTTGCCTTCCTCTCTAGTCCTTAGTAGGCTATGGTTTGCCAGGATACATTTTCCTTACCATAAGCATTCTAGTTGATCTGAGTAATGCACATCTACCCAGATGTATGAGCATGACACTCTTTGCAATAAGGTCTTTGCAAGTGCAGGTGAGTTAAGATAAGGTCATACTGGAAAAGGATGTGCTCTTACTACAGTAACTGGCATCCTTAGAAGAGAAAAGGGCTGGGGTACAGCTCAGTGGTAGAGGGCTTGCTTAGTACACAAGAAGCCCTGAGCTCAAGATCCAGCACTGCTTTAAAAAAAGAGAGAGAAAATTTATATACAGAGAAACAGGAAAGAAGGCTGTAGTGGTGAACATGAAGCTAGGGACTGTTATGTGGCTGAAAACCATGGAGTACTAGTGTTATGGTTTGTGTCTAGATGTACCCCCAAAGCCTCATGCACTTTTAGATATGACTTTTTTTGAGGCAGCTGAATTTAGAGTTTATGATAGACTCATAGTGCAATGCTGGGATTAAGTGTTCTGTGATTAAGAGGGAGTGATTACTGAATCAGTCCACTGATTGGATTGGTACCACCCTAATCCCAGGAGTGTGGATGAGATAAAAAGGGCAGAAAGAGGCTTGCTTCCTCCTTTTTGCTCTTGTTGCTTTTGCTGTCTTCCATGACCATGAATGGTTGTCCCTCAGCCATGTGCCACCCTGCCTTGGAGCCAGCCAATTATGGACTGAAACCTCCACAAACTGTGAGCTAAATAAACCTTTTCCCCTTTAACTTTGGGTGTCAGGTATTTTGTCTCAGCAACAAGAAAAGTAATTAAGACAACTAAGGATTATTGGCAACTCCAAGCTATGAGAAGCCAGAGAAGGATCGTTCCTTAGAGCCTCTGGGGGAGCAGGGAACTACCGACATTCGATCCTGGCCATCCAGCCTCCAGAATCTCAAAAGAGCACACTGCTGTGTCCTAAGCTGCCTCGAGTGTGGTGATCACCATGGCAGCCTTGCGAACAAACATACTTGTCTTCTTCTGGAACATCTTCTGTCCTGGACCCACCAGGAGAGACAAGCAAAAGAAATACCTATGTCAAAAGTCTCTCCCAAGATTATTGTGCAGAACTCCTGCACTGAAAAAGGCCTTTAGCATATTCTACAGCAATGCTCTGCTTGTCACCTCAGGGTGGTCCCTGCTCCAGAGCCTTCCCTGCCCCCAAGTTTGAAGCAGGCCAGGCTCACTGTCTATTGCGAGGTCATCCTCTCTTGGTAGCACTACCAGAAGTCATCTGTGCACCTGTTTTTTGTTGACTGGATCACCCTACTGAGTTTCAGTTCCACGAGAACAGACTGTCTCAGTGCACAGCTCCACCTAAAATGTAAGACTGATGCCTGAGACCCAGCAGAGACAGTGAATATGCACAAATTCTACTGCCTGACTGAATGAATGGGTAGCACAAGAACATGAATCGACCCTCAGTGAATCCTGCATCTTCCCAGATGGGGAACAGTCATGGAAATGGGGAATGTTTCTATCAATAGGCTACAGGAGGAAGACTTGGAAAGATGGTGTGCTAAGATGTATTTGAGTATGGGTACAGTGGTGCACACCTATAATCCAGCTATTTGGGAAGTTGGTTTATATTCAAGGCCAGCCTGGGCAATGTAGAAAGGCACTATCTCAAATGAATGAATGAATGAAGGTGTAGCTCAGTGATAGAGGACCCTGGGTTCAATCCCCAGTACCACAAAACAAAACAACAAAAACAAAATAAATACTTGGTTTTTGTCCCTAGTTCCATGCACAGAGCTTCTAAAACTCCTGGAATTCTCTGAGTGGTGGGGTATGGAGTGTCTTTGTTACTCACAACAAGCTCCTTTCAAAGATATCTGAATTTAAGTTAATAAAGCTACTCTGGGGGAAGGGGTAGCTAGCTTTACACTGGGGCTGGCAACCAGAGGAACCCAAGGGGATGGGCAGTAGAACTTTCAGCCTACCCCTTCCCTATCTCCAGAGAGGAGATGAGGATATTAATAGAGATAGATATTGAAGTCAACCTCCAATGGCCAGTGATTTCAAGCATCATTCCTATGTAAGGCAGCCTCCATCAAACCCTTCACAGTGGGCTTTGGGGAGCTTCCAGGTTGGCGAGCACAGGGCAGCACTGGGAGGTGGCCTGGGGCCTTGGATCCACCCCCATTTCTGCCCAAGGTTCTGTCCCATCTGGTTGTTCCTGAATTGAATATCTTATCATAGACTGATAATAGCAAGTAAAGCACCTTCCTGAGTTTTGTGAGTTTTCCTGACAAATTACCAAACCCAAGGAGGGGTTGGAGGAATCCCAAACCTTATAACTTGGTTGATCAGAAGCACAGGTGGCCTGGATTTGCAGATGGTGTCTGACTGGAGGATAGACTTTTGGGACTGAACTCTTAACCTGCAGGGTCTGTGTCCCTCAGGTAGTCAATGTCAGAATTGAACTGAGCTGTAAGACAGTTGGTGTCTGGAGAGTCAGAGAATTGATTAGTATGAGGGCAAACCCACATATTTTTTTCAGAAGTGTTATAGAAAAGAACAACACACAAGTGGCTTTCCACCTACATGAATACAGCTGACTCTGAAGAATCTCCTTCTTCGTAGGAAGGAGGACCAGACTCACCAACCTGCAGGCAGATTTGCTCAGTCCAGAGCCATTGTTCACTAGGACAGCAAGCATGTGAATATTCTCAAATGATGTGTTCAATATATGCAAATCATTAAAATGAACTTCTATTATTCAGACCTGATATGATGTTGAACCTACTAGCCACTGTCTTCAGGATTTCAAAGGCAGTTCTGAGTAGGAGGTTTTCAGTCTCCTGGGTCTTGCAGCATAGAATATGTTTTCAGTTCTTAGAGCCTTGTGTGCCAGAGTTCTTTAGAAAGATGGAGCAAGATGCCAGCCTCCTGGCTTTGATACACTGGGTGTGTAAGCCAGATGGCCTTCCGTGAAAGTGTCACTTCACCAAGTTAGAAAACATAGCCAGTCTCCACTTGACCTGACAGGGTGGTCAGAGGCACAGGAACTTCATGTTCTAGCAAATTCCTGCATGTTGCTCCACAGACCAGCCTCAATGTCTGTGGACAAATCTTAGAGAAGGTCTCTCTTCTTAGGGAAAATCTGTGTTGCTGAAAATTGAAACAACATACATAAAATATGTGCATTTTTATAGCATTTTATAATGTTGAGAAATCCTAACTAGTCACCCAGGCATTATTATCAAAAATTGAACAATGAAATATCAAAACTATAAAGAATTTAGATGAAATACAAGTGACATATTTAGCAAAGGAGGAAAAGTCACAAAGAACTCTGATTTCAACCAATAAGACCACACCATTTGTTTTATCTGATGCTAGAAAACAAACCATTTAAGAATTGTGTGGCCCCAAAATGGTAACAACCATTTTTGTTTATTATTTTGTAAAGTGGTCAGGATTTCGTAGACCTGGTTCCTCTTGGTGCCATTTGCTGCCGTTTGGGTGGTTCAGCTGCTACTGGAGAATGGAGGGTCCACTTCTAGGGTGGCCCGTGCCAATGCAGCCAACTGGGTCTGGAATGCTGGTGGAAGTGAGCTGGCTAAGGCCACGGGCCAGGGGCATAATTGTCCTCCACGTAGTTCTCTGCACTGCTTGGGCTTTCTTACATTCTGTTTGCCGGCTAGATTCCAAGAGTTGCGTCTTTTGGGGCCTTGGATATAGCTCAGCAGTACAAGCATCTGTCTGGCACGCGTAAGGTCTTGAGTTTGATACTCGGTACCAAAAAAAAAAAAAAAAAAAAAAAAGAGTTGCAAAATTTTTTGTTTGTTTGTTTGTTTTTGTTTTTCTTCTGGGACCAGGAATCAAACTCACGACCTTGCACTTGCCAGGCAGGCACTTATGCCACTGAGCTATATCCCCAGCCCTAAGAGTTGCAAATTTTGAAAGAGTAGGCCCAGGATCTACACAAAATTAATCATCTTTTGTTCTACTGGCCAACTCAGTCTCAGGTCTGTCCAGATCCAAGAAGGGAGGAGGGAAGAGTCTCCACTTTGGGTGTGGAGTGGGGTGGAGGATGACAAAGGGTTTGCAGCAGTCTTTCACTACCATTCATTTGTTTATTAATCAGTCCTCTGAAAGACCTGTTTACTCTGTTCCAGGCACTGTGCAAGGGTACCTGTGGGAACTCACTCAAAGCTGACCAAGAAACGGTTTCTGCTTTCCAGTAATTGCCAGCCTAATGGGCGAGGCAGATACGTAGAGACAACGTGATAGGTGCACAACACAGCAGGGTTGGGCTTTGGAGGGAACACAGAGAAAAACATATCACCTAACCCCAGCTGTGATGGAGATCAGTAGAGATTTCTATAGTGCGCACATGCTAGCAGGGGTCTCCAACGGGGGATACGTTAGCCAGGGTGTGCTGAGAGAAAGGGTGGAAGATAGGGGCATTTCATGTAGTGCTAGCTCCTTAGCTGTGGCAGATTCTGGAAATAGCACAATGTGGGAGGAGACAAAGGTGTTCTACTAAAGGGAGAGGCAGAGAGCATCTGGAAATAAAGACAGAAATGGGGGCAAATGGAGTCATGAGCTGGAGTTTGGTTTTTATTCTGTGGATCAGAAAAAGCAAATACACAGAATAAAGGCTGCCAGTCTTTCTTCCCTTACCAGTCACAAATACTAAGAATCCTTCCCAACGCAGGACTTTAGAAGCTACCTCCAAATGACTGCAGTTAGCTGGGAGGTGAAAACGTTTTGCTACATAAGCTGGAGGAAATAGGAAATCATAAGATGTGTGGTTGTGCTACTTGGAGCCCTGGACAACCTGCGGGGATGGATGTGAGAACAGCACTGGAGGTGAGGAGGAGACGTGGGGCAGACGGAGCGGTCCAGATGAAAGGGAGGGAGGGGTGCAAGCTGGACATAGGGACGGTGTCTATTTCAGAAGGATAGATTCCAGAGCTTCTTAGGATGAAGCAGGTGTTCCACTAAAGGGAGAGACAAAGGTGTTCCACTTTTGTGGAGTGTTGGATTGTGTTAACAGAATAAAGGAGAAACAAAAGATACTAATTCACAAATTGGATAGTCTTCCCCTCACTTTGCTTCCCAGGTCAGGCCTGGGACATTTGTGTGCATGTGAGCATTAGGTTAAGTGATGATACACAGAAAGAAGGCTGGCACCTCCAGGCGAATGAGGTTCACCTCCAGGAGAGAGCAAATCAGAAAAGGGCAGAGAAGGGGAGAGTCTCCAGGCAGAAATTGTGTTGGGGAAATTTAAGGGACTTTAGGGGGAGCACACAAGCTTGAGGTAGACAGGAGCTGTCAGTTAGCAGTGAGGCCTGTCAGTGAGGCCAGGAAGACAGACCTGGAAAGTGGGTATCCAGTGGCATGGCTGCATGAAGTCTCCTGAACTGATGTCCTTTGAGGGAACCGTGAAAGGACTTGAGTCATGTGGTCTTCCCAGTGCTTCTTGGGATATCATCGTATGTTTGGATGGAGCTAGGAGTGACTTGACATTTTGTGGCCTATAATTTCCTGAGGGATATAAAGAGGAATAAGGCAGTGCCTTGGGTCTCCCAGAGAGCTAGGGATGAGACAGAGGGAGCAGTAATTGTCATGGAGTGGGCTGTAAAAGAGGAACTTGTGGAGGTGGCCAACAAGGACAGTTAGGAAGGTTTAAGGGGTCTGTTGGTTTGGAGGACATTTTGCAAGGGGAACAGTACAATACAATACACAAATTTTATAAGATTATTTATAATAGTCACCCAAAGAACGATATACAAAAGAGTGCAGGAAATCTGTCTGTACACTAATACCAAGGAACCCAGCTGAGGGCCTGGATCCCACAGAAATGTCCTGCATGAGTCCATCTGAATACCTAGAGCTCATAACAATGCCTCCTATAAATCCCACTGGAGGCCCAGAGCCCACGATAATGTCTCATGCAGGCCTGTTTCACGGATCTGCACTGGGAAGGCTCAAAGGTCAGTGGTGGAATCTGGGAAGTTTGTGCCAGCAGGATGAAGGATCTGTGCTAGCAGGCTGAGGGATCTACACTGGAGCCAGGAAGCAATGCTCAGAAGAACCAGAGCTCCCCCAAAAGGTACCACAGCCATCCTCAGCAACAGTGAGGTCCCAAGCTCCTCAGATGATCAGGATGGCTGAGTTCCCATCGGGGAAGCCAATGCAGCAAGCTTCTCCAGAAGACTGGCAGTGCACCATCTTCCCCTCCGGAGCCAGGAAGCGGTGCTCAAAGTGAGGACCAGAGCTCCTCCAAAGTGAACCAAAGCCTTTCTCAGTGTCAACAAGATCCCGAGCTCCTCGGAGGATGAAAACAGCCTAGTTCATCAGGAAAGCCAGCATGACGAGCTCCTCCAAAACAACAAACAGTTCCTTACAGCTTCTACCAGCTTCCAACAGCCTCTCTCTCTGTCTCCATTTGTGCCTCTTATGCTGCTGGCAACAATCCCCAGGTGGGCCTCCCACACCCAGCACCACCCTTACTCAGTTCAGCTGAGTAAGTTGACTACCAGTTATCAATCCATTACAAGAGGCATCAGTAAAGTATGGTGTCACCAAAGCCAAGAATTTCAAGAAAGCCGAGAATTTTAAAAAGGAAGTGGCCCCAAACATTGCATTCAGCAGAAAGATCCACTAACAAGAGCAAAGTGCTGTCATGGGACTTTTCAGTGGAGGACACTGGTCACTGTTACAACCATGACTTAGTGGGATGGTTGCAATAGAGCCAGTCTGCACCTGTGGACTATGTGGGGTATGAAGCAGTGACCATCAACGGGTATAGATTGCTTTCAGAATCTAGGTGGATGAAGACAGAGATGACAGGGTTGGAAGAGGGTGTAGGTTCAAGAGATAGGTTGGCATGTTCAACATATTCTAAAAAGAAAAATGTAATTCCCTATGGATTCTGAGCAGGTAAAATCAAATAGCAACTGCTAAGGTAAAGCCTTTATAACTATTTGCTGATGTGCTCTTTCCTATCTGTTAAAAAAATTTAATAGACTAAAACAAAACACAAGCACATACCAAAACTCTGTCTTTCACTGACCCTGATTTGGTCAGCTTTGTATTGCTGGAACAAAATGCCTGACACCTGCAATTTGAAGGAGGGGAAGCTGGCTCACGATTTCAGAGGTCTCAGTCCATGGCCAACTGGCTCCAAGGCTGAAACATCACGGTGGAGGAAAGCTGCCTAGTCCACGGATCAGGGAAGCAGAGAGTGGGGGGGGGTGCCAGAGGGGAGGGGCCCGAGGCCACAGATAGTCCCCGAGGTCTAGGTGACCCACCTAGAGACACACAGAAGTGTGCTTTTCTAATACCCTATGTGCCTCTCAAGCCACTCAAGTTAGCAATCACAATTAACCATCAGATCCAGCCTGGCGTGACTCCAGCCATCTTGGTTGTAACTGCTCCCTTGACTGTCGGGTGACCCTGGTACACATCCCAACCCCCACAGAATGAAATCATTCATGTAGTTACCTGAGCATGGTGTGCTGGCCACTGACATGTAGATGACTTCAGTTGCTTTCCTATCTTGGCAATTGTGAACACAGGAGTACAGACCTTCTTAGGACTTGATGATTTCATTTCCTTCAGGGTTATGCCCAGCTAAAGGGTCATTAAGTCATGGTAGTTCTATTTTAATTTCTTTAGAAACTGCCATACGTACAAATTCCCTGTGATGAATGTGATCACTATGTATATCTAAATTGTACCAAGAAACTTAATTTAAAGAAGAAACTGCCACACTTTCCCCATAGTGGTTACGTAAGTCTACATTCCTGCCAAGATTCTCTTTCTCTAGACTAGTTTTTAATTTAAGCAAGATAATACTCAGTATTGGTATAAGTGGTGGGATTGTGAATTGTTACAACCTGTCTGTGTTAGAAACTTTAAAATGGCTATCCTGTAACTGCTAATTGTTAAGAATGTAGCTAATGAAATAATTTCACAAACATTTAAGCTTAAGAATCTGTATTGAGCCTTGGAAAAAAAACCCCAAATACCCAATCCTGTGAAATAATTAATAAATAATGGTAAACCCATATGACACAGACAGAAAATCAGATTTTGAAAGAATATTTAACGATTGGAAAATGTTTATAATAACACAAATTCAGGTTGTATTTTTTTCAGTGTGATCTCAATTTCATGAAAAGACTCACACACACACACACACACACACACACACACACACACACACACATATTGGTACATTACTAGTCAGCCTTTCATTACCGGGACAAAATACCTGACGTACACAGTTTAAATGAGGAGTGATTTACTTTGGCTCACAGTTTCAGCGAGTTTGTCCACAGCCACAGAACAAGGGTCTAGGAACCAGACATAGTTCCCAAGGTCGCGCTCCATGACCTACACAGACTCACCATCTCCCAAGCATCTCTCAAGTCAATCGGGTTCACCATCAAGATCAACCATCATAGATACATTGTCTGGAAATAGAGTACAGTAAGTCCCCAATTTAAGAACATTTGAGTTGTAAACTTTCACAAGTGTTTTGTATAAGACTCACTTTGTTTGCTTACAAACAGATCTGATTTATAAACAATTCTCCTGGAATGGAACTCATTCATAAATTGGGAACTTACTGTACCTATAACAACACAGCAAGATACCAGGCACAATTCTATATCCAGGTGGTTTTATTATGGGTGATTTATATATTCTTATTGTATACTTTTCCACATTTTACAAATTTTTACAATGATATGCACTGTTTTATAATCAGGAAAAAAAGTGAACAAAAATGACATTGTATCTGGTGTCTGACTTGTAAATCCTGCTGACTACAGGCAAAACCACCAAGTTCTGACTCAGCCTCATTTAAACCAAGGGACCTCAGAACTCTGAAGTGCTAGAATGTCAGTCTGTGAATCCTGCTTTTCTGGGGAACAAATCAACCAGTACTCCCAGACTTTCTGGCAAGCAGCCTTTCCAGGGGCCAACTTTGGAGAATGTAGATTGTCCTTTTAAGAATGGCAGAGTGTTGATATCTCAATTAATTATGCATGTCTGATCATAAACTGTGTGACAATGGTGTGTGTTTGGAGTTATTCCATAGCAGTGCTAATTTGGGCACAGAGGTGACTGTCACTGTCAGTGTTGATGTTTTTACTTCTGTGGGTGAACTGCCCATGAGCCTGTGGGTGGACTGCCCATCAGGAAATGGCATGAATTTCCCGATATCAGACCCACTGCTTTTATCCAGTTATTCTTTTTAATGCTTTAAGTTTGGGTGAATTTTATCCTGTGTGTATTTTATTTTTCAGGGCTTCTTTTAAAATATGGAGTGAGAAAATATTTGTCTTGTTTCTAAGGTGTGTGTGTGTGTGTTTGATTTTGAGCCATAATGTCCAGAAGAAAGGAAAGGACAAACCAGAGCAGAGCCCATAACCCACTGCTGTGCTGAGCCAAGCTCCCCATCCGCCTGGTAGAGAGCCAGGCCTCAGCTTTGAAGGAGTCCTGGTTGGTCAAGTCTCAGAGTGGCCGGGGCTCAGATCCTGGCCTCCTGTGAGCTGTGCTGGGGACAGCAGCTGTCTTCAGCCTTTCTCACAGACTGCCCTGCCTTGGAGGTGTCCAGGAGGCCCCTGCCAGGTCTAGGCCAGTTCTAGAGCAGCTCTAGACCTGCCCCAGCCCTGCTCTAGACCTTCACCCAGTCCCTGCCGCACATAGCACCCCAGCCCACGTGTGCCAGTTGTGTGTGTGTGCTGTGTGTATCAGCTGCTGTTGCTGCTGTGACAAACAGCTGCAGATGAGGCATTCTGAACAGCACAGACGTCTCTTGGGTCTCAGTGGCCAGGGGTCCAGGTCGGCTTTATTAGGAAAGCGGAGGTATTGGCAGGATGAATCCTCAGGGGGGTCTAGGGCATCCATTTCCTACTTTCTCAGCTTCTTGAGATGCATTGTTTAGCTCAGGAGCTTTGTTATTACTTCAGAGCCAGCAGAGGACCATTATCTTCAGATCCCCATGTTGCTTGCCAAACATGGTGGCACATGCTTGCTATCCCAGCACTCTAGGAGGCTGAGGCAGGAGGATTACAAGTTTGAGCCCAGCATGGCAAAAGTTAGCAAGTTAGCAAGACGCTATATCAGAGTAAAACATAAAGGATTGGGGATGTGGCTCTGTGTGAAGGCCCTAGGTTCAATCCTCAGTAACACACACACACACACACACACACACACAGAGCTCTGTGACCTGGGAAGGTTGCTCAACCTTCTTTCCCTCCTCACGTGTGAATGACATGTGTCTCCCATGTTGCTATGGATGTGGGATGAGACCAGGCTTGCGAGGCGTGTGATGTGCAACGCTCACATCCTACGTGTGCTACAGATGGGAACAAATGGCTGAGTGACATGGGCAGTTTACCTCTGCCTTGCCCATCACCCATGTAAGACGTGGGGGCTCTCTGGGCCCTGTGGGAGGCCCCTCCCTGCCTGTCCCAGTGCTGCCTTGTCCTCTGCTGGTCCCAGGCACCTGCTTGAGACCTCCCTGGTCCTCAGTCCCCAAGGAGCCTCGGCACCTGCTGTGCTTGCTGGTCTGCTGCATCCACCACGCAGGCCCAGGTGGCCCAGTGCTATGGTGGCCCATGTCTGATCTGCAGTTCAGAATTGATGTGCCCAAGGCCACACCTTTAAATACCCCTACCTCAAACCAAGTACGGCGGCACAGGTCTGTAATCCCAGCACTCTGTGAGACTGAGGCAGGAGGAAGACCAGTCTGGGCAACTTAATAACTTTAGTGAGACCCTTAAAATAAAATAGAAAAAGCTGGGTGTGCAGCTCAGGGTAAAGCCCCAGGCTCATCCTTGGTACTGAAACTAAAATGAACAAGCAGAAACTCCACCTGAGCCTCCTGAATGAGGCTCACTTTGGAGAGTCCCCCGGGCTCAGAGCCCACTCAGCAAGTCCAGTGGTCACCTGTGTCCACCCTGACTCGATCCAAACCCTTCTCACTAGGCCACCAGCTCCACCCAGCCAAACACAGCACATCTTAGAGCTGGACTCTTCTCACTCTGTCCTTCCCTCCTCATGCGTCTGTGACTCAGCGTCGTCATCCTTTAAGTCCTTTCTGACAGCCTGGCTCTGCTCTGCAGCAGCATCAAAACCCTTGTCACAGCGTGCACCTCCTCACATGGTCCAGCCCCGCCGCTCCTCTGGTCTCTCTTCCCGCTGCATTTCCCTTGCACACCTCCTGAGCCACAGTGGCCTCCTGCTGCCTCAGTGACAGCCCTCCTGCTGCTGCCTCAGGACCTTGGCATGTGCTCTGTCCTGTACAGGAGTACTGCCTACCCTCCAGACAGCTGCCTGACTCCCTCCTTACTCTGAACGCCATCTCCTGCCCATCTCTGTGAGAAGGTGTTCTCACCACTCTATTTCTTTAGGGTGCTTGTTCCTGCAGGACGTTGCCTCGTCCACCGTGTACCCATCTCTCTCACTGGATAGAACCCATGTGTGCCACTGTACTTTCAGCATTTGATGTGGAGTTGGCATTTGATACTTCTTCTTTTGGTGCTGAGTATTGAAAAGCAGTGTGTGCACTGAGCTACATCTCTAGCCCTTTTTATTCATTTACTTATTTATTTTTTATGTTGAGACAGGGTCTCACTAAGTGGCTTAGTTTCCCAGGTGAGCTCAGACTTGTGATCCTCCTGCCTCGGCCTCCCAGAGTGCTGGGAGTACAGATGTCCTAATAGATATTTTTCATAAAAAACTTTAAAAATAGAAATCACCTTTTATGTGCTAGGTAATGTTCTTTGTGTTTATAAGCATTAAGTATCTTACTCTTTCTAACAGTGGAAAGCACTGTTACTATCCGTCTCGATTTATTTTATTGCATTTTATTTTATTTCTGTGGCACTAGGACCTGGAGCACGTCAGGCAAGTGCTCTGCTCCTGAGCTGTACTCAGCACTGACTTTGTTTAGCAAAGGACCGCTCACCTCTGGACAGCTTGCTTGAAGTCTCGTGTGGCGACAGGATGTTATTCTCCAGAGATGCAGCCCTATGAGGGTCCTTTGTGACTGTCAGGTCCCAGCTTCCCACTCTTGGAGGAGCACTTGGGGGCTGCGAGAACTCCGCTCCCTCGGTGCACTTCGTGTCGAGTGTGTTCCTAGTCCCTTCACACAGCAGCTCATGGTCCTGCACTGGACCATGACTTTTGTCAGCCAAGAAGCTGGCCTGAGAACAACAGAGCCTGGGGTGGGGTGAATACCATGCTCGTGGAAGTTCCTGAGTGGAGCCCACCCTCTAATAGCAGCCAGTTCCTGGAAGAGGAGCCTGGTGGAGCAGAGGTCAGTACCCTCTCCTTTCTGGAACACAAAGACATCAGAAGGAGACACCAAGTCCTTGTCTTTCTGATAATTCCTGAGCATCTCTTTCTGGAAGTTACTTCTCTTCTAAGCCTTAGGTTGGACTGTTTGCTTTTCCTCCCACCCTTTTAAGATCACTCAAAATCCTTTATTTGTACTTGCTGTAAATGTGTGGGGCAAAGGACTTCACACCCCTCATGTGTTCCTGCTGTCTCTCACAGCTACTCACTTCATGGGACAGCTTAGCTGCCTCCCCAAGTCCTTTTAGAAGTGATGATGTCATTCATTGGGTTTTCTGCAAGCAGTTTATTCTTTGGTGTTTCTTAGGACCATTTACAATTTCCTGTTGGATAGGATTTTGTCCTGCTGAAATTCTATCTGTGGAGTTTTCTATTAGTTTACAATACACTGAGTCTTTCTGTCTCACCACCACCCTCCTCACAGTTGCATGTTAGCTGTGGCCTCTGAAGCTTTCTGGAGTGCAGACCCAGCCCTGGTCCCTAGGCCGTGATGCTCTTGCTGCAAGGAAGAGTCATAGGACTCAGCAGCTGTAGCTCAGGAGGGCAGAGCACAGGGACTCTGCAGGCGGTGCATGCCAGGCTGGCACTTGTCCTGGGTGGGTTCTCCCAGGTGGTCCTGGTTAAGCCAGGAGTGGGCAGGGTGTGGCACAACTGAGGAGCAAGACCGTTAACCCAGGCCCCACCAGCTGAATAGTAATGTGAACTTCTACATTTCTTCCTATCCTTTCCCTCTGTCTCTCTACTCCTCACCTTTCCACTGGTTGAAACTCAGACTGTCTTGTTAGCTCTCTTCTTTAATGTAGAAGAAAACATTGGCATGAAATTTTTCTATTCAAAAGAATATTTTAAAAATATACTCTCTCCACCGGATATGATCAGACCAAAGCTCAATAAGGCAGGTTACAGCCACCATCTGCCTTTCTCCTCTTAATCCCAGCCTCTGCCTTGCATGGAAAAGGTGGAGGAAGTGAGAAATGCTGCTGGATGGAGCCCTGCAGTCACACAGGCTGTGCCTGCCTTCCAAAGCCGCATCAACAGGGAGGCCTGGGTTCTTTCTCTCTTCATTCTACACTGCAGTCATGTGCCAAGAGTTGGTGCTGGGGTCATGGTTGTAGTTGGCCTAGTAAATATAAAAACAGCCCCTGCACTCAGGAGCCATCAAAGAGCAAAAGCTGTTGAAGTCATTATGAGAGTGGCGAGTGTCCCCTAACACACAAGAAGGCTGCATAGGAGTTCATGGGGGGGGGGAGAGGTCTGAGGCCCCTGACCTGCAGGTGCAGCCTTGCCGCATTGATATCCCTAGGATCAGTATCCAGGCAGATCCACCACACACAATCTTTCTGGGGACCCCTGCACTCCCTAGTAATTCTGGGCTGTGTTCTCCATCCCTCTGCTCTGCACTTGGCTCTTTCCTGGCATTCGAGCCCCTTCTCCTCACTCTTGCCAGTCCCTCCCCTCTGAGATCAAATCCTTTCCCTGTATCTCCAGCCACTGACTGGGTTCTGCCAGTCTGTGCTGCTCCCTGGCCACCTAGCACCAGCCTGCCCACTGCTGTGAGTGGACCCACTGCCCAGCAGAGCCCATTTGGTCCTGGGTCACAGAGTCATCACCATGCCTCAGCTTGGCTCTCAGGCCTGTTTTTCTGATTTGCTTCCATTTCTTCTTGCTGTGCCCCAACAGGCTTTGTGACTAAGTATGATTTAGGACATTATTGCCCGGTGTTATGGCTTGTATCTAGATGTCCCCCTAAAGCCTCATGTGATCATAGGTGGGATGTTGCAAAGGTGGCTGGATTAGGGTGTGTGAATGTGGATTAAGGGTATGCTACTAGGATTAAGGGTATGCTACTAGGATTAAGGGTGTGGATAATGGAAGCCTGACTCTAGGTGGGGGTGGTACCAATCAATAGGCTTGTATCTGGATGGGATATAAAGAGGCAGAAAGAAGGCAGCTTCGCTGCTGCTTGCTGTTTTGTTATCTCTTGGCTGCTTGCCATGGACTCTTTCTCCTCTGCAAGGCCCCTCTGCCATACTGCCCTGTTTCAGAGCCAGCCGACTATGGACTGAAACCTCTACAAACTGTGAGCCAAAATAAACTTTTTTCCTTTAACGTGTACGTGTTAGGTATTTTGTCTTAGCAGTGATAAAAATAACTAAAACACCCAGAGTGTCCTGGGATTGCTGGCAGTTGAATTCCCATTGATTGCTCCTTTCTCCTCTGTCCACAAGGTACATGTTGCCTATTTGGTCAGCAAAAGTCTTCTGAGAGCCTATCAGGCTCCAGACACCAAGCGCTGAGGACAAGACAAGGACCCTGATCTTCTAACTCTGTCTGTATGTGCTCTCTGTGGACACAGGACTTCAACATCAAATGTGCTCTGGGAGGAGGGCAGTTTGGTCTTCTGCAGAGCATATAAAACACACTAGGGCTGGGGATGTAGCTCAGTGGTAGAGCTCTTGCCTTACAGGGCCCTGGGTTTGATCCCCAGCACCACACATACAAAAAAGTACCAAGATGCATTGTGTTCCTCAAGATGAAGGAGCCAGTTGTGACCTAACTCCATGCCTTTCCTTCCCCTGAGGAGAACCAATCCCCATGTGGACCATGTCCCAGATACCCTGCTGAAAGCATGATGTCACCCCATAGAATTACACCAAGTTTATAGCCACAACAGATAAAGGAATGTCAGGCTGGTAAATCAGACAATTGCTCTTTGAGACTTGCAGATGAGGCAACACAAACTTCTTGTTGCTGACACAAAGATTCTGGGTTGAGGTTTCTCATTTCAGAGATTTTAGCCATGCTATTTTAGGGAACATAAATTTGACTTTCATTCTGATCAAAACCTGTTATAATTACATGCTTCATTGCTGGATAAATATTCCTAAATTATTTCCTCCAACAGTGATTATAATCTGGTGGCAAACAGCAAGCACACACACACACACACACACACACACACACACACGCACACATACACACACAATGTGGTGTTTTTTCCCCTGAATGTATATGTAGTTCTCTGTGCTATTCTTTTAGCTGTTTTCTTTTGTCTCTTCCAGTTTCCAAAGTTCTCCTATTGATTATGATAATCACTAACCAGACAAATCTGACCTATCCAGAGTGACTACTGCTAAGCAGAACATTAGAATCCTGTACCAGGACCTTGAGACAAACGTTGCTCCTTACTCTTCCTGAGTAGCAGTGGATCCAGGAGGATGGGGTCCTGGTGCTGCAGCAAACACAGGAACGTGCTGTGAGGTGGAGCTGGCTAGTGCCACATAGGTGGTGGGGGTAACAGCCCCATAAGGTGATAGGACAGATTCCCAAGAAAGGAGGCAGGCTGCAGGAAGCTGTCTTCTCTCCTACGGATGGGGGTTGTGGTCCCTGGAATGAAAGAGCACAAGTCTCACCACCTGTTCCACCTGCAGCTGCTGCATCTGTTCCCCAGGATACAGATCTGGGGAGCAGCCTCCAGTTTGAGACTCTCTGGTGACAGCATGGGGCTCAGTGATGGTGGTCTGTCCCAGGCCCCAGGCTAGGGACTCTAACCTCCCTGGGAGAAATCCTTCTTTTTTTCTATCATTGCATCCCCCTACATTTAACAGTGACTTCTAAGAGCAAAGCACCCTATTAGACATGGAAAACACAGGCAAAATGATATTTATGACGTGTCATTTAAAAATATAGAAATATTTAAATTTTAAAAATTATCTCAGTAAAAAGCACTTCCCATGTATCCCCATCAAAATTCTCCTTGTCACTTCAAACATACATATCCCATCATTCTGGAAGTCCTCTTTTGGTTCTTTTCATGGCTGCTTCAATGTCCTACACTGATTGAAAATATATATGACAATTTCTGTCAAATAAAATCAGAATGGTGCATCCTCATCCACCTTACTCACCAGATCAGCCATGGTGTGACTTCTGGCTCCTCCCCAAAGTCAAAACAACCATGAAAGGGGAACATTTTGAATCTGTTCAGAACCTCAAGGCAGCCAGAACAGTGCAACTAAAGATACTTAGGAAAGAAGACTCCTGAGCTGCTGCAGAAAGGGGAAAGAGCCATGGGACAGGAGTGTTCAAAGCTAGGGGGAGCTTTTTGAGGGGATCAATGGCAACCTGTCTTTTACTTAGTATTTTTTAAACACTAATTGTATGTTTTGATCACACCTCATAGGTCCCTTTTCTCAAGTATCTGATGAGAAAAATAAAAAGAAACATTTAAAGAGATACAAATGAGGGAGATCTTTGTCCTGGCAGAATAGTTTTGCACCTTTATTGTAGCTATGGTTCCATGAACCTGCACAAGTGATAAAAGGGCTTAGAACTACACACAATGTTCCCATGCCAGTGTCCTAGTTTTGACCTTGAGCTAGTATATGTAAAATGTGACCTTCAGAGGAACTAGGAGGAAGGGTACAAGGGACTTCTTCATACTACCTTTGCCACTTGTTATGACTCCATAATTCCAAATAGAATGATCTTTTTATTTTAATTTTTTAAAGCTTTTTTGAGACAGGTTTTCACTAAGCAATTCAGGCTGGCCTTGAACTCACTTTATAGTTCAAACTCACAGCAATCCTCCTGCCTCAGCCTCCTGAGTGCTGAGATTACTGGCATGTACCACCACACCTGGCCAGAAAATAGGATGATTTTTAAAGGATGAGAGAACTGAGATGCTCCTGTTTCCATTTTGCACCTAAGAACAGAGATTATAGGAAGTTCAAAGATTCAGCCAAAGTGACAGAGTTGAGTGTCTGTTAGGCAAATGCAGATAAAGTCTGGCATTCAAGGTAAAATCTGGGCTGGTTCTGTAGATACGGAGTCATCAACTTGGCCTGCAGAGAGGAAGTAGATGAGCCCAGTGGCAGAGGCTGTTGGGCAGCTGAAAGCAGCGCTGTGGAGGAGTTGAACTGAGAAGCGCGGCCCCAGAGAGGGCACCAAGCTGACAACAGCTGCAGTGGAGGCCAGGGAGAAACTACCCTGTGGAGTTGCTCAAAATTACAAACAAAGCATGAATGCATCTTCTCAAGTCTGTGCTCTACTGCACAGTAGAGCTGCTCCTTGCAGAGCACACCCGCTGGTTCTCCGGCACTTCTCACGCGCACCGTGGGTTTGCCGCTCTTTAGAAAACCCTGCACACACTGCTCCCTCCTGTCAACACATGATTTTGTCAGCTTTTAGAAATATTTGCCCGAGTCGGGTGTTGTTCTATTCAGTGTGTCAGGTCCCGAGAACGAGGTGCCCGCAGATGAAAAGAAAAAGTTAGAGAGACAAGAAAAACAAGAGAGGCAAAAAGTCTGGGATCAGGGGGCTTACAGCCTCTCAGACAGCTGCCTCGAATACCAATTCAGTCACCTTTTATTGAGCGAGAACCAAGGGCATAGCTAGTACAAATGGGTGGCTACCAAACGTTTAGCAAGGAAAATTAAAGGATTACCTTTCCCCACATGTGATCCAAGACACGCCTGTAATCCCAACACTCAGGAGGCTGAGACAGGAGGATCGTAAACTCGAGGTTAATCCAGGATGTATAATGAAGCCTTATCTTAAGAAACTCTTAACAAACAAATCACTGTGTCCTCAATGCGTTCTAATCAAAGAATGTCCTCCACAGCGGGGGAAATAGCTCAGCAGGCACAAGTGCCTGCCTGCCAAGCACAAGGTCCTGAGTTTGATCCCCAGTACCAAAAAAAAAAGTAATATTTTCCCATTTGATGGGTGAAACTTATTTTTCCCTGGCTAATTATTAATGATTTGGATGGGCTGGGGATATAGCTCAGCAGCATAAGTGCCTGCCTGGCAAGTGCAAGGTCATGAGTTAGATTCCCGGTATGAAAAAAAATAAAATTCTAATTCATACAAAAAAATAATTATTAATGATTTGGGTAGTTTTCTATGTCTATTGATCATTTGTATTTTTAATTTATATGTTTGTGACTGTCCATTTTTTCTACTGAATTTTAATTTTTCTTGATTTAGATACATTTTTATTATTGTGGTTATTGACCTTGTGCTTTGTATAGTTTAATTAGTATTTTTCCTTGGTTTGTCATTTGTACTTTTTTTTGAGACCAGGTCTCACTGCATAGTGCAGGCTGGCCTCGAACTCTCCTATGTAGCCCAAGCTGGCCTCGAATTCATGATGAACCTCCTGTCTTAGCCTCCTGAGTACTGGGATTAGAGGTGTGCACTACCATGCAGTTTGTCATTTGTATTTTTAAAATTTTTTTTTTGTCTTTTTGAGACAGAGTCTCACTATGTAGCTCAGGCTGACCTTGAGCTCACTTTGTAGCCCAGGCTGGCCTCGAACCTGCAGCAATCCTCCTGCCCCAGCCTCCGGAGTGCTGGGATTACAGGAATGCACCACCATACCCAGGTAGTCATTTGTATTTTAATCTTACATATAATTTTTCTTTTCTTTTTTGCCACAAGTTTTCTTTCTTTCTTTCCTTCATTTGCAATCTTAGTCTCCATCTCTCTCTTTCTCTCTCTCCCTCTCTGTCTCCTGGGGAGCTAAGTAGGGCCTTATGCATACTAGGAAAGACTCATCACTGAGCTGCACCTTCAGTCCCAGAAAATTTCAATTGATCATATACAATATTATTTATCACTATTTTTCCTATATTCTTTTATTTTTGTATTTTAAAGTATTTACATCTATATCTTTGATCTGGCTATAGTTTATTTAGATGTAATGCAGTAAGGTTCTAATATTTCCCCCCAATTACTAACAAATATTGCTACAGCAAACAGAAACACTGAAATGATACCCAGGCTTTGGAGGCATATCTATTTAACATCAGACTGGCACTGACAAGGAATCAGTCCTTATAAAAATGTCAGGCCCTGATGGCTGGTGGTCTAGGGCTTAAATGGGATAAGCAAGCAGAAAGTACAGAGGCAGAGTAGCTTATCAGTTCTTACAATACGTGTCATGGTGACCAGCTATGCATCACAGTGATCAGCTGTTTCTAAGAAACAGAAGTAACAGGAACTGTTACCTGGGCAACTAACAGAAACTGAGGTATACAGAGCCTACCAAATGCAGAAATTGGAGTTCCTGCTTTTGAGAATGGGGCAGCCTCCCCCGCTCCCTCTAAGTGTGGGAGTCCTGGTGTGGAATAGGTGTGCCAGAGCACTGGCCTGCCTGAGGATCTCTGCATGGGCTAGCACTGTCCTGGGTAGCACCTGGAGGAGCCATGCAGTAGTGGGGTGGGGGTGGGGATCTTGGCCATTTGCATCAGAAAGCAGAGCATGGAGCTACACATTTCAAGTTCTTCCCCGGGCTTCTCTCAGTGCTCCTGTTGGGAGCCTGTGGTCACCACTGCATTTCTGTGTGTGGATGCCTGGCCTCTCTTGTCTGTGCCTGGGGCCCTGCTGCTGTGATGCCAGTCTGTCCTCTGAGGTGAGCTGCATTGGTCTCTGTCACTCTCGAGTCTCCCTAGAAGCTTCAGAATTTATTTGTAAATGGGAATTTGTAAATAGGATAGCCCATGCCCTCCAGAGGAGGGCAGAGAACATCTAGGGGATTATCCTCCTGGTCCCTCCCCCCCATATTAATGTATGATACTCTGTTAGGGTGATTCAACCCAGACCAGGTTTTCCTCTGCAACTTTTCTTGTTGGGAACTGGGCTGTGTAAAGGCTGTGTTCCTGACCATAACTCTGAAGACAAGATGACACCACAGTTAAGGCTGCTGAGGACATGGCTCTTACTCTCTATTCCAGAGCAATAAACTGCCAACCTTAGAGATAAGACAGTTCTTCAGTTAGCAAGACTTACTGCTTAAATTTCTTTGATCTTTTGCTTCACAAGGCGTTGCTCAGTTTCCCACCTTTATCTCAGCGACCCCTTTCCTTTGTTTGAAAACCCAATAAATACAGAATAATAAATCCAGAAAAGTCTTCATCATAGCTCCTAGAGAGTTCTGACATTCCTGGACTCCTCACAAAATCATATGACTTGTCTCTTTTATTCAAGCCTTTGCTGTAATTCATTTTAGGAGATTGGGGGCTAGGCCAAGTCCCTGATATTTTCTAATTAAAATTAAGAGAGACTTTCCCACTCTAGAGGTAAAACTGTAGGATTTTAAAAAGAAAAGGGTGAGTGGTGTACAGCCGATTTCCTTCCTGGTGGAGAAGGCTGATCTACAATAAACAAGAACCAGGATAATAGATTCCAAAAGGAGAAGGAGCAGCCTGGCTGCTTTCCAGGTGCTGGGTCCATTCTTCCTGGCCGGCTGCATCCCGATTTCCTCAGCATTTGATTATTCACCTCTGTCTTGGATTTTGTGAACCAGCAATCCCTCACCCCCTTTAGATTAATTCAGGCTGTTTCTATCATTTTGCAGCCTTTACATAGATGCAAATACAGTGCCCTGGGATGCTTGATTCCTCTGCTGGACTTGATTCCTCTGCTGGACACTGAGCCTGACTATAAATACTGCATCTCACAGGTGAACACATAAGTCTGGGATCAGATGTCACCAGGCTTGATTTCTTACCTGCAGATGGTTCACAGTAGGGTGAATAGTTAAAGAAGCAAGTCTGGACTGGTCTTCCACTTCAAAATGCTGATTTTCTGAGCAACTTGCTTGACCCCAGACACGGCATTTTCTTTTCCATAGAAGTGTTCCATCTTTGAACAGCAGAGTGCTACGTACAGCAGGCACTCTTGAGACAGCTTACTTTCTGTAGATGTGGGTGAGCAAATTAAGTAGCAGGGAAGCAGAATGAACAGCATGGAAATGTTGGTGTGTGAAGCAGAGAATGAAGACCTTCCCCGAGGCTGTGCCCAGGATTCCCCAAGGCCAATGTCATGAAAACCTGCTTGTTTATGTTTGCAGTGAGACCTTTCTCCAGGCACCATTTGACAGCCCCTACTTTGAGATAACTCTGTGGAAGCCACCAGGCTGGACCCCAAGTTCCTTACCAAGGGTGCATGCAGGCTGTCTGGAGGTGCATGTGGAGTACATGCTGAAACTGAGGGAGCTAGTATTCTGCAAGCTCCAACTGGGAGAGCACGAGCAATCTCCACATGGTAGAGTCCCAGCACCACATTCAGAGAAATTATCAGCAAATCAAAAATGCGGCCTTATTCTTAACCTTTTTTCCTTTTGGTGTTTTGAGACAGGCTGGCCTTGAACTCACTATTGTGATCCTCTTGCCTCCATCTCCTGAGTGATGTTATTATCTTTATAACTTTCTGATAAGGGTTGAGACATTTCTGTAGTTGTACACAAGCTTACTACAGGACCTTTAAGCCAATATCTGACACTGAACTGAGATTCTATTTCATGATGAATATTTTTCAAGGTATGTCACAATTATGTACTGGCAGATTCTATAAGACAAGTAGAAGGGTAATGAGTGTTTTAGTGGACTGAGCCATGGGATGACTTTTCTTCTCATGAAAAATGAACAAGAGTTGATGACCCTTTTCTGGAAATGGTCAGATAGTGTGTGTCTGTGGCTTTGGAGGTTGTAGATCTCTGTCTATCTACTTAGCATTGACATGATAGAGCAAAAGCAGCTGCAGGCAATGGTAAATGATGAACACGATATTGTTCCAATAAAACTTTATAAAACCAAGTAGAGGGCTAGATTTGGCCCCCAGGCTACTCTGAAAATCTCTGAACAAAACAAAGAGGGCTATGAGCATTTAGTAAGAAGAAGCTATTAGCACTTTGGTATATACTGGGGAGAGATAGATATGCAAGGGACACACTCCAAAGTCTGTGCAGTGAGGAAATGTGCAAGCAAACACCAGAACAGGGAGTGGAGCAGGTAATGTCTGAGTAAGGAGCTGACACCTGACTTAGGCCAGCAGGCATAGGAACTGCTCACCTGTAGAAAGGCAGGGTGGTGGGAATGGAGTGCTGAGTAAGCAAAAGACCAGGGGCCTGGTGGCACAGGGACAGCTGGAAGGAAGCTCTGATTTGTGGCTATGGGCACACAGTTATGCTCTGTCTTTGCCTTTCCCTTCCTGAGCTACTAACCCAGTACTAGAAGAGTATTCCCTCCAGAGAGCCTGGAGAGTGTCTCCTGCAGAGTGTCCCT
Organism: Chinchilla lanigera; assembly: GCF_000276665.1. Classification (NCBI taxonomy): domain Eukaryota; kingdom Metazoa; phylum Chordata; class Mammalia; order Rodentia; family Chinchillidae; genus Chinchilla; species Chinchilla lanigera. The sequence continues at coordinate 43,295,696 of NW_004955405.1, forward strand.
CAGAGACTGTTTTGAAATAGTCTGGCAAGATGACTCAAATAACAGGAAGGCTCACCCACTTCACACCTCTCGTTCCAAGCAGACCCAGAGATGCCTTTGGAAGCCTGGGGTAAAAAAACCTTATACTGAGACCAGTGTCACCTATATCTCATGAGGGCCCTTGTTCCAAAAAAGTATGTTTACCTTAGTAGAGCTAGGGAGTACAGTGTGAGAAACCTGGTCACTGCTGGCCCAGACCATGGTCCCCAGGGTGGCTGGGAGACAGGAGGGCTCTGGTTCTCTAGGCAGGGTTCCCTGTGGTCTCAAAGTTGCCACTCCAGTGAGCTTCTCACAGTGCCATCTGCAGCAAACTCAGACAGGCTCGACCTTACAGAATAAGCAAGCAAATAAACATAAATGAAATCAACAGTGAAAATTTTTTTTATCATTGAAGTTAGCAGAGATGAAACATTTTAAAAAGTGACCAGAGTTAATGAAGTTATAGGAATATATATCTCATTTTCTGTTGATGGAACAGGACAACAACTTGTCTCACATGCAATTTGTAGCTTGTACAAAATACCTTTGGTTTAGCATTTTTATTTTTAGAAATTTACTTCTAAGAATGACTGTACAAATAATCTACAATATGATGATGTTAACTATAGCAGTTTAAAATACAGACCAATATGAATACCCAGCAATAGACTCATTTAAGTAAATTATGATACAGCTGTATGGTAGTACAATTCTACCTATAAAATTAATATTTGAGAGAATAATAGTATAGGAAGTACAAAATACTGAATGTTAAGATAGCATGATAGTATGATTATAATTGTATTATATGTCTTTGTATAGAGATAGTTTATTTTTGAAAGACTGGAAGGAGATTGTATTTCACTAATGTACAGGAAGATAAGCAGTGGCCCATCCATATGGTGGAGCATTACGCAGCTACAGTAAGTGCCACCTTGCCAACTCATGAGCATGTGAGTTGTGAACATTCATAGATACAAACAGACCTCAAATTATGCACATTTACAGATGAAAAAAACCACAGGAAGTATCTCTCATGTCTACCTCACCATTTTAAGGTAATTCTAAAAGTAAAAATAATTTATTTACTATATTTGTGTGTATGTGTTTGCTTTTTTATGCTTTGCCTTGTATATTTGCATCAAAGGTATATAAGACTCACTTTGTTGGACTTACAAATGAATTTAACTTTTGAACATTCTGGAATGGAACTTGTTTGTATGTTACAGTCTTACTGTATTAAAGAATGAGGTAGATCTATATGCTAATGTACAAAGATGTCCATGATATATTATTATATGAAAAAGAAGGTATTTAGTAATATATATTTGGTATGAGATCATTTGTATTAAATTCAATTATTTTTGTGGTACTAGGGATTGAATCCTGGGCCTTGTGCATGCTAGACAAACATTCTACCACTGAGCTATATCCCCAGCCCCATTATTTGTAGTTTTTGAAAAGTTTATATGTGCATTAAAAAGTCTTTACAGCTGTACTTCCACTGGTAACTGTTCCTCTTGGTGAGGAGTAAAGGCGCTGTTCGCTGTGGTCGCTTTAGGCAACAATATTCATTTACTCACTGTCCATGTTTATGTGGATCAGGAATTAGGGAGTTGCTCAGCTGGGTGGTTCTGACTCACAGGCTATCATGAGATATAGTCAAACTATGGCTGGTGTTGGAGCATCTCAAAGTCTTTTCATTCCCATATCTGGTGTCTGGGCTGGGAAGTCTGGAATAACTGGGTCTCCTAAGAAGCTGTGTCCATATTTGGCCTTCCCATGTGGTCTCCCAACATGCAGACTTCAACATATCAGACTTGTGTGGCCACTCAGGACTCTAGAGACACACGTTCAGGAAAGAGAACCAGGTAGAGGTTATATTGCCTTTTATGACCTATCCTTGAAAGTCATTTCTGCCACAACCTATCAGTACAAGGTGGTTACAAAGCTCTGTCCAGGTCTAAGAAGAGCGAACCTGGATGCCCCATCTTGATGGAATATCTCATTAGTAGAAGAGTTTGTGGGATGGGATATAAATCGATATAGCCTTCTTTGGAAAATAAAATCTTTTGCAGTATATTTTAGATACCTTTACATTGTTTTAACTTTTATAATGAATATGTGTTCTGGAAAGAGCAAAAACAATGTAAAATTACTTTAATTTAAAAATCTATAAAACTAAAAAGATAAGATTTCTTCTATTCTATCAACATGAAGAGAGTGAAAAATCTCTTATATACCATCTATACTATAGTGTATTGTTTTAAATTAGAGTAATTCTGTTGAAAATAAGAAGATAGTACACCTTACAATTATCACAAAGTGATCTTTTCAAAGCAGCCCCTATTAAAACTACATTTGTGTTATGAGGGCCTGGTTTTAAATAGGCTCTGAATTAGAGGTTTATCCATTCTGTCCAGGACTGCTTCAGGCTATTTTTAATTTTAAAGTCAACTAAAATTGGAGAGGTGATATTAATTCCATATAATAATGATGTCAAAATTCTAGCATAAATATGTGATGCCTAGTGTGACAGCCGTACCACGAGGTGAAACTCATCTTCCCACTTCCTTAGTGCGACAGGACCAGGAGGCCTGCTGTCCCAGGGAGTATCCCTGAAAACCAGGACCCTGGGTTTTAACAGTTCTGTTCCTTGCCTTTAAAGGTTCCTATGTTTTGAGTTTAAAAACTCTCATAAAAAGTAGAACCTTAAGCTTCATTGGTAACTTACAGCTGGGAAAGGAACTTCTGATCCTGGGTGAGGAAGTCTGAAGACAAAATTGAACCTTTGTCTAGTTCATTGACTACAAGAGCCCACACCTTTGATATCATAATTACTGATCAATTATAATTGCTCTTTTGCTATGCTGTCCCACACTGTCAGTAATCTTCCCTTTACATTTTAATTTTCAGGGCAGTAATTCAATTACAGTGTTTAAAATAAAATCAAGTACTACAAAATGATTTCTATTGAAAAGCAATACTGTCCTGCTCCACTCCACAAAATCCAAGGAACTCTTAAATGTAACATGCATGTTAAATGATGTACAGTTCATCAGTGTGAAAATGCAGCACATGGCCTGATTTACAGTGGGTGATGAAACAGTTTGCTTCCTCAGGCCCTGCCCCACTCCCCATCTGGTCTCCTTTTAATGCACTTAGTCACTGTTGTTGATCCCATACCAGCTACCTTAAAATTAACTAGTTAATCACAGAGCTCATGCTACAAAAGCAGTCAGATAGGAGACATCTTGTGTAAGAAAGGGAACGTAAATCATAATCCAAGCAATCTGTGTTTGTGTACCATTAGCAGAAGTCAGGCCCATTATCAGAATCAATCATGTCTACCCAGGAAATGTAGATCAAGAATCCAAAGACTGAGCCACAACTATCAGCAGAGCCTGCACCCCCATTTGCTATCTGGTTCACCTTGTCTTTCTCTGGAAGATTCCATGGTGGGAACTCCATGTGTTCTATTTCAACTGGGCGAGGCTACAGAGCAACACCGCCCAGGAGCCCTGTGTCCTGCAAAAAGTCCTGGCCCCTAGGTTCCTTGCCAGTCCTTGGCTGGGCTGCCTGAGAAGGATGTGGGCTCAACTGGAGCTGCAGGAGTTCTTGGCCCAGGCTGTCACTTAGCCGCTTGTTTGCAGCGGTAGCCAGTCCTTTCCTCAAGTGAGGGGATCTGAGTGCACATTTCTGCCTTTGCCGCCCTGGGAAAGGTAACTTTCAAGTCAAGTGCCTTGCAACCCGAAAGAAATTCAGAGTCTGTCAGGAAGAAGAAGGTATATATGGGTCACTGTTGGATCTGACTGACTACTGTTAAGATCCCTCCTAGGAGACCAGAGCAGCCCTGCCAGACAGAAGCACTGTGTGTTGAGCAAGCTCTGATGCAGGTCTCATGGTAGGAGGGTGTCATGAAACACAACTATCATCTTCGTTAGATGCCAATCCTTTTTCTCTTGGCATCAAGTTGCCTCCTGTTGAATAATTTAAAAAGAAATGTGTTTTAGCCAGGTATGGTGGTGCACATCTGTAATCCCAGCACTATAGGAGGCTGAGACAGGAGGATGACATGTTTGAGCCCAGCCTAGGCAGCTTAGTGATGTAGTGAGATCCTGAATCCAAAAAAACCCCCCAAAACAAAAATTCAGTGTGAAGACCCTGGAAAAAAGAAGGAGCAGGAGGAGAAGGGGGAGGGGAGGGCGGAGGGGAGAAGAAAGCAAGCAAAGACAGCGTCTTGCTTCCAAGTGAAATGGTGGACATAGTAATGGTAGAATAAGTGACCACAATGGTCAAAGTGGCTTTTTCATTTTTTCTAAGTTTTTACTTTTTAAGAAATCACTGGCATAACTGGGGCTCTCCCTCCAGGGTTACAAACATTTGTTGATATTCAGTTGGTGAACAGGCAGAGAGCAGTTTCCCAGTCTCCTCTCCAGAGACAGATCGCAGCCTCCTTCTAGAAGGGATGCAGGGACAGAGAAGCAGGTGGAGTGGGGGCACAGGAGCTGTGGGTTCCCGCTTTGCCTAAGTGGTTTCCTCCATCTGAGTATGACTGGAGCTGTGGAGAAAAACGCCCTGTGTGGAGCAGGAGACACGCGCAGCTTCCTGCGCAGTCAGGAGCTGGATGGAGCCTGTGAAACCGACCGAAGTCGTCTCATGTGGATGCGGCTCTGCACAGCCAGCTGGCCGCTTAGTCTGAAAGGCAGCAGTGTGCTATGCAGACGAGGCCTCGAGGGTGGAAATGCCACACGGTGGAAGACACATGCGCATCTCAGCTAGTGGTAGAAAAAGGGTGAATGATTTGTTCCCTTAATAAGATTCCTTAAAGTCTAACCAAAATTTCTTAGCTACCAGTAGTTAGGACTTCTATTTTAGCTTCTTTTTTCACCTAGAAAAAGAATTAGTTTTAAATTGGCAGTGAGGCATTAAAGCCTTTTCAATAATATTTTTGTTTGCTTGGATTATTTTTTTGAGATAGGGTCCACTATGCAGTTCAGACGGTCCTTGAACTCACAGTGTAGCCCAGGTTGACCTCGAGCTCAGCGATTCTCCTGCCTCAGCCTCCCTAGTGCTAGGATTATAGGCATGTGCCACCACACCTGGTCCAACAGTCAGAAAATGAGCAACCTGGGACTAGCATGTAGCTCAGTGATAGGTCACAGGGCTAGTATGCGCAGGCCCCAGGTTTGATTGCCAGCACTGAGAAAAATGTTTTAAGCTAGAAGAGAAGTGACTTAAGATCTAGTGCCCCATTTTTCTTTGAGGAAGTTAAGGTCTAATGAAGTAATATGAGTAACCTCACACTGTGTACTAACAGCTTAAACTCAGATGTACTGATTTACGGGCCAATAATTCAATTCATTGTATGCTCTCTGTAACGGGGCAGGCAATAGGAAGAGACTGCCTGAGACCATTTTTCAATAAGATTTTTTTCCATACTTGGGGTCGCACATGCTAGGCAAGCACTCCACTGAGCCACACCCCCACCCATAACATATTGTGCTTCCTATATGGTAAATGCAAATATAGGTGATGACTTTTTAAATCCAGCCCAGTCTCCCCCTGTGTCACGTCCCTCTCAAAGTATACCTAAAAGCCTTAAAAAAAAACTTATAAAGGCCTCATTTCAGCTTTCTGTTCCCAAAGCAGAGTTGGAAAAGACTTCTCATCTCAGAAGCGGGGCAGGTCCCAACTTGTACCCATGTTCTTTCCACTCAAACTCAGACACTGTTCTTGTGGAAACGGGAGGAGCACAGTCAGCCAGCTGCTGTCCAGAGGGGCTGAAAGGTCTTTAGAGGCAACCACTCTCCAAAGTAGGTCTGGTTGCTCTGATCTGTTTCCTGCCAGAACAAACAGCCCCTCCTAAGCCCTTGGGGCTGGACTGCTTGGAGACCCTGCTTTGGGATTCAAGTCTACTGCAGTGCCCAGTGGAGTTGGACAAAAATAAATGTGAATAAGGGACTCCTGGGGCTTGACTCCATGGCAGCCCTAGAAACAACATGGTTTTTAGTCCGGTCATAACCCAAGCCTGTGTCAGCTTGGCACAGGTCCCCTGGCTTATCTTAGTTAAATGCATGCGACAGAAATGGCACTGGCCCAGGGAATGGGAGCCATGCTCTGTTTTTTCAAGAATGGTTCTTGGCCAGACAGTGAGCTTGTCTGTCTGTTTTCAAATCTCCTCTCTCTTCACCTCCCTTTAGATGCTTCTCTCTTGGCAGATCAGCTTCATCCTCTATTTCAGCTGCCCTTGGGCTCAGACATGGATGAGTTTGGGAAGGGTTTGATCACTTCCTACAGGTTTAGAGCAAACAAAAATTTAGGGTGTCATTCCTGTCAAGGGAACGCCTGCTTTGCCCAGATCATAAAGCCTTCAGTAAAATCTCTAGTGAGGGAATTTCATACCAGCAGGGAAAAGCATTTGGGTAGGACACTTTTTTAATTGAATCACATCATACTTCATGGCTTTAAGAATTTAATGTCGGCTGGGGATTTAGCTCAGTGGCACAGCGCCTGCCTGGCAAGTGCAAGGTCGTGAGTTCAATTCCCAGTACCAGGGAAAAAAAAACAAATACAGGTAAAAAAAAAAAAAAAAAAAAACCCCAAAAAAAAAAAAGAATTTAATGTCAGTCCTGTGCACACATTGTTCTATCTTATATATTAAAAGTATTAACTTCATTATTCCTTACGGCTATAAGACAGTTACTTTTATTATCCCCATTTTACAGGTAAGGAAATTGAACAATAGAGAGTTTAGTAACTTCCCTGAGGTCACAGAGCTAATGAATAGCAAAGCTGGGATTCAAATTCAGACAGTTCTCAAATTTAGGAGTCATTCTCAAGGTACTGCACAGCTCTGCTCACCTGATCCTCCAACTCCACTCTACTGAATCATGCCAGACACCTCCTGATGGATTTTTTTTTTTTTTTTTGAGACAGTGTCTCACTTTGTAGTCCAGGCTAGCCTAGAATTCACTATGTAGTCCAGGCTGGCCTCATACTCAGTGATCCTGCTGCTTCAGCCTCCCAAGTGCTGGGATTACTGGAGTGCACCACCACACCGGGGTCTGATAGAGCTTTAGAACTGGATGATTTTATTTCACATGATGGATCATAAAAGAAAGTTTTGACTTAATTTAGACAAATAGAAGTACATTTGGTAGCTCTAGATTTATTTCATCACTTATATTAATTGTTTTAAAGTGAAAGTAATAAATATGCTATTTTTTAAAAACTCGAGCTATGGCTTAGAACAACAATTAAAAGTCCTCTGCCAGTCTTTATATCTCTGTCCCCTTTGTAGCATTCAGAGCTTATACCTCTGGTTGTTATTTCCCTGCCTTTAAATTATATGCAGTGTGCTCAGGATACCCGAGATGGCTGGGCTTAGATTCTTCCCCAAGGCCTTCTGTTTGCTAGTGAGTGAGCATATGTTATGTAGACTACATACACTCGGTGAATTTGTGGGCAAGTAGCCTATGTTATACCACTTTTTGGCAATATGCTGACTTTGTGTGATATTGTCTATAGAGAGTGGAACTTTGCAGCATTGTTCCCTGTGTTGCTGAGATGGTAGAGAGATGTCAGACATTCCCATGGCCCTGCTGAATATGAACTCCCAGGGCTGCCTTAGTCTCAAGTGAACCTCCCCAGCCTGGACTGGTGGCAGAACATATGCTTATACTCACCTTTTGATGGACAGAGCAACATTAGACATTATCTGTTGACTTCTGGCTGTAATTGTTGTGAATTTAGTTTTCCTTCTATCATACTCTCCTTTCCTCTTGCCAATATAATTAGCTGACTTTTTATTATTCTTCTTTTCTTCCTCCTGAAATTTTAAGTAAACTTCTTTGCAGTCTATTTTAGAGCTTGCCCGAATTCCTACTCTGCTAGTGCTTCTTCTTCTTCTTCTTGAGCAATCACAATGAAATCTGTCTTCTTTTGTTATAATTTGATCATAAAAGTTGAAAAATCATTAAAATTATTTCTATTAGTGTATTTAAATATTTTCTAATTGACAGGTAAGTAGCATATATTTAGTTTCTTGTAAAACTTTTTACCCTCTGGTTTCCAATGGCCTTTTTTCCTGAATAAATAAAGAAATTCCTGTCGTTTTCTCTCAGTGCTCATGAAGGAGCCCAGAGCCCTAAGCGTGGTAGCCAAATGCTCAGCTCTGAGCTATACCCGTAGCCCATGGTCTTCCCTCTTAAACCTTTTAAATAACGCCGTTCTGCATTTCCTTCACCCTCATTGCTCTTCTTGATCAGACCATGGATTTCTATTTCTCCATTTTTCTAGAGAATATATTCTAGTAGCTTTCTAAGAAAGGGTAGAATTGGAGTAAATTTCCAAATCTTTGCTTATTTGAAATGTTTGTGGTCAGTCTTCAACCTCATTGGTAGCTAAATTGTAACATTTTCTCTTTGAATTTTGTTGTTGGTAAGAACAATGAGGCTTGTCTGGTTCCCATTCCTTTGACAGTGATCTATGTGTGTGTGTGTGTGTGTGTGTGTGTGTGTG